>NC_073228.2:138243257-138546287 GCF_029281585.2 Gorilla gorilla gorilla
AACTTTTCTATACCTGTATCACTGGAATTAAACTAGTATAAATAGGAACTTATCAGCTGATTCTGATAAGGTGTAAACCTTAGAGCAACCACTAAAAAGAAAAAAAAGGAACAACCCTCAAAAATATAGTAAAGGCCAGGTGTGGTGGCTCACGCCTGAAATCCCAAAACTTTGGGAGGCCGAGGCAGGAGAATCACTTGAGGCCAGGAGTTCGAGACCAGCCTGGCCAATATGGTGAAACTCCATCTCTGCTAAAAAAAAAAAAATACAAAAATTAGCCAGGCTTGGTGGCACACACCTGAAATCTCAGCTACTCAGGAGGCTGAGGCAGGAGAATCACTTGAAAAGAGGAGGCAGAGGTTTCAGTGAGCCAAGATTGCCCTGCTACACTCCAGCCTGGGTGACAGAGCGAGACTCTATCTCAAAACACACACACACAGATAGTAAAAAAAATTATTAAAGAAATTAAAATAATTAGGAAATAATCATTCAATGCAAAATAATGCAGCAAAGGAGGAACAAGAAAACAACATGAGACAAACACAAAAAACTAAAATGGCAGATGTAATTACAACTACGTCAATAATAACATTAAATGTGGTCGGGCACGGTGGCTCACACCTGTAATCCCAGAGCTTTGGTAGGCCTAGGTGGGTGGATCACTTGAGGTCAGGAATTTGAGACCAGCCTGGCCAACGTGGTGAAACACCATCTCTACTAAAAATACAAAAATTAGCCGGGCATAGTGGTGGATGCCTGTAATCCCAGCTATTCAGGAGGGTGAGGAAGGGAGAACTGCTTGAACCCGGAGGCAGAAGTTGTAGTGAGCCAAGATCGTGCCACTGCACTCCAGCCTGGGTGACAGAGTGAGACTCTGTCTCACAAAAAATAAATAAATAAATAAAAATAATAATGGCATTAAACGTTAACAGATTAACCAATCCAGCAAAAGGCAGAGACTGTCAGCCTGGAGGGGGAAAAAAACTTCATGATCTAACTATATGTTGTTTAGGCAAGATATACTTTATATTCGATATACAAACATTATAAGTAAAGGTTGTGAAAAAGATATATCATGCAAATAACAATCACAAGAAAACTAAAAAGACTGCCTTAATATAAGACAAAATAGACTTTTGACAAAAAAATGTTACTAGAGATGAAGAGGGAAATTTCATAATGATAAAGGGGGAATCTATTAGAAAACTGTAATAATGATAAGCATGTCTAAACCAATTAGAAAATCAAGAAGAGAAAATATGAACAACATGATAAAAAAATTAGACCTAATAACTATCTTTAGAACACTTTACAGAACAACAACAGAATATACATTTATATATTGTTCTCAAGTCACATGGAACATTCTCCAGGATAGCCCATGTGCTGGACCATAAATAAACCTCAGTAAATTTAAAAGGGCAGAAATTACACAAAGTATATTCTCTTATTACAATGTAATAAAATTAAATATTAATTGCAGAAAAAATTTTGGAAATTTACAAATATGTGGATATTAAACTACATTCGACAAAATAACCAATGGGTACAAGGTGAAATCAAAAGGGTAATCAGAAAATACTTTGAGGCTGGGCACAGTAGCTCATTCCTTTAATCTCAAAACTATGGGAAGCAGAGAGGTAGGAGGGTCACTTGAGTACAGGAGTTTGAGACCAGCCTGGGTAACACAGTGAGACCTCGTCTCTGCAAAAAAATGAACAAAATTAGCCAAGCATGAGGGCACACACCTGTAGTCTCAGCTACTCGGGAGGCTGAGGTGGGAGGATCACGTAAGCTGGGGAAGTCAAGGCTGCAGTGATCCGAGATCACACCACTGCATTCCAGCCTAAGCAACAGGGCAAGATCCTGTCTCAAAAAAGAAAAAGAAAAAGAAAATCCTTTGAGACTAATGAAAATGAAGACACAACATACCAGCATTTGTGGGATGCAATAAAGCAGAGAGGGAAATGTATAGCTGTAATGCCTATATGAAGAAAGATATCAAATCAGTAACCTAACCTTCCACCTTAAGACACTGGAAAAAGAAGGGCAAACTTAACCAAGCAAACAAAAAGAAGGAAATATTTAAAAAGCAAAAGTTCATTAAATAGAGAATAAGAAAACAGAGAAAATCAATGAAACCAAAAGCTATTTTTTTGTAAATCAACAAAATTGAAAAACATTTAGTTAGAATGACCAAGAGCAAAAGAGAGAAAACTCAAAGTATTAGAATCAGAAATGAAAGAGGTGACATTACTACTGACTTTACAGAAATTAAAAAGATTATAAAGGAATACATAATTGTTTGCCAACAGATTAGATAACTTAGATTAAATGAATAGTTTCCCAGAAAAACACAAACTACTGAAACTGGCTTAATAAAAAATAGACAATCTCAATAAACTTTTAACAAGTGAAAAGACTGAATTCATGATTTTTTTTAAAAACTACCTGCAAAGAAAAGCCCAGGCCTAGATGATGTCACTACTGAATTCTATCATTTAAAGAAGAATTAATACCAAGTCTTCACAAACTCTTTCAAAAAACAGAAGGAACACATCCCATCTCATTTTTTAAAACCAGTATTTCCCTGATACCCAAACCAGTAAAAAAGAAAACTACAAATATCTTTTATGAATGTGAACACAAAATTCTCAACAAAATACTAGCAAACTGAATCCAGCATCATATAAAAGGAATTATGCACTGTGACCAACTGGGATTTATTCCAGGAACACAAGGTTGGTTCAATATCCAAAAACCAATACATGTAATATGATACATCAATAGAATAAAAACCAAAAAAAATTCTCCTTTTGATCATTTCAATAGACAAAGAAAAAATATTTGATAAAATCCAACACCCCTTCATGATAAAAGCACTCAACAAACTAAGAATAAAAGGAAACTTCCCCAACCTGTTAAAAGGCATCTATGAAAAATCCACATCTAATATCATACTTAGACTGAATGATTTCCCAATAAGATTAGGAACAAGACAAGGATGTCTGCTCTTGCCACTTCTGTTCAACATTGTACTGCAGATTCTAGTCAGCACAATTAGACAGGAAAAAGAAATAAAAGGCATCCAGACCAGCAAAAAGGTAAAACTATATCTATTCACAGATGACATGATCTTCTATGTAGAAAATCCTAAAGAATCCACTAAACAACTATGAGAACCAATAAACAAGTTCAGCAAGGTTGCATGATAATGATATGAGTTAAGAATAAATTATTTAGGCAGGCAGTGAGGGTACGGGATCCTCAGTAAGGTTTTCCTTTTAATGAAAAGCAGCCCCAAATCATTTTCTTTTCTAACAAAAAGCAGCCTGTAAAATTGTGCTGCAGACACAGACACGCAAGCTGTAAGCTTGCACAGGTGAATGCCAGCAGTTGTGCCAATAGGAAAAGGCTACCTGGGACTAAGCATGTTCAAAATGGTGGCTCCATCTTCCCTTCTCTTTGCCAAACCACATGTACAGTAAGAAGACAATATGGCCCCAGCCAGGCAAAGATCCAATCTGCATAATAAGATTAGAGTGGGGCAACCAGCCTTCCCCTTGCAGTATGTAACTGTTACACCTGGTCGAACCAATCTGTGGGCCCTACATAAATCAGACACCATCTCCTCAAACCTGCCTATAAAATCTAATGCAGTCCGCTGCGGGCCAGATTTTCCTTTGGGAGGCCCCTGTTTCTCACCAGGGAGAGAGCTGTTCTCCTTTCTCTTTCTTTTGCCTATTAAACCTCTGCTCCTAAACTCACTCCTCGTGCATGTCCATGTCCTTCATCTCTTTGGCACGAGATGACAAACCCTGGGTATTTACTCCAGACAATGACACCACTTCAATATGAACTCAATATACAAAAATAAGTTGTATTTTTATGCCCGTGCAATGAACAATTTGAAATCAAATTAAGAAAACTCCATTCATGATAGCATCAAAAAGAATAAGATACTTAAGAATAAATTTTACAAAACAAGTGCAAAATGTATGCTTTGAAAACTACAAAACATTGTTGAAAAAATTACGGAAGCCGGGTGCGGTGGCTCACGCCTGTAATCCCAGCACTTTGGGAGGCCGAGGTTGGTGGATCATGAGGTCAGCAGATCGAGACCATCCTGGCTAACACGGTGAAACCCCATCTCTACTAAAAAAATACAAAAAATTAGCCAGACGTGGTGGCGGATGCTTGTAGTCCCAGCTACTCGGGAGGCTGAGGCAGGAGAATGGCGTGAACCTGGGAGGCGGAGCTTGCAGTGAGCCGAGATTGTGCCACTGCACTCCAGCCTGGGCGACAGAGCAAGACTCTGTCTCAAAAAAAAAAAAAAAAGAAAAGAAAAAATTTTGGAAGATCTACATAAATGGCAAAACATTCTAAATTCACAGATTATAATAAGAGTTAACATTTTTAAGACAGCAATAACCTCCAAACTAATCCACAGATACAATGTAATCCATATCAGAATCTCAGATGTCTGTTTTACAAAAATTGAGAAGCTGATCTTAAAATTCATATGGAATTGGAAGGGACCTAGAATAGCCAAAACAATCTTGGAAAAGTAAATAAAGTAGAAAGACTCACACTTTCTGATTTCAAACTTGCTACAAAGCAATAGTCATTAAGACAGTGTGTCGGCTGCGTGCGGTGGCTCCTGCCCGTAATCCCAATGCTTTGGGAGTCCAAGGCAGGCAGATTGCTTGAGCCCAGCCATTCAAGACCAGCCGGGCCAACGTGGTGAAATCCCGTCTCTACAAAAAATTTAAAAATTAGCCAGGCTTGGTGGTGCACCCATGTAGTCCCAACTACTCAGGAGGCTGAGGTGGGAGGATTGTTTGAGCCTGGAAGGTGGAGGTTGCTGTGGGCCGAGATCATGCCACTGCACTCCAGCCTGGGCAACAGAGTGAGATCTTGTCAAAAAAAAAAAAAAAGGAAAGAAAGTGCGTTGCTGGAAAAAGGACAGCCTTACAGATCAATGGAACAGAATTGAGATTCTAGAAATAAGCCCTTATGAAACCACCTTTGCAAAATTGTGACTGAGACAGTGAAGGAGATCTAACTTAATTGACTCCATCTTGCTTCTAACCTCCAAGCTGTCCTCGTTCATTCCTGGGCGTAGGCTGGACTAACTTCGGGAGAAACTTCGTTTATAGTTTATAGTTTCAGACAAAGACAGTAACAACCCTTTCCCAAAGCAGACTTCCTTCTTGCCTGGGGACCAGATTGCCTTTGTAGGACTAACATTAGCCACAAGATTAGAAATTATGGTTTAGGAGTCATGTAGCTGAAGGCTACAAGATTCTGACCCTCCATAAACTTCTCCTAAGATCAATGCTTGAGATATTTTGCAAACCCTGCACTTGATGGATCAGCTGGCACCACCCAGATTGCTAAACTGGCTCATCTGATCTCATGGCCGCCCCGGACCCAGGAACTGATTCAGTGCAAGAAGACAGCTTCCACTCCCTATGATTTCAAACCTGACCAATCAGAACTCCCAGCTCACTGGCCTCCCTCTACCCACCAAGTTGTCCTTAAAAACTCTGCTCCCTGAATGCCCAAGGAGACTGATTTGAGTAATAATAAAACTCCAGTCTCCTGCACACTCACGCCGGCTCTGCGTGAGTTATTCTATCTCTATTGCAATTCCCGTCTTGATGAATCGGCTCTGTCTAGGCAGCGGGCAAGGTGAACCCCTTGAGCAGTTACACTTACATCTATAGTCAACTGAATTTCAAAAAGAGCCCAACACCATAATGGGGAAAGAACAATATTTTCAACAAATGGTGCTGGGACAACAACTGGATAGCCAAATGCAAAAGAATGAACTTGGACTCTTACCTTATAGCATATACAAAAATTAACTCAAATGGATCAGACTTAAATGTAAGAGCTAAAGTTATAACTCTTAGAAGAAAATGTAACTGTAAATCTTCATAACCCTGGATTTGGCAAACAATTTTGAAATATGATACCAAAAGCATAGGCAACAAAAGAAACAGATAAATTGGACTTCTTAAAATTAAAAACATTTGAAAATCAAAAGACAGAATCAAGAAAGTGAAGACAAAACCCATAAAATGGAAGAACATACTTGTAAATCACATATCTGATAAGGAATTTGTATCTAGGATATGCAGAAAATTCTTACAACTCAATAATAAAAAGACAACTCATTTTAAAAATAGGCAAAGGATCTGAACAGACATTTCTCCAAGGACAATATACAACTGGCCAATAAGCACACACACACACAAAAAGACATTCAACCTCAGTAGACATTAGGGAAATGTGAATCAAACCCACAATGAGATACCACTTCACACCCATTAGAGTAGCTAGAATAAAAAAGTCAGGCTTCAGTGTGGTGGCTCACACCTATCATCCTAACACATTGGGAGGCTAAGGCGGGAGGATCACTTAAGCCCAGGAATTCAAAATCAGCCTAGTCAACATAGCGAGACCCTGTCTCTACAAAATAAAAAAGCCAGCCATAGGCTGGGTGCAGTGGCTCACATCTGTAATCTCAGCACTTTGGGAGGCCGAGGCAGGTCGATCACGAGGTCAGGAGTTCGAGACCAGCCTGACCAACATGGTGAATCCCCAGCTCTACAAAAATACAAAAAAAAATTACCCGGGTGTGGTGCCATGCGCCTGTAGTCCCAGCTACTCAGGAGGCTGAGGCAGGAGAATTGCTTGAACCCAGGAGGCGGATGTTGCAGTGAGCCGAGATCACGCCACTGCACTCCAGCCTGTGCGAGAGAGAGAGACTCTGTCTCAAAAAAAATAAAATAAATAAAAATCTATAAAGATAGAGAAGAGAGTAGTGATTGCTTAGGGTTAGGGAGGGAGTTCAGAGGTGTAGGGGTGTCATAGATAAAGGGTATGGGGTTTTTACTGAGGTGATGAAAACTGACTGTGGTGATGGTAGTACATATCTGTGAATACACTAAAAACCACTGAAATTTACTTCAGACGGATGAATTGTATTATATAAAAATATCTCAATAATGCTGTTTTTTAAAAAGACATAATATGGCTGATACCAGGTCTGGGGCAAAAACATGTGAAAAATGAGCCTGGGCTGCTATCTTGTCAGTCAGGTCACAAGGAAAGGTATCAGAGACTACATACTAGGTCCTGTTAAAAGGACTTGGGAAGCCACCTTGAAAAGGCACCTTTCACTCGTGTCCGTGTGAAGAGACCACCAAACATGCTTTGTGTGAGCAACAAGGCTGTTTATTTCACCTGGGTGCAGGCGGGATGAGTCTGAAAAGAGAGTCAGCAAAGGGAGATGGGGTGGGGCTGTTTTATATGATTTGGGTAGGTAGTGGAAAATTACAGTCAAAGGGGGTTGTTCTTTGGCAGGCAGGGGCAGGGGACACAAGGTGCTCAGTGGGGGAGCTTTTGAGCCAGGATGAGCCAGGAGAAGGAATTTCACAAGGTAATGTCATCAGTTAAGGCGGGAACAGGCCATTTTCACTTCTTTTGTGATTCTTCAATTACTTCAGGCCGTCTGGATGTATACGTGCAGGTCACAGGGGATATGATGGCTTAGGTTGGGCTCAGAGGCCTGACAGCACCCATTGATTTTGAACTTCAATAATAATAATAATTGTGTCCAGGCTTAGACTATGATACCCGAAAGTATGGTGCTTTGGCATGATACATACTTTGAACTGAAGGAGATTAGAAGGGCCTCAGAAACAAAATCTCTCTGACCTTCTCCTGCTCTCCTTTCTCCCCCAAGGTGTATCACAGAAACCACGATTCCTCTTCTGCCTGCCCACCTCCAGAGCGATTAGAATTCCTCTTCCCCAAAGCAAGCCATAAAACATAGAACGGTCACTCTCTGATCCACCTCCCTTGAAAGTAAGTCATAAGACCTTCATTCCAGAGAGGTCCTGCCCATACCTGGAAGGAAGGAATGCAAAACAGAGAGGCCAAGAAGAATCTGAACAAACAGGCCTTGCTGGGTTTATTACCATTAGATCATACTCCTTTTGCCCAATCATGTTTCTCTACACCTATCCACTCCTTTCAGCAAACAGCATAAAATCAGACAGTGTTCTCCCTGGGTCTTTGGGTTTTCATTTATGAAGGCTTCCATGTCACATAGAACTTTGTTAAATTTGTCACGCTTTTCTCTTGCTAACCTATCTTTTGTTATAAGGGTATTGGCTGTGACTCTTGTTACAGGTAGGGAAAAGGTATTACCTTTTTTTGTTTTTGAGACGGAGTTTCGCTCTTGTTGCCTAGGCTGAGGTGCTGTGGTGCGATCTCGGCTCACCGCAACCTCTGCCTCCCGGGTTCAAGCGTTTTTCCTGCCTCAGTCTCTCGAGTAGCTGGGATTACAGGCATGCACCACCACGCCTGGCTATTTTTGTATTTTTAGTAGAGACGGGGTTTCTCCGTGTTGGTCAGGCTGGTCTTGAACTGCTGACCTCAGGTGATCCGCCCACCTCGGCCTCCCAAAGTGCTGGGATTACAGGCATGAGACACCGTACCCAGCCGGGAAAAGGTATTATCTTTTTGCCCCGATAACTGCAATGCATTGAAACTCATTAAATATGTTTAAGTCCATGAGTTCATAATGATATTTCTAAAAAAATTAATTAGTTGCTTTTGGAGGTCACCTGTTGGAGCCAATTCATCTTTAAAATTGATAAATAAATCAAGGATTTACCCAGTTTCTCTATATGAACTATAGCATTAGGTAACCAAATAAGGGGAAATGTCCATTTATAAAAGTATTCAAGCAATAAATTAAAAAGAGATGATAAAGTTAAACCTCCATAGTAATGAAATATGATAATATTAGGGTAAACAGAAACTGGGTGAGGACTATGGGGAAACTCTCTATACTATCTTTGCAACTTTTCTGTAAATCTAAAATTATCCCAAAATAAAGTTTACTTTAAAAAAAAAGGCTAGGATGGCTATTAAACAAAAGAACATAATGGTGAGTGCTAGCAAAGACATGGAGACACTGAAACCCTCACACTGAGCTAGTGGGAATGTAAAATGGTACAAACACTTTGGAATACAGTCTGGCAGTTCTTCAAAGACTAAACATAGAGTTACCATATGACCCACAATTCTAACTCCTAAGTATATACCCAAAAGAAATGAAAACATATGTCCATACAAAAACAAGTACACGGACACCCATAGCAGCATTACCCATAATAGCTAAAAAGTAAAAATAACCCAAATGTCCATCGGTTGATGAATGGGTAAATAAAAAGAGCTCTATCCATTCAGTGGAATATTATTCAGCCATAAAAAGGAATAAAGTGCTGGCTGGGCACGGTGGCTCATGCCTGTAATCCCAGCATTTTGAGAGGCCGAGGCGAGCAGATCACTTGAGGTCGGGAGTTCAAGACCAAATGGCAAAACCCCATCTCTGCTAAAAAAAAAAAAAAAAAAAAAAAGAAATGAAGTACTAATACATGCTATGTTAAGTGAAAAAAGCTAGTCCCAAAGGACAATATATTATATAATTCTACTTATATGAAATGTCCAGAATAGGCAAATCCATAGCGAATGAAAGCAGATAGGAGTTTATCTAGGCCTGGAAGGGTTGGGAGGAAATGGAGAGTTACAGTGGGTACAGGGTTTCGTTTTGGGGTGATAAATATGTTCTAAAATTGACTATGGTTATGGTTGTACAACTCTGTGAATACACTGTAAACCACTTAATTGTACATTTTAAATAGGTGACTTGTAAGATATATGAATCATATCTCAAAAAAGGCTAGATTAAACTAAATGGATGCACATTTGGGTGACAAAACTATCTTTAAAATGCAAGGAAATGGCCAGGCCTGGTGGCTCACACCTGTAATCCCAGCACTTTGGGAGGCTGAGGCAAAAGGACTGCTTGAGGGCAGGAGTTCGAAACAGCCTGGGCAACATAGTGAGACCTGTCTCTACTATTTTAAAAAATGCAAGGAAATGATTACAATAAAAATCAGTATCGTGGTTGCTTTGTAGGGAAGGGAGCATGTTACAACTGCAGTAGGGCACACAAAGGGTTTTCTGGGGTGGTGGGCAAAATCCTATTTTTTGATCAGGTGGTGGAGCTATCCATTTGTTATGTGAGATATTCTGTGTCTGTGTTTTCTTTTACAATAAAAGTTTTCAAAATGGACTCACTAGCAAATTTGTTTCAAACACAATGTGAAGTCTCCTAGAATCCAACCTTACTGTGGGCCAGGCACCAAGTTTGGTCATGCAGAATACAAGAGATTATGCCTATCCTCGAGGAACTTAACTTTTAGTGGGAGGTTAAAAAAAAAGAGCTAGAGAAAGAACTAGCCCATGTTAAATATTAACTGACACAAAATTTACAGATAATATACTAAAAGATGTCGACTAGGATTGGGGGGCTAGGGAGTATATCAGAAAAGGAATTTAAGCTACATCATCAAAAGAGGGTAAAACTGAGACAGAGAGATCTTATGCAGGCTACATTATGTCCAGAGGTAAAAAAGAAATAAAGAAAAAATTCTTGAGGACTTTGAGTAAGAGTGGATATTTATTGAGCATATATCAAATCATTTAATCCTCATCACAAACCTATGAAGTGAGTCCTATTATTACTTCCATTTTATAGATGAAGTAATTGAGGTACAGAGACAGTCTGTATAGGGTATCAACGGTAGGTACAGTTGAAAAGGTACCCAGGGGAATGGATTGTGAATCCAGACCACCTGGGTTAGAATCCTGGTTCAGTTCTGCTATTAAGCAGCTATGTGACTTCAGGCAAATTAACTTTACCTCTGTGTCTTAGTGTTCTACTGTTTAAAATGAGAATGCTAATAGTAGGAACTTCATCATAGGGTTGTTGTAAGGATTAAATTATTTGATATATATAAAGCATTTAGAACAGTTTCTGGCAGAAAGTAAGTACTCATTAATATTACATATTATTATAATAACACAATAATAATTTCTAGGAAAAGCACGAGAATTCTCCTCCTCCATGTATTCTATTAAATCAGGTATTAAATTACATACTTTTATCTCTTTATGCTCAAGATTGATTATTTATATTTTAGGCTGCTGTTTTATGTTAGACCGAGATCATGCTACTTTTGAAGTAATTCTCCTGTTTCAGCCTCCCGAGTAGCTGGGACTACAGGCGCATGCCACCACGCCTGGCTAAATTTTGCACCTAAAACAGTACAATTGAAAATTATTTGCCAGTCTTCACAAAGAGGGTACCATTTTTCCAGGAAATGGGAAACTTGGCAATTCCTACTGCAACACTAGCAGAGTAAGGTAAATGATTTCAAATCTTTGCAGAATGTAGAGGCTAAAGATAAACAGAAGAGGGAACTCTGCCGAGGGCATGGCACAGCTTAAAGTAAATATAGATACACTCTGAGGGATGTCTGCATAGGTCTTCTGGAGCTGTGTCCATTCAGCCTGTGAGAGCTGAGTGAGCGTAGCAGTAGCAGTAGCCAGCAATGCAGGTACCTAAAGGATCTGTTATGTTACCTTTAAAGGTGTCCCTTTTCTTAGCCCCAACCTAGATGCAGAGGGCAGAATGTGTCAGTATTAGGGGTGACAGATATACAAGCACATACCAAGGGATAAAAGAGATACCTAGGAGGCTAGGTGCAGTGACTCACACCTGTAATCCTAGCACTTTGGGAGGCCGAGGCGGGTAGATCACCTGAGGTCAGGAGTTCGAAACCAGCCTGACCAATATTGTGAAACCCCGTCTCTACTAAAAATACAAAAATTAGCCAGGAGTGGTGGTGTGCACCTGTAGTCCCAACTACTTGGGAGGCTGAAACAGGAGAATTGCTTGAACCTGGGAGGTGGAGGTTGCAGTGAGCTGAGACTGCACCACTGCATTCCAGCCTGGGTGACAGAGCAATACGCCGTCTCAAAAAACAAACAAAAAAAGAGATACCTAGGAAAGGCTGACAGGATCCCAAAATACACATACTTTCCATAAGAAGTATCTTTTAATACTAATTCTGGAGCTCTATACCAGCGTGTGGCCACATAGTCCGTATAAATGTCCCCAGGAGCTGCTAGTGTTCGTGCAAAACCAAAATCACAGAGCTTAGTAATTCCTGACTGGGATACTAAAATATTCTCAGGTTTTATATCTCGATGAATGATCTAAAAAACAAACAGAATACAAAATACATTAAAATGAGATTTCATTATCCAGAATCTCTCAAAAATTATACTGAGAAAATCTAGCTAATTAAGATAGTAAAGCTATTTCCTTACCACATGCAAAGGATTAATTACACAATGCAAATATTTTATATGTTTTCAATTCTTGCCCCATCCATCACCTCAAAATAAAATGAAGCTAAGAAAACAGACATAATACTAAAAAGGCAAATAACATTCCTGTAAGAAAAACCAAAAGAACTTAATGAGGCTGGGAGTGGTGATTCATGCATGTAAACCTAGTACTTTGGGAGGCCAAGGCAGGAGGATCACTTGAGGCCAGGAGTTTGAGACCAGCCTGGGTAACAGAGTGAGACCCTGTCTCTAAAAAAAGAAAAAAAAGAAAAAAAAAAGAAAAAAAGAAAAAAGAAAGAAAGAAAAATAACTTATTGAAATTTTACTTTCCTTTAACCCTATGTCTCACTCCAGTTCCTGCCCTTTCATGTCCTTCACAGCTAAACCTCTTGAGACATTATCTGTACTCATAGTCTTCACTTTCTGACCCAGTCACTCAAGATAATGTAACCTTCTCTTTTGTTCCTACATTGCATTAAACTTCTCTAGCCAAAGCCATCTACATTTTTCCTACATCCAATAGCCACCTCTCCACCCATATCGTACTTGATTTCATAGCATTAAAAAAATGCCAACTGTTCCTCCATTCCTGGTTTCTGAGACCTAAAATGTTCCCAATCTCCTCCTATCTACCTGGCAGCTCCTCTTTCTCTGTCTGTTCCTAAAACATAGGGTCCTTGTCTTAGGCTTTCCTCTCTTCATATGTATCAAGTTTCCTGGTCAATCTCACGTACTCTCTTTTTTGTGGGGTGAGGGAGCCACTTTTGTCACTTGGTTATAGGGACAACACTCTTGGGCTTCTCCCCACTTACTGGCTGCTCCATCTCAATCTGATCAACTCTTTTTAAGAAATTATTTTTTAAAGAGATAGGGTCTTGCTCCATTGCCCAGACCAGAGTGCAAAGGCACAATCAAAGCTCACTGCAGCCTCAAACTCCTGGGCTCAAGCAAGGAGCCTACCACCTGAGACAATCCTACCACCTCAACCTCCCGAGTAGCTAGGACTACAAGCGCTTGCCTGTAGTCCTACAGCCTACAGTATTAGGACTACTGGCTAATTAAAAAAATTTTTTTATAGAGACAGGGTCTGGTTATGTTGCTCAGGCTGATCATGAGTGCTGGGCTCAAGTGATCGTCCCACCTCAGCCTTCCAAAGTGCTAGGATTATAGGTGTGAGCCACCACACCCGGCCTGAATTATTTTTTAACATTGTTAATTTTAATTGATAAATTAAAATTGTATATACTATGTACATGTTGTTTTAAAATATGTATACATTGTAAAATTAGTTAAATCAAGCTAATTAACATTACCTCACATACTTATTTTGTGGTGAGAACACTTAAATTCTACTCTCAGCAATTTTCAAGAATACAATCATTGTTATTAACTAGTTACCATTTTGTATAATAGATCTCTTGAACTTATTCCTTCTTTCCAATTGAATTTTTGTATCCCTTGACCAACATCTCCCCAACCACCCCCACTCTAGCCCCTGGTAACTACCATTCTACTCTCTACTTCTATGAGTTGCACTTTTATAGATTCTGTATGTAAGTAAGATCATGTGGTATTTGTCCTCTGTATGACTTATTTCACTTACCATAACGTCCTCCAGGTTTATCCATATCATCACAAATGACAGGATTTCCTTCTATTTTTATGGCTGAATAGTGCTCCATTGTGTATACATACTACATTTTCTTTATGCATTCATCCTTAATGGACACTTAGTTGATTTTTTTTTTTTTTTTTTTTTTTTGAGACAGAGTCTTGCTCTGTCGCCCAGGCTAGAGTGCAGTGGCACGATCTCAGCTCACTGCAACCTCTGACTCCTGGGTTCAAGAAATTCTCCTGCCTTAGCCTCCTGAGTAGCTGGGATTACAGGGACATGCCACCATGCCCGGCTAATTTTTGTATTTTTAGTGGAGATGGGGTTTCACCAGGTTGTCCAGGCTGGTCTCAAACTCCTGACCTCAAGTGATTCACCTGCCTCAGCCTCCCAAAATGCTGGGATTACATGTGTGAGCCACTGCGCCCAGCATCCTTTGCCCATCTTTTATTTATTTTTTTTAAAGACACATGGTTTTGCCATGTTGCCTGGTCTGGTCTTGAACTCCTGGACTCAAGCTATCCTCCCACCTTGGCCTCCCAAAGTGCTGGGATTACACGCATCAGCCACTGTACCTGGTCCTTTGCCCAATTTTTAATCAGGTTATTTGTTTTCTTACTATTGATTTATTTGAGTTCCTTATATATTCTAGATATTAACCTCTTATTAGATGTATGGTTTGCAAGCATTTTCTCTAATTCTGTGGGTTCTCTCTTCTCTCTATTGTTTCCTTGGATGTGCAGAAGTTTTTTTGTTTAATGTAATCCCATTTATCTATGTTTGCTTCTGTTGCCTGTGCTTTTGGGTTCATATCTAAAAAATAATTGCCCAGATCCAATGTCATAGAACTTTTCCCACGTTTTCTTCTAGTAGTTTAACAGTTTCAGATCTTACAATTAAATCTTTATTTTTAGTTGATTTTTGTATATGATTCATCTATTCTTATAGCTTTAGTAACTGTCCATATACTACTGATAATTTCAACATTTCTATGTCTAACAGATATTTCTCCTGGTTTCCACAAGAAGTGAAAGTCCACAATAAATCCCACAAAACTAAGTACAGGCCCTTTAAATTCAGCAAATCTAAAACTAAAAGCGTCTTGTTCTCCCCCAAACCTACTGGTTCTCAACAATCTTCTATTCCAGTGAATGGAACCACCACTTACTCCATAACGCAAGCCAGAAACCAAGGGCATTTTTCTCCCTCCCCACACTCCCTTAACCTAACTACTGCTCTTCCTAGTTCAGGTCTCCCCCGCTGTCTCACAAAATTAATACACAAGTCTATCAACTGGTCTCCCTGAATTCACATTCGTGCTCTCCAATTCAGTCTCCACAATGAAGTCACAGTACTATTTTAAAATCAGATGTGTGATCATGTCACTTTTTTTTTTTTTTTTTGAGACAGAGTCTCGCTTTGTCACCAGGCTGGAGTGCAGTGGCGCGATCTCGGCTCACTGCAACCTCTGGCTGCTGGGTTCAAGCTATTCTCCTGCCTCAGTCTCCTGAGTAGCTAGGACTACAGGACTACAGGCATGCGCCACCATGCCCAGCTAATTTTTGTATTTTTAGTAGAGATGGGGTTTCACCATGTTGGCCAGGATGGTCTCGATCTCTTGACCTTGTGATCCGCCCGCCTCGGCCTCCCAAAGTGCTGGGATTACAGGAGTGAGCCACCGTGCCTAGCCTGATCATGTCACTTCTTTGCTTCAAGGATTCCTCATCCTGCAGGATAAATTTTAAACTCCCTAAAATGGCTTATAAGGCCTTGTGAGATTCGGCCCCTACTTACCCTATTAACCTCCTTTCCCTAGCCTATAGAATATTAGTTTCCCGATTTGCCAGGGTTTGTCTAATCTCTATGCATTTGTTGATGCTGCTCCAACTGCCTGGCCAAGCCAGCTATTTCCTCAGGACTCAGCTTATATGTTAGTATTAGATGCTCCTTCTATATGTTCACATCAATCTGCACTTCCCCCTTCATAGCATCTGTCATGTAGTACTGTTGTCTGTTTACTTGTCTGAAACCCCCACTAAACCATAAGCTCCGTGAGGGCAATATGCACAACTGTCTTGTTCAATTAATATCCCGTGCTCAGTATAGTGCCTAGAACAAAGAGAAGGCATTTAAAAATTTTATCAAATGAATTATAGAAGCACATACTCATCACCTGTAAAGTATCACAGCACAAGTAGAAATGTCTCAGTGAAAGAAATCTGGGATCTTTCCTTGTTTATACAACTTACTACCATAAATCTTTGAGACTGGCTCTTGTTTTGACTCAGTCTCCCTCCACAAATAGCCAAAAAATTAATTTAGGGTAAGCCTTTCTAATTGAGCCACTTTAAAGTTGCCATCTGTCAAAATATATAAATCCTTTTTAACTACCACAATTTTAACTGAGGGCCTACTATATGCCAGGCACTATTCCAAGACCTAAGGATATAATGTGAACAAAAATAGACATTAAAAAGCACATTAAGATACCGCTTCAGGAGCTGGGCGCGGTGGCTCACACCTGTAATCCCAGCACTTGGGAAGGCCGAGGCAGGTGGATCATGAGGTCAGGAGATCGAGACCATCCTGGCCAACATGGTGAAACCCCGTCTCTACTAAAAATACAAAAATTAGACAGACATGGTGGCATGTGCCTATAGTCCCAGCTACTCACCAGGCTGAGGCAGGAGAATCGCTTGAACCCAGGAGGCGGAGGTTGCAGTGAGCTGAGATCGTGCCACTGCACTCCAGCCTGGTGACAGAGTGAGACTCCATCTCAAAAAAAAAAAAAAAAAGATACCACTTCAGGCTGGGCATGATAGCTCATGCCTATAATCCCAGCACTTTGGAAAACGGAGGCAGGAAGATCACTTGAACTCAGGAGTTTGAGACAAGCCTGGGCAACATGGTGAGACCTTGGCACTACTAAAAATTAAAAAAAAAAAAGTTAGCCCAGCTACTCAGGAGGCTGAGGCAGGAAAATTGCTTGAACCTGGGAGGCGGAGGTTGCAGTGAGCTAAGATCATGCCAATACACTCCAGCCTGAGCGATGGAGCAAGACTCTGTCTCAAAAAAAAAAAAACAAAAAAAACAAAAAAAACAAAAAAAACAGATATAGTTCTTTACCATCACAGAACTCACAGTCAATTGTACGAGAAACACCTTACTTCATATAATCACACAAATATAAAATAACACAAGTGCTACAAAGGAAAGGAACATAGCATTATAACTTGAATGGAGACATCCCTGGGGAAAATTCCACTTTTACTAAGATCTGAGGGATGAGCAGAAGTAAACTAGGAAAGAGTGGAAGAAAGATAAATCCAGGAAGAGAGACTAGTATGTGTAAAGGTATTGTGTTAAGAGGAAGTATGGTAAGAAAGGTATTTATTGAAAAGTTATATCGCAATTCTGAGATGATTTAAGATGAACTTTGATTATAAATTTCTTTTATAAACAGCAATTAAAGTTTTGATAATCTTTCTCTGTCATTTTCCTCTTCTAATCCCCTAATTCCATTTAACAAATGTATTAGGCATGCATATACACATGTGTATACATATCCATAAATATATGTTATCTGACTGCTTCCCAAACACAGTAACACTTTTCTCATTCTGCGGTATTTCCTAAGCACAGGCTTTAAGAATTAAAGCTAAGCTGCTCCATACTAAGCTGCTGTGGAGACATGGCATGGTAGAAAGGAAAGAGCATGGACTGTGGAAGGAATCTAGTCCCCTCTTCCATCACTCATTAACTGTATTACAGCAGTCTCCAACCTTTTTGGCACCAGGAACTGGTTTTATGGAAGACAGTTTTTCTACGGACCAGGCTGGGGGATGGTTTCAGGATGCTTCAAGTGCATTACATTTACAGTGCACTTTACTTCTATTATTGTTACATTATACTATACAATGAAATCATTATACAACTTACCATAATGTAGAATCAGTGGGAGCCCTGAGCTTGTTTTCCTGCAACCAGATGGTCCTAACTGGGGGTTATGAAAGACAGTGACAGATTATCAGGCATTAGATTCTCACAAGGAGTGCACAACCTAGATCCCTTGCATGCACAGTTCAGAGTAGGGTTCGCACTCCTATAAGAATTTAATGCCTCCGCTGATCTGATAGGAGGCAGAGCTCAGGTGGTAATGCGAGCAATGCAAAGTGGCTGTAAATACAGACGAAGCTTTGCCTGCTTGCCCACCACTCATCTACTGTGTGGCCTGATTCCTAACAGGCCA
This sequence comes from Gorilla gorilla gorilla, assembly GCF_029281585.2. Classification (NCBI taxonomy): domain Eukaryota; kingdom Metazoa; phylum Chordata; class Mammalia; order Primates; family Hominidae; genus Gorilla; species Gorilla gorilla. The sequence continues at coordinate 138,261,401 of NC_073228.2, forward strand.
CAGGAATCAGGCCACAGAATGGTATTGGTTGTGGCCCAGGGGTTGGGGACCCCTGCTGTATGGCATTGGAAAATTCACTTATTAACCTGTGAATTTGTTTATTTGGTTACTATTTAAAAACTCTCATTGGTGGCTCATGCCTGTAATCCCAGCACTTTGGAGCCCAAGGCAGGTAGATCAGTTGAGGTCAGCATTTCAAGACCAAAGTTAGTCAGCCTGGCTAACGTGGTGAAACCCCGACTCTACTAAAAATACAAAAATTAGGTGGGTGTGGTGGTGGGCGCCTATAATCCCAGCTACTCAAGAGGCTGAGGCAGGAAAATTGCTTGAACCTGGGAGGTGGAGGTTGCAGTGAACCAAGATCATGCCACTGCACTCCAGCCTGAGTGACAGAGTGAAACTCTGTCTCAAAAATAAATAAATAAAATAAAAATAAAATAAAAACTCTTATCTCACAATCAAATGGTTAGTTTTGTTTTACATCAAAAGCATTTAGCTCCACGTGGATGAGGGCAACAGTGGGCCATCCTTGGGAATATCGTATTACTGGTATTTAGTCAGAAATTATCCTATTGACTTTCTTGCCCATCCTATGCTGTACTACTATATCGTTTGTGCCACGAAACTTAGCACTTCATCATCTACACTTTTATACTTATTGTACCATCTGTCTAAGCCTATTTTCTCAACTATAGTCTTTGAAGGCAAAATATCTACTTATTTTGTATCCCCAATATTATTTAGTATGGGTCTATCCAAACACACTGATTATTGTTTTAAGAAAATGTAGGCCGGGCGCGGTGGCTCACGCCTGTAATCCCAGCACTTTGGGAGGCTAAGGTGGGCGGATCACGAGGTCAGGAGTTTGATATCAGCCTGACCAACATGGTGAAACCCCGTCTCTACTAAAAATACAAAAATTAGCCGGGCATGATGGCACGCACCTGTAAACCCAGTTACTTGGGAGGCTGAGGCAGGAGAATCGCTTGAACCCAGGAGAAGGAGGCTGCAGTGAGATCACGCCATTGCACTCCAGCCTGGGCGACAGAGCAAGACTCTGTCTCAAAATAAAATAAAATAAAATAAAAATACAAAAATTAGCCGGGCCTGGTGGCAGGAGCCTGTAATCCCAGCTACTCAGGAGGGTGAAGCAGGAAGAATCGCTTGAACCCAGAAGGCGGAAGTTGCAGTGAGCCAAGATCCTGCCATTGTACTCCAGCCTGGGTGACAGAGAGAGACTCTGTCTCAAAAAAAAATACTGTAATAACCTCTGACTTCACCCTTTGTTTTCATCCCTCTCATATCTAATTACTTCCCAAGTCCTGTGATTTTCCTTTTGAAATATTTCCATCCTATCCCTCTGCCATCCTTCCTCTCCTTCCCATTGCTACTTAGTCCAAACCGTTACCACCCACACATCTAGATTGTCACAACAGCTACCTGTCTGATCTCTCTGGGTCTCTATCTACTCATATCTTCTACTCATGTTAAAATAAAATTAGATTTTGTTTTCATGCAGTCACAGCAATGCTCAAGAACCTTCAATGGGCTGGGTGTGGTGACATGTGCCTGTAGTCCTAGCAACTTGGGAGGCTGAGGCAGGAGGATCACTTGAGCCCAGAAGTTGGAGGCTGCAGTGAGCTATGATCATGCTACTGCACTCCCATCTGGGCAACAAAGCAAGATCCTGTCTCAAGAAAAACAAAAATAAAAAAACAACAAAATCTTCAGTAGTTTCCCAGGATCCTCAGCAAAGAGTCCACCCTCCTGTGGATAAATTTCAAGGTTCTGGAAAATCTCTCCCCTGGGAACCTGTGTAATCTTATCTTCCTCTATCTGTTGTTCCCTGTAACCTGACTTAACAGCACTCTCTGAAGTCCCCTGCTCCGGTCTACTTCTATTTTCACAATGGTACCCCACCTGAATGCATTTTCTCCTCTACTCCAACAAAATCCTAGCTACAGTTCAAAATTCTACTTACTTTAGTTTTACCTCATCTTGGAAGTCTTCTACTGTCAGTTTAGCCCAGACTGAGATCTCCTTTTATTCAAGAAACATTTTTAGAGTCTAATATAGACAAGGCTCTAAACAGATAAAAGGATAACACCACTATTCTTGACTCCCTACCAGCTTTCTTTTCTTTTCCTTTTTTTCTTTTCTTTCCTTAACACAACTATTAATATTCCTCACTCCAAACCAGCTTGCTATATTTATTTATTTATTTATTTTATTTACTTACTTACAGAATCTTGCTCTGTCAACCAGGATGGAGTGGTGCAATCATAGCTTACTGCAGCCTTGACCTCCCAGGCTCAAACAATCCTCCCACCTCGGCCTCACAAGTAGCCGGGAGTACAGGATTGTGAACGATGCCTGATGCCCAGCTAATTTATTTTTTATTTTTAGTAGAGACAAGGTCTTGCTATGTTGCCCAGGCTGGGCTTGAACTTTTGAGCTCAAGTGATCCTCCTGCCTCAGCCTCTCAAAATGCTGAGATTAGAGGTGTGAGCTACTATAGCCAGCCTACCAGCACTATCTACTGAGCACTTAAAATGTGCCTGACACAGTTTAAATGCTTTATACCTAGTACCTAATTTGATCTTTTAAAAAATCTGTGCCAGGTGCAGTAGCTCACACCTGTAATCCAGCATTTTGGGAGGCTGAGGCGGGCAGATCACTTGAGCCCAGGAGTTTGAGACCAGACTGGGTAACATGGGGAAACCCCATCTCTACAAAATATTGGCCAGGTGTGGTGGTTGATTGAGGAGGAGCACCGTCATCTCGGACAAACACCGAGATGTTTTAAGGAGAGGCAGGAGAATTGCTTGAACCCAGGAGGCAGAGGTTGCAGTGAGCCGAGATCATGCCATTGTACTCCAGCCTGGGCAACGAGAGCAAAACTCCATCTCAAAAACCAACCAAACAAACAAACAAAAAACCTGCTGAGCTAAACACTTACAAGCCAATGCTAAAGTCAACACTAAACATCAGAATAGCTGTGATCTTTCCTCTTCCTTGATTTTTCATAGGTTAAATGACAAGGCCTCAAACCGCTCCGCCACTTTATATCTCCTTTCTTCCCCTAAAGGCATCCACAATTAACTTACTATTCCCCCCCACCTTTTTTTTTGTGAGGCGGAGTCTCACAAAAAAACCTCCCTTTATATGAGCAACTCTCCATTAAGCCACAGACCTGACTTTCAATGTTTTAATATACTTTCTCTAATAATAGCGCTCCAGCTGACTACTGATTCTACTAAACAAAATTATTGATACTGCCTTTACCATCCCATACTTGGTCTGCCTTATAGTTGGAATTACTGAGTGCTCAATATTTTTTGGTTCTGCAACTAAAAGGTAGTGCCCCCTATTCCCTATCCCCATTTTCAGGATGTCTATTATTATTGTATAGAAAAAGAATGTTAGCCACCTTCATAAAAATAAAACAATGTATAAGGAGCACTTATGATTCATATTCATCCTACAAATTGGCTTATTCTGAAGCACTTACATTATTACTGTGAAGATAGTCAATTGCTCGAAGGATCTGGAAGAGGTATTTTCTAAGTCGTTTACTCTCTAGTCCATGACAATAATGTTGTAACTCATCTAATACTGTGTGGTCAATAAATTCAAATACCAAATGAATTTTCTTTTTCTGTCTAAAAACTTCAATCAGATTGACCAGGTTTTCGTGATGAAATTGCTATTGACAAAAGAAACAACACAAATTTTTAATTATTTCAAGCCTAACAATTTGTACATATAACGTGTAAATTTTGTAAAGAAACAGTCATATTCTTAGCTTTGTTCCATGCATTTCTTTTTTCTTTTTTTTGAGATGGAGTCTTGCTCTGTCGCCAGGCTGGAGTGCAGTGGCACAATCTTGGCTCAATGCAACCTCCACCACCCCATTTCAATCAATCCTCCTGCCTCAGCCTCCTGAACAGCTGGGATTACAAGCGTGCACCACCATGCCCAGCTCATTTTTGTACTTTTAGCAGAAACAGGGTTTCACCATGTTGGCCAGGCTGGTCTTGAACTCCTGACCTCAGGTGATCCTCCTGCCTCGGCCTCCCCAACTCCTGGAATTGTAGGTGTGCACCATCATGCCCAGCCTATGTTCCATGCATTTCAACTGAAATTTCTCAACCAATGTGCTTCCATTCCTATTTTAAGAAAATTTAATCCATTTTATAATCAATATTTATAGGACAAAGTGAGATATATTACTTTATCTCAAGTTGGCATTTGGTTGCTTATTAAAATAATTTAATGTACTGTAACTTAGTATTCTGTTGAAAGATATCCTGCTATTTTTAAACTTGGTTTGTGGTTAAATTTAACACCCAAAATTTAAAAGGCCCTTATGTTTTCAAATGAGCATGGATTTCAACATGATTAAGTATGTGATCTGAATTTATATAAATTAATTATTCTCTAATTTTAATCCTAAACTCTAGAAAGTAAACCATAAGTTCTAGGGAGCATCATAAATTCATTAGACTATAACAAAAGAACACCAAAATATATGCAAAATCTTCAGATATGTGAACTACCAATTTATAACCACAGAAACTTTACATAAATATGTAATTATTTGTGGGTGAACGTTTGTTCATTGTCTGTACTCTTCTATTAAACAATTAACCACCTTTTTAGACTGGTAACAATTATTGCCAAAATAATTTTAAAATGTAAATGATGCCCATGTATCAGCTTAGGAAACAAATGAGATTTAATATTGTATGCTACTTATTCTATTTTTCATCACACTGACTTAATTATAATCAATTCTGAAATATTTAACCATTTTGTTCAAACTATCAAGAATATGTGTTCAATTAGCTAAAAATGAAGGGGCTTTTTTTGTTTTTGTTTTTTGTTTTTTTTTTTTAAGAGAATGAATCTTGCTATATTGCCAGGCTGGTCTCGAACTCCTGGCCTCAAGTGATCTTCCTGCCTTGGCCTCCCAAGTTGCTAGGACTACAGGCATGAGCCACTGTTCCTAGCTCTAGAAAACTATACCTTTATGAAAATATATTTGCCTTTATTCCAATAACACAATGTCAATTTTTCTACTTCTCTGTAACTAACGAAGAGACTAAAGTCCTTAAAACATGACTAGAGAAAAACATCCAAAATATAACACCAGATTCCTTTCCTTTTTGCTCCAAATTTCCCTGGTTGGCAAGATGCCACAGTGCTGCAGCAACAGCATACTGACAGCAGTGAAAAGAATTGACTGTTGGCTGGGCATGGTGGTGCACGCCTATAATCCCAGCACTTTGGGAGGCTGAGGCGGGCAAATCACATGAGGTCAGGAGTTCGAGACCAGCCTGGTCAACATGGTGAAACACCGTCTCTACTAAAAACACAAAAATTAGCCCAGCGTGGTGGTGGGCACCTGTAATCCCAGCTACTAGAGAGATTAAGAGAGGAGAATCGCTTGAACCCAGGAGGTGGAGGTTGCAGTGAGCCGAGATTGTGCCATCGCACTCCAGCCGGCGTGACAAGAGTGAAACTCCGTCTCAAGGAATTGACTGCTTTTGGACACTACCATATTAATCCTCTACTTAAGGAAAATTACTGGTTTCCTGTCCAGTCTTTATTTTAAAGGCAAAAGCAGTGAAAGTAGGGAAGGGGTAATATGAATAAGCATTGTAGAAGATCCATTCAGGGATGAGGAATTAGGTACAGTATTTACTCAGATAAACCATGAAATGAAATCCCTAGAAATGCTTTAGTACCCCTCTTCAAGTTGTTTAATTTTTTCTCCATTACTAGACAACTTTTCTACAGATATTCTCACTAATTACTCTAACTGTAATTTATTTAATGAAATTCTAGCATAAAAATTTAATTTGGGTCGGGCCAGTGGCTCACTTCTATAATCCCAGCACTTTGGGAGGCCAAGGCAGGCGGATCACCTGAGGTCGGGAGTTCGAGATCAGCCTGACCAACATGGAGAAACCCTGTCTCTACTAAAAATACAAAATTAGCCTGGCATGGTGGTCCATGCCTGTAATCCCAGCTACTCAGGAGGCTGAGGCAGGAGAATTGCTTAAACCCGGGAGGCCCAGGTTGTGGTGAGCTGAGATTGTGCCATTACACTGCAGCCTGGGCAACAAGAGTGAAACTCTGTCTAAAAAAAAAAAAAAGTAATTTGAATTAAGTAATTATGACAAGTTTTTTAGACTAAGAATATTAACTAGTCCAAGAACTCTAGTGGAATTAGATTACATCAAATTTAAAATCCTATAAAAAGCCAGTGAGTGCCAGGTGCAGTGGCTCACACCTGTAATCTCAGCACTTTGGAAGGCTGAGGTGGGCAGATCACATGAAGCCAGGAGTTCTAAATCAGCCTGGGCAACATGGTGAAACCCCGTCTCTACTAAAAATACAAAAATTAGCCGGGCGTGGTCGTACGTGCCTGTAATCCCAGCTACTTGGAGGCTGAGGCATGAGAATTGCTTGAACCTGGGAGGCAGAGGTTGCAGTGAGCCAGGATTGTGCCACTGCGCTCCAGCCTGGGCGACAGACAGAGTAAGACTGTCTCAGAACAATAACAACAACAATAACAAAAAGCCAATGAGAATAGTTAGGGTATCTCAAAATCATCTGCATAACAGTTGTTACAGTAAAACACATATTCAAGTTCATCTCTGTATTGTCACATACTGGTTAGTTTTACAAAATGATTAAATAGAAAAAAAATAATCAGTTTAAGTGCAACAGTTGAAGAAAGAGCAAGAGATACTGCCTTGGGGGAAAAAATCTAATCAGATTTTCATTCACAGTACACAATTGCCTTATTTATAGTATTATGTTTTAGGTCATCAGGACAGGAACTGATATCTTTCACAAAATCATAACATCTTTACTCACTTTTCATTGTCTAGAAATAGAGCTGTTTTATTTATTTATTTATTTATTTATTTATTTGAGATGGAGTCTCGCTCTGCTGCCCAGGCTGGAGTGCAGTGGCGTGGTCTCGGCTCACTGAAACCTCCGCCTCCCGGGTTCAAGTGATTCTCCTGCCTCAGCCTCTTGCGTAGCTGGGATTACAGGCACCTGCCACCATGGCCGGCTATTTTTTTTTTTTTTTTTTTGAGACAGAGTCTCACTCTGTCGCCCAGACTGGAGTGCAGTGGCGCAATCTCAGCTCACTGCAACCTCCTCCTCCTGGGTTCAAGCGATTCTCCTACCTCAGCCTCCCGAGTAGCTGGGACTACAGGCGCACACTGCCATGCCCGGCTAATTTTTTGTATTTTAGTAGAGACGGGGTTTCACCATGTTGCTCAGGCTGGTCTCGAACTCCTGAGCTCAGGCAATCCGCCCGCCTCGGCCTCCCGAAGTGCTAGGATTACTGGCGTGAACCACTGCACCCAGCGTAGAGCCATTCTAATAATCCACAGATGCCTAATATATTTCCCCAAATTAGGCCAGGCACAGTGGCTCATGCCTGTAATCCTAGCTCTTTCACAGGTCCAAGACAGGAAGATCACTTAAGCCCAGATGATGGAGGCTGCAGTGAGCTATGATCATGCCACTGCGCTGCAGCCTGGGCAACAGGGAGACTCCATTTCTTTAAAAAAAAAAAAAAAAGAGAGAAAGAGAAAGAAGGCAAATTGATCCATCATATCTCATATAGACTTACAAAGAAAGAAGAAAATATTATTTTTGTATCAGGTAAAGACAAACAAGAACATCTGCTGCATATGAAACAGCTATACTATATCGTCAAGATCATAAACCTTAAAGGATGTAAATAGATTCCAATAAATAGAATACATACATATTTAAATATTTTTAAAATCATTAATTTTCTACCCCAACCCTAAGGAATGTTAATACTCCTTTCTCCACACTCCTCAGTTGTTTCTCCTGGGGTGAACTGTCACACCTACATAGGATTCTATCTTCTTCCCTGATCTCTCCTGATATTGTTCCTCATTTCTAAAAGCCTACTGGTCATCTTCACTTAAATGTACTCCTGTCACCTCAAATTCAACATTTCCAAAATTGAAGTAGTTCCCAAACCATGTCTCTTTTGAGTCTTTCGTATTTCTATCAATTGTATCAATCACTGAACCTCAGAGACCTTTGACTCCTTCTATAGTCTTTCTATAGTCTTCTACACTCTTTCATGTCTTTTTTTTTTTCAGACAAGGTGTTGCTCTGTTGCCCAGGCTGGAGTGCAATAGTGTGATCTCGGCTCACTGCAACCTCCTCCTCTTGGGTTCAAGCAATTCTTCTGCCTCAGCCTCCCGAGTAGCTGGGATTACAGGCATGCACTACCATCCCCGGCTAATTTTTGTATTTTTAGTAGAGATGGGGGTTTCACTATATTGGCCAGGCTGGTCTCGAACTCCTGACCTCAGGTGATCTGCCTGCCTCAGCCTCCCAAAGTGCTGAGATTACAGGCGTGAGCCACAGCGCCCTTTTTTTTTTTTTTCTTTTTCTGAGATGGAGTCTCACTCTGACGCCCAGGCTAGAGTGCAGTGGCGTGATCTCGGCTCACTCCAACCTCCACCTTCCGGGTTTGAGCGATTGTCGTGCCTCAGCCTTCTAAGCAGCTGGGATTACAGGGGCGCGACACTATGCCTGGCTAATTTTTTTTTTTCCTTTTCTTTTGAGACGGAGTCTTGCTCTGTCGCCCAGGCTGGAGTGCAGTGGCGCTATCTCGGCTCACTGCAAGCTCTGCCTCCCGGGTTCACACCATTCTCCTGCCTCAGCCTCCGCAGTAGCTGGGACCACAAGCGCCCGCCACCTCGTCCGGCTAATTTTTTGTATTTTTTAGTAAAGACGGGGTTTCACCACGTTAGACAGGATGGTCTCGATCTCCTGACCTCGTGATCCACCCGCCTCAGCCTCCCAAAGCGCTGGGAGCGTGAGCCACCGCACCCGGCCTTAATTTTTTTGTTTGTTTAATTTTTAGTAGAGACGGGGTTTCACTATGTTGTCCAGGATGGTCTTGAACCCCTGACCCCAGGTGATCCACCCGCCTCGGCCTCTCAAAGTGCTGGGATTACAAGCGTGAGCCACCGCACCCGGCCTCATGTCTTTTTTTTTTTTTTTTTTTTTTTTTTTTTTTTTTTTTTTTTTTACAATACAGCATGTTCTAACTTTACTTTTCATTCACATTGCTGCATTTTAGCAAGGGTCCTCAGACATTTTCCAAAATTCCTTAATTGAACTCCTAACAGACCTATTTTTACTCTCAGTCCTCCAATCTATTCTGCACAATAGTGGTAGATTAAAATTTACAACATTTCTTTACACTGAATTCAAAACCTTCACGACTTTCCACCTCTTACAAAATCAAGTTTTGACTCCTTGGCCTAAAAGACTTTAAAATCTACCTCCAATTTACTGTTCTAATATACCTCTTTCCAATTCTGCTCAGAAAACTCTACAGGCAAATGTCTTTGCTCTTTGTCCTTTCCACTTTGCACTTTATCCTTTGTCCTTCTTTAGTCTCTTTTGAGTTTATGTTGTTCCTCTAACCCAGAACACAACAGTTTCTCCCTCTTATCTAAACCCTCCACATCCTTCAAAGCCAAATTCATGTCCCATTTCCTCAAAAAAACTTTCCCTACCAGGGAAAGGACTTTGTGTTGATTCCTTGGCATTTATTATGAGCCACTTTTTATTCAGTATGATTTTTATATACTCTCCTTTCTGATTAAATTATAGAAGTCTTTAAGGGCAGGAACTATCTTTTACCTCCTTATAGTCTCAGTACCTAGCACCATGCCTTGCACATAGCAGAAATTTTTATTAAGTATTATACTTGAATAGTTCTGAATAATTATTAAACAATATCGGTATAGCTTTTGTTACATACCCCAAAACACGTATATCTTGTATCACTATAAAATTACAAAATGTAGATAAGATAGAGTATTACACTTGTTTCTACATAATACGAATCAGTACATGTGTGAACTAAAATATTTTATGCAATTTTTTATTCCATAACCATTTTTCTTTTGACTTAGATGATTAAGACAAAAGAAGCAAACCTTTAGAAACTTTATTTCTCTCATCGCAATTTTGTTGACAGATTGTTCTGGTCTCTCATAAAATATCTTAATGGCCACTACCTGCCCAGTATTCTTATGTTTACATTTCATGACTGTTCCGTAACTTCCCTCTCCCACTTTTCCAAGGGTTTCATACATCTCCATTTTCAAGCTGGGCTTTTACTACTTTATAGAAAGAAAGAAAATGGAAAATGTTAAACGTTTATACTTTTATTTATTAAAACTAGATAATGCATATCCACAATAAACCCACAGTCTCAAATATAGAGACATTAAAAAAAAAAAAAAGGAATCTTTTCCACTGAGCCTTTTTGTCTTTGGGAACTAAAGACAGCTTGAGTAAGGTGTCCTTCTGAGGCTCCACCTCTCACCAGAACTTAGGGGTACTCCTGCTGTCTCGGTCATGCCCATCAACACTGAGACTACCACACTATAAGTCACCATCCATCAAGCATGGGGTCCCCACACTTCCTGTCATGTTCCTGTCAAATAATAGGTTCCCGCACTACTGCAGTCGCCCACTTATCAGGCCCAATGTCCTAAAAAAGGCCTGGTCTCGCCCGCAACTCAAACCAGACGTCTTAGGATGCCGGACCGGCGTCACGCCCCACGTCCCGCTGTCGACTTTATCCAAACAGCCGCCGCCGCCTCAGCCCATTCTGTGGTCCCGCTGGTCTGGCTCTGCGTAGTTCCAGTGGAGCCACCGAACACTGATACTACTTTGTTGCTTAGCCCCGCAAGGAACCGGCCACTTGCTACCATGGAAACGCCGGCGGAGTTGCTGCGTTCTAGCCCTCGTGCGCAAGACCGGAACATGGGCAGGGTCCCGACCCGGAAGGGGAAGTGGGAAGAAACGGAAACCTGCTCTGGGTAGGCGCAAGGTGGAAGAGTGCTGTGCTTGGGAATGGGGGAGGGGAGTACAGATTGCTGTCGCAGCTGAGCTTCCTCACAAGGTTGCTTTTGAATGTGGATAGGGAGGAACCGCATCTTTTTGTTTTTTTGAGATAGTCTAGCTCTGTCGCCCAGGCTGGAGTGCAGTGGCGCCGATCTCGGCTCACTGCAACCTCCTCCTTCCAGGTTTAAGTGATTTTCCTGCCTCAGCCTCCCGAGTAGCTGGGATTACAGGCGTGTGCCACCACGCCCGGATAATTTTGTTTTTTTAGTAGAGACGGGGTTTCTACCATGTTGGCCAGGCTGGTCTCGAACTCCTGACCTCAGGTGATCCGCCCGCCTCAGGCTACCAAAGTGCTGGGATTACAGGCGTAAGCCACCGCGCCCGGTCAAGATGGTTCTTAAATCAAAAACTTTTCTTGAACACTTGCCATATGCCTTTTAATTTTTTCCAACTGCTAGTAATCTTTTTTAAAGAAAAAAAACCTCCCTCACCACGTGTCAAACTCTAGGAAAGCAAGTAATTCGAAGGGTTCCACCATATACGAAATGATATACAAGAGCACGGAAATAAAGAGGCCAGTGTCTAACTGCTTAAGTAGACATAGAGTTCAGCTGGAATGACAGTCCCTAATGAATAACCACCATATCACTAGACCAAGTGCCTAGGGAGTGCTTTCTTTATTGAATAGGGCTTTCTTTGCTTTTTTCTATAAAATGAGTTAAATGTAAAAAAGCGAAATCTCGCTATGCTTCCGCTAAATAAGAGGAAAGGCATTATTTAATAAATCTAGTCTGGTGGGTCCCACCCAGCATGCATATTTAAATCACACCTGGAGAGCTTTTAGAAAGCATCCCAACCCCCACCTCCACACCCCTGCCCCAATGCCAGAGCACCTGATTTAAATGGGATAGTGTAAATAAATTAGTATTTTTGAAGCTTCTCAAGTTTTTTCTATGCTGCTAGGGTTTATATTGAGAGAAAGGAGAAGTGGTCATCGTTTTCATTGATCACCTAAAATATTCAGAATTGTCTTTTCTTTGAAGGTTATTCGGACGGGCACAGTGGCTAACTTAGCCTGTAATCCCAGCACTTTGGGAGGCCCAGGCGGGCGGATCACGAGGTCAGGAGATCGAGACCATCCTGGCTAACACGGTGAAACCCCATTTCTACTAAAAAATAGAAAAAATTAGCTGGGCGTGGTGGCGGGCGCCTGTAGTCCCAGCTACTCGGGAGGCTGAGGCAGGAGAATGGTGTGAATCCGGGAGGCGGAGCTTGCAGTGAGCGGAGATCGCACCACTACACTCCAGCCTGGGTGGCAGAGCGAGACCCCATCTCAAAAAAAAAAAAAAAAAAGAAAGTTATTCAACCACAATATAAAATACCTTCTATAAATAAGAATGTCACAGTAAATCTTATAGTGGGCTCAAACTTGGTGTAAGCATATTATTTGTTGTGGGCTAAATATTTGCAAGGAGGCTGCGTACAGTGGCTCACACCTGTAATCCCAGGGAGGCCAAGGTGGGCAGATCACTTGAGCCCAGGAGTTCCAGACCAGCCTGGGCAAGAGGGCAAAACTCCATCTCTACAAAAAATTAGCCGGGCATGGTGGTGCACACCTGTGGTCCCAGCTACTTGGGCGTCTGAAGGAGAATTACTTGAGCCCAGAAGGTCAAGGCTGCAGTGAGCCCTGTTCACACCACTGCACTCCAGCCTGGGTGACAGAGCAAGACTCTGTCTCAAAAAATAAAAAAAATTTGCCCAGGACAGAGATGAACCAAACTGAGTCCCTGCCCTCAATGAACTCATAATCCAGAGCTACAGAACTGATAACAGCATACAGTTAATAGCTTTAAAATTATTCCTTCTACAAGTAGGTTATGGCAGGCCTGGTTAACAAGGACAGCCAGTGATTCTTGCTAATACACAGCTGTAAGACTTTATGATGCACATTCACTGAATCAGTTAAAAGTGTTATATCATTTTGGAAAATAATAAACTGTTTCCAAAACAATTATAAATCCCTGTAGTCACTGAATTCCTTACCTCTATTGCCTCCAGTTCCCATCTTCAGGACTTCGTTGGTGGGTCAGGAGGACTCTGAGCACTTTTGTATCCATTCTTCAGCTCAACAGGGAAAGAGGGGGTAGGAGGAGGACCTCAGCATTGCCCTAATCTTGCCCATAGTTCCACGGAACCAGAAAGGGTTAACTTTTCCCACTTTCCTTGTACCTCCCTTTTTTCAAACCCTGAATTCTGTCTCTGCTTTCAGTAACTGCCTTGACTGATAAATTACAAGGGTGTTTTTGGTTGTTGCAGGATTTTTTTGAGGCAGGGTCTCAGTGGCATGATGATGGCCCACTGCAGCTTCAACTTCCTCATCTCAAGCGATTCTTCTGCCTCAGCCTCCTGAGTTGCTGGGACTATTGGTGTGCGCCACCATGCCTGGCTAATTTTACTTTTTGTAGAGACAGGATTTCCTATGTTGCCCAGGCTGGTCTTCAACTCCTGGCCTCCCAAAGTATTAGGATTACAGGCATGAGCTAATGCCCCAGCTCATGAGAGATATTTTTAAGATATAGTTTCTCTTTACCATTTTTCTCCATGTAACCCTACCTGTGTGTCTTCCTCCTTTGCTATTGGGTTAGGACTGCAATGGCAGAAAGGCAAAAAAATTAAGAATATTCAGCTTTTAACTTAAAAAACACATTGTGAATGTCTAACAGGACCTATCAAGAGTTAGGCCTGGCTAACCTGATCACCAAGGCAGTCACTGGAAGCAGAGAGGGAATTCAGGGTTTGAAGAAAGAGGTACAAGGAAAGTCGGAAAAGTTAACTGTGCTTCCATGGAACCAGGGGCAAGGCTGAGGCAATGCTAAGGTCCTCATTCCACCCTCCCTTTACCTGTTGAACTGAACAATTCCCCAAATGGATACAAAAGTACTCAGAGTCCTTAGTATAACGAAGTCCTGAAGGTAGGAATTGGAAGCAATAGAGGGAAGGACAGTGACCACAGAAAATATTCAAGGTCTGTGGGAGGTCAACACCTCTGAACCCCCTGGTGGTGGGGGGCCCTTCTGGCCCATTTGCACCTTTCTTGCTAGTGTAGAAAACCTGAAGTTATCTCAGGCTAGATATATAACCCTCACTCATGTCTGCCGGAGCTCTCCCCCAGAATATGAATCATATTTGTAGGTTTCTTTGACAACCAACCACTCATTGATATGCTTGGAAGACTGCACCCCCACATTCCTTAAAAATACAATGGTACTCCTCCACCATAGGCAAGTCCCCGGACTCTGACACATATCTTCAATTGAAAGCAGACCCAGAAAGGAAAAACTGCATAATACACCATCCTTTAATGTCTGCCCAGAATTTCCAATACTAGAAACCCCACTGCAAAGCAGAAAGACTATCTGGTAGCTTCAAGGAACCATTTCAGGAGATTGTTGTGTGGGCCTCAGTATTCAAGGCTGCATTAGAAGATCGTGCGATCCTCTCACTCTTCTTGCCCCAAGTACCAGAGTTGATAAGCCACTGAACCAACCAGAGGGGAATTATTTTTGGTCCCGGTTTAAAGAAAACAAAACAAGCTGTTGATTCTGCCATGACCTCTTGGGTAATGTTGTCTCTATACCTGTGATAAACAGAAAACAACTAATAAAGGTTTATCCCGCCCTCACCCTCTTAAACCCGCTTCACAGACCTGGCTGAAACTCACATCCAGGCGAGGCGCTCACGTGACCCGTTCTAAACGCGTCATAGGGACACGTGGTTCTAGATACTTCTCCCCCTCCCCCTCAGGGATGGATTGTTGACAAGGCCGCGGGCAGTCACGTGATCTTACATCATCCCACCTCCTTTCCCTGAAATCTCTGGCCCGGATGCGTCCCTCTTTCTCCACCCCGCCGAGCCTAAACTAGTGACGGGGAGGGAGATAGGATAGTGTTTCTGTTTCGTGGTCTCTGAATCCACAACCTCTAGTCTGAACACAGAGAACACAAATTTGTCGATTACTTCAGGAAGCCCAGGCGGAACCGCGCCCCGCTGAAGGGCTCGGGGAAGGCGCGCTGCCCTGTCCCGCCCCCTCCTCCCCCAGCACTCACACTGTGGTAGCGGCGGAGGGCGGAGGGATCCGGAGGCGGCGGAGGGAGACGTCATTGCAGGGTTGTTTGTCAGTCTCGGCGGCGGCGGCGGCGGCGGCGGCGGCGGCGATTCACAGTGATTCGGCCGCCGCGCCGGGGGGTGGGGGGGCTGCGCGGGACTCTTTTTTTTCAGACTGACCGCGGGGCAGCTGCGGAGCATGTCGACCCCGGCCCGGAGGAGGCTCATGCGGGATTTCAAGCGGTAAGGGCCTTCACCTTCGCCTAGATGACGGCCCCTCAAAGCTGCGGGGCTGCAGGGCGTGGATCCCAGACACCTTCCCCTTGTGACCCTTAGAGGGCCGGCTGTGGGCCCAGCGGGACTGGCGGAAGCCGGGTCCTAGCCTCGGCCCCTACTCCCATAAGCTTTGCCGCTCGTTCTGGCGCCCGAAGAAATTTTGATACTGCTTCCCCTCCCCCCAAAAAGTAAAACGGTGTCGATCGACTGGTCTAGGGTTCCCTGCTGCCCATTTCGGCCAGCTGCCCGGCGTCTCGCCCGGGCGATCAGACATCATCCGCCCGCCCCTGCACCCTGCGGCGCCCCCTTCTTGTCCCCTCAAAGTGAGCTCCTGCGGGAGCTTGTTCCTCTCCGGCAGCACCAGTCAGCTTTGTTTCACGGCCCCGCCGTCTTCTCCGAGGAGCCGTGTTGGGGCGAACCCCTCTCCCGACTCCTGCCAATCCTTTCCATTTGTGCCCTGAGGGTGGGGTCCAGTGCGTGAGGCCCGGAGGTTAACCCATCCCCCGAAACCCGACTCTGTCCCCGCCCGCCTGAAAGGACCTTGGGAACTGACTTAGAGATCTGGGACCTTAGAGCTGGCCACCCCGGCTGCCAGTGCTTTCTGGAACTCAGCTCTGGCTGGTGAAGAAAGCACTATCTATAGCCTCCCGAGTCTGGAAAAATGCCTTCCCTTAGACTGGCGCTAATCTGATACGCCCTGGGCCTCCTTTGGTAAATAAAATAGGGTTTTGTTAGGAGGTATTGGGGTTGTGAGATAGAAAATGATTATTCCGTTGTTTACCTTTTATTGGATACTTAGAGACATAGAAAAAATAAGTGAGAAAACATCATTTTGATACTCTGCACATTTTTCTTAACATTTTTTCTGGGGACACCTGCCCTAATTGAACAAAATATCTAGCATAAAAACTTAGATTTGTCGCTCAGGAAGTCACTTCTCAGCTATTATAAAGCCTATGTGAGGCACTTGGATTTGGCCAACTTATTTAATTCATTCGTAGCTTCTCTTAGCCATTTAAAGGTAGGCGTCAAGCAGTGCAGTTCTTCTAAGGCTTCTGTTCGTGGTGGCCTAATTTGCTTGAGATTGACTAAAAACCATTTTTTTAATGTGGACTAGTTGCAAATTATGATGCCCCATGAAAAACAACTGCATATGTATTTGTGTGTGTATATAATGTAGCATTTTTAATTGAGGTTACAGTCTCTGAAAGGAGATGCCCTTTTTGGTGCAAAAGTCATCTTTCTAAAGCTTGAAATCAGTGTATTTGATTAGCACTCATGACTAAAATTCAGATAGTAAACTAGTTCATGTCATTGTCGCCCTGGCTCCTTACTGTAATGCTCTGCTTAATTCTGAGTTGAATGCATGGCACCTTTTGTAGTTTCCAGAAATCTGCAGGTTACAAGAATTTGACTATGACGAATGTTGGAAAGCCTTGTGTTGAGTCTCCTGATCTGAGATGTGGATTTGGTGTTAGTGCAGAGCCTTTAATATAGGGACTGGCAGAAAACCTACTGATTACTTTTTACAGCCATTGCTGTTTGAAGCAAAAGGAATAGAGTAAATCTGCTGCCTAATACTAGTTTCCTAGTTAAATTTAATGTGTTTTCAGTCATTTCGTGTTTACACTGAGGTTTGCTTTTTTTTTTTTTCTTGTAGCCATTTTGCAGAAGTAGCCTGGTTAGGATACACAGTCTTTGCATGTTTAGAGCAGCAAAATCAATGGTTCTGTAAAAATATTACTTGCTTTTGAGGTTTTAAACTTTTTTTGGTGTAAGAGGACAGTCTATATACATCAATTCTTTTTTTTAAAATATATTTTAAACTTTAAGTTCTAGGGTACATGTGCACAACGTGCAGGTTTGTTACATATGTATACACATGTGCCATGTTGGTGTGCTGCACCCATTAACTCGTCATTTGCATTAGGTATATCTCCTAATACTATCCCTCCCTTCTCCTCCCGCCCCACAACAGGCCCCTGTGTGTGATGTTCCCTTTCCTGTGTCCAAGTGTTCTCATTGTTCAATTCCCACCTATGAGTGAGAACACGCGGTGTTTGATTTTTTTGTCCTTGTGGTAGTTTGCTGAGAATGATGGTTTCCAGCTTCATCCATGTCCCTACAAAGGACATGAACTCATCCTTTTTTATGGCTGCATAGTATTCCATGGTGTATATGTGCCACATTTTCTTAGTCTAGTCTATCATTGTTGGACATTTGGGTTGGTTCCAAGTCTTTGCTATTGTGAGTAGTGCCGCAATAAACATACGTGTGCATGTGTCTTTATAGCAGCATGATTTATATTCCTTTGGGTATATACCCAGTAATGGGATGGCTGGGTCAAATGGTATTTCTAGTTCTAGATCCCTGAGGAATCGCCATACTGTCTTCCACAATGGTTGAACTAGTTTACAGTCCCACCAGCAGTGTAAAAGTGTTCCTATACATCAATTCTTGAAGAGATAATCTTGATAATATTGAAAGAGGGATGATTCTCAAGCCCTTTCAATTTTTAGATAATTTGGAGAGGTATTTAATAAGTATATATACCTGGTTAATATATTTAAGTCATATGGTTCATTTTAGTTCACAATAACAAGGAAATGGAGTTAGTCTATGTCTCAAAATAGATGGTATAGTGTCTGTAGGTGTTTACGTGGCCTCCTTAGTGGCCTTAAATGTTCAACTTTTTAAATTACCGCGCTGGATTTCCAGGTTACAAGAGGACCCACCTGTGGGTGTCAGTGGCGCACCATCTGAAAACAACATCATGCAGTGGAATGCAGTTATATTTGGGTGAGTTGAAAGGTTTAACAAATAATAGGTGTGTGCTGAATCTTTAAGAAAAGTAAACATATAACAACTGTCTAGGAAAAGAAACTGAGGTGGAATGAGAGATCTTAAGGACTAAAACTGCAAGATAAATTAGAAAAAAAAATTTTTCAATTAGAGTTTTGGCCCAGCACAGTAGTAGCTCAACACCTGGGAGGATCGCTGGAGCCCAGGAGTTCACCAGCCTGGGCGATATAGTGAGACAGTGAGACTCTGTCCCCTCCCCACCAAAAAAAGAGTTTTGGCCCAGTCTGGGCAACATAGTGAGCCCTTGTCTCTACAAAAAGTATAAAACTAGCTGAGCATGGTGGTGCATACCTGTGGTCCCAGCTACTTGGAAGGCTGAGGCAGGATCACTTGAGCCCAGAAGTTTGAGGCTGCAGTGTGCCATGATTGTGCCACTGCCCTCCAACATGGGCAGCCAGCAGAGCCAAGAGCCTGTATCAAAAAAAAAAAAAAAAAAAGGAAAAAGTTTCAGCAGTTATACAAAGTTTATTTGCTCTTTGATGTTATTACATATGGTTTTATAATCTCTTGGGGTTTTACTTTTAAAATACTATTCAAAACTAAATGGAATGGAATAATAAAGGAGAAACAATAAGTTACTTTATATAAAACGTATCACGCAAATGCTCTCATTCTGTTGGAGCTGTTAAAAGGTTTGGAACCAAAAATATTAAGAACTTCCACTGTGGCAAGAATTTAAGTGAAAATAATTCACAGCCCAGTGTGAAATAACAGAATGCAGCCATTTGAGAAGCAGTCGTAAATTTTACCTGCTATGTATATTGCGTATATGCTTTTTAATTTAAAATTTCCTTATGCTTTTTCTTTGGTTTTTCTAGACTTGATCTATTTTTTCTTTCATTCCTTTGAAACTAGAGTTGTGCATTAAAAAGTAAAAGGAGTATGTTGATAAACAGAATTCTGACACTACAGAATCAGCTACAAGAGTCTACATTTAAAGACTAGTGGAAAATGAGTGAAGTTCATCCTCATAAAGTACTTCTGAATCTGAGTTGAATACATGGCACCTTCAGGATATTATCCTGCTGCTTTGAGATCCTGAATATGCCTTGCAAGTAATAATTAAACTTTATGCTGCTGCTTAGGAAAGATGAAATTGGGATGTGGGGACAAGGATCTGAGCAAACAAATCTGGCTTTTTGGTGACAACTATGCTTAGCCTATTTGAATAAGAGTTATGGCTCCATTGGAAAGCAGGACACTTGGGTTTAGCATCATAACTAGAGTATTGCTTTACGTCGTATTGCTGTAAAATGAAAAGATGTCTTTTCCTCTTAAGAATATACATATGGGCCAGGTGCGGTGGCTCACGCCTCTAATCCCAGCACTTTGGGAGGCTGCGATGAGTGGATCACCTGAGGTCAGGAGTTCGAAACCAGCCTGGCCAATATGGTGAAACCCCGTTTCTACTAAAAATACAAAAATTAGCCGGGCATCTGTAATCCCACCTACTCGGGAGGTTGAGGTAGGAGAATCACTTGAATCCAGGAGAAGGAGGTTGCAGTGAGCCGAGATCATGCCATTGCACTCCAGCCTGGGGGACAAGAGCAAAACTCCGTCTCAAAAAAAAAAAAAAAAAAAAAAAAAAAAAATATATATATATATATATATATATATATACACATATGTACAAAATGACTGGTCAGTATTAATGAAAGTTTTTTTGTGCTAAAATTATGGGCAAGTTTTTTTGTTTGGTTTGGTAAAACCACCCTAAAAAGAAAGCTTAGAATGAAAGTTAATACTTTATGCCTGGGTCTACGAAAATCCAGGGCTAAGGTGTTACTAAACTCTATCTTAAAACTCCACAAATCATCAGAATGAGTCCCTCTTTTTCTGTTGGAGTTTATCCTTTCCATTCTTGAAAATGAAGAAAAAGCAGAATGAGAAACTTCTTTTAATCAGAAATCTTCTTGTTTTCAGACCAGAAGGGACACCTTTTGAAGATGGTAAGTCATACTCATTATGTTTTCTATAGTGTTATGAGGTTACTTTTTAGTAGAAAATTGTAACACCAACATATCTACTTGAAGCCATTTTCTATGGTTAATAGGCCAAGTTAAAAGTAAAGCTATGGAAAATTTATAAGGGACTTCTTCCCACTGCAGCTTGGTCACCTCCATTGGTAACCAATATTAAAGGTTACTTTAATATTTTCCTGTATAACTGTAAGCCTGGATGGCAGTGTTTATGTTAAGAATAGTTTAAATTTAGGTGGCCTTAAAGATATCTCTGAGGTGAACACCAGAAGAGTAAATCATGCTTTTTTACTTTGTTATCTTTGATATTTGACAGGGTGTTGAGCTGAAATTTTTCATAAACATACATAGCTGCCAGTAGTTTCAAGTACTACTAGCATTTAACACCCATAAGTAGTTACCATTTTGCATAATCTTTGGCATCTCAAGTTGGGTATTTTCATCAGGGGCTAGGAAAATGGGAAACTAGTTCTAATACCGAATTTATAATTGAACTTATCAAACTGATTTTAACCAGGAACTTAGACTTTTCCCAATTGTAGTGTTGGATTTTAAGAAATTATTAAACATCTTTGTTATCATTAACAAAGTGACTTCAGAATTAATCCATCAAAAATATTTATCCGAGAATACTGACTGCAGCATTTTGTAAGGACGTAACCTGAATGTCCAGTAGGAGAAATGGTTAAGCAAATTATGATGTATCTGGATTCTGGAATATGTACCTGTTAAAGAATAAGGTAGATTTGGACATACTGTCTGTCTTAAGAGGACAAAAAAACTGCACGATAATGTTTGTCATAGCATCACATTTTTAGCAAATACATATATGCATGTGTGTCTATGTTAAAGGGTTATATATCAAACTGTTATCAGTGATTATCTGTGGGGGGGGTAAGGAGTTGAAGGAGGTACTTAAGGACGTTACCTTTTTTCTCTACATCAAGGCTTCTCAAGTGTGTGATCCATAAACCCCTTGGGGTCTTGGAGACCCTCTCGGGGGACCCATACGATCAAATCTCATCCTACTAAGACTGTTGACCTTTGCATTGATGGTACAAAACCAATGGTGGCTATAACTACACCTAAGTAGTTTCATATCTTAGAACAAATCAAGGCATTAGACAGTGGCACCAAACCATACTAACAGTGATTATATTCTTTGCATTTTAAAAGATGCCAGTTGGCCAGGGGCAGTAGCTCACACCTGTATAGCCAGCACTTTGGGAGGCTTAGGCAGGTGGATCATGGATCACTTGAGCCCAGGAGTTTGAGACCAGCCTGGGGGAGCCCTTCTCTACAAAAAATTAGCCAGGCATGGTGGTACATGCCAGCTACTTGGGAGGATTACCTGAGCCCAAGAGGTCAAGGCTGCAGTGAGCCCTGATGGAGCCACTGCGCTCCAGCCTGGGTGACAGAGTGAGACCCTGTCTTTAAAAAAATTACCAATTTTTCTTAATTTCTTAATTTAAAGACATTTTTATTAGTATTAGGAAGCTCTGGACCCTTGAGTATCTATGTGTTTTTTTTTTGTTTGTTTGTTTGTTTTTTTGTCTCGCTCTCTCACCCAGGCTGGAGTGCAGAGGCACAATCTTGGCTCACTGAAGCCTCCGCCTCCGAGGTTCAAGTGATTCTTGTGCCTCAGCCTTCCAAGTAGCTGGGATTACAGACGTGTGCTACCATGCCCGGCTAATTTTTGTATTTTTAGTAGAGATGGGGTTTCACCATGTTGGCCAGGCTGGGGCCTTAAACTCCTGACCTCAGGTGATCTGCCCACCTTGGCCACCCAAAGTGCTGAGGCATGAGCCACGCCCAGCCGAGTATCTGTCTTTTTAATATTCTGTATGATATGAAGTAGAATGTATGAACAAAGCACTTCTGCATGTCATAGTATGATAGTTGTCTGGAAGAAAAGCACTTCTACAGTTTGAGTTGCAATTTGAATGACTTTTTTCATGGAACATTTTTTACTTGAAAATACAGACAAGCTGTGGTTATTCAGGTTTGAATATATGGCAGACATATTCTCAGAAGTAATGTAATAAGCTCAGTGTGGTGGCGGGCACCTGTAATCCCAGCTACTCGGGAGACTGAGGCAGGAGAATTGCTTGAACCTGGGAGGCAGAGGTTGCAATGCGCCAAGATCGCACCATTGCACCCTAGCCTGGACAACAGAGCAAGACTCCATCTCAAAAAAAAAAAAAAAAAAAAAGTGGGGGGATCTAAGTGGGTTGTTAGGTTAAGGATAGCAACTGAAGATATTTGTTGCTGTTGATAAAATAACAGCTTCCTGATACTTACTTTTTGATGAGATTAGTGGGTAGTGTTACCTGTTGTGATTTTTTTGATAGTATATAATGGAATATGGCAACATTTGGAGGATCTGTAAACTGGAGTCACCCAATATTTTGCAGATGTCCCATGAGTAATAATACAAAACCGTGAATGGGTAAAACATGTATGTGAAGTGAACAGATTTTAATGTAACTGAGTACAAAAAGTTGACTAATAATTTCAGATTCTATACTGCAGCAAACCTTTAAAAGAACTACCATTTCTTCTTTGGTATAATATCAAAACAGAATAGCTACAGTCACCTGAAAAAGCTATTCAAATACTACTTTTTTTGCTGGGCGCAGTGGCTCATGCCTGTAATCCCAGCACTTTGGGAGGCCAAGGTGGGCAGATCACCTGAGGTCAGGAGTTCAAGACCAGCCTGACCAACATGGTGAAACGTTGTCTCTACTAAAAATACAAAAATGAGCCAGGCGGGATGGCATGTGCCTGTAATCTCAGCTACCCCAGAGGCTGAGGCAGGAGAATTGCTTGAACCCAGGAGACGGAGGCTGCAGTAAGCTGAGATGGTGCCATTGCACTCCAGCCTGGGCAACAGTGAGACTCTGTCTCAAAAAAAAAAAAAAAAAAAAAAAAAGGAAGAAAGAAAGAAAGTACTCCTTTTTTCAAGTACATATTTGTGTGAGGCCAGATTTTCTTCATGTACTTAAACAGGATGTTGTAATAGATGGAGTGCAGAAGCAGATAAGAGAATCCAGCTGTCTTCTGTTAAGCCAGTCATTAAAGAGACAGTTGCAAATATGTAAAACAATGCTTACACTTATCACCAACTTGGGGAGAAATATAATTTTAATTTATATTCTGTGTAATGGGTTTGCAGTTTAACCTACCTTTTTTTTTTTTGGAGACAGAGTCTCGCTCTTGTCACCCAGACTGGAGTGCAATGGCGCGATCTCTGCTCACAGCAACCTCCGCCTCCCAGGTTCAAGCGATTCTCTTGCCTCACCTCCTGAGTAGCTGAGATTACAGGCACCCCCATACCCAGCTCATTTTTGTACTTTTAGTAGAGGCGGAGTTTGACCATGTTGGCCAGGCTAGTCTGACCTCAGGTGATCCGCCCACCTTAGCCTCCCAAAGTGCTGGAATTACAGGCTTGAGCCACCCCACCTGGCTACAGTTATTTTTAATGAAGATTTTCTGAGTTAAAATTTTTTGTGTGTGTGTGTGAGACGGAGTCTTGCTTTGTCACCCATGCCAGAGCATAGCAGCATGTTCTGGGCTCACTGCAACCTCCACCTCCTGGGAGGGTCCTTTGCCATGTGGTAGTCAGCCCCTCTCAAAATCCTTTGACCAACTCCCATTCTAAGCTATAATAAACTATTTGTAGTTCTTCAAATATGCATTTTAAATCTTGGTAGCTAGGGCCGAGTTGCCTTCCAAAAATATGACAGTTAACACTCCCACCAATAGCAACATGAATGTGCTTGTTCCCCAACCGCTTGCCAATGCTGCGTGTTACCATTCTAACATAAATAGAGTATATTTAGGATGTTTTGTGTGCTGAACCAAAGTTGACATACTAACTTTTATGTGGTTGTACAAAAACCAGTATGCAGTTGAGAACTGATGAAGAGATTAAAAAGTCGTGCTTGTCTTTACTATAATTATTTTGTTTTCTCTCTAGGTACTTTTAAACTAGTAATAGAATTTTCTGAAGAATATCCAAATAAACCACCAACTGTTAGGTTTTTATCCAAAATGTTTCATCCAAATGGTAAGTAGCATTTTATAGATTTTGCAGATGATAGTGGGGAAAAGAGTTGTTTCCCTCCTTTTAGCTCTTTCACCTTACTTTTTACTGTTACGGCTCACTTGTAGGTGTTGCTTCCATGTCCATGTGAGCCATGTATTTTGTTGTGGATTTTTTTTTTTTTTTTTTTTTTTTTGAGACAGAGTCTGGCTCTGTCGCCCAGGCTGGAGTGCAGTGGCGTGATTTCAGCTCACTGCAAGCTCCGCCTCCCGGGTTCACGCCATTCTCCTGCCTCAGCCTCCTGAATAGCTGGGACTACAGGCATCCACCACCACGCCTGGCTAATTTTTTATATTTTTAGCAGAGACGGGGTTTCACCATGTTAGCCAGGATGGTCTCAATCTCCTGACCTTGTGATCTGCCCACCTCGGCCTCCCAAAGTGCTGGGTTTGTTGTGGATTTTTGGTTTGTTTCTTATTTCTTCAGAGACAAAGTTATACTCTGTCACCCCTGCTGGAGTGCAGTGGTACAATCACAGTTCACTGTTACCTCAAACTCCTCGGTTCAAGTAATCCTCCTGCCTCAGACTCCTAAGTAGCTGGGACGACAGGTGTGGACCACCATGCCCAGCTAATTTTTTTGTTTGTTTTCTTTTTCTTTTTTGTAGACACAAAGTCTCTGTGTGTTGCCCAGGCTGGTCCTTGAACTCCTAGCCTCAAGCAGTCCTCCCACTTTGACCTCCCAAAGCACTGTGATTACAGGAATGGGCCGTCTTTTCCAGCCTTTAGCTATGTTTCTGTAGCTAGACTCTTACAAAGCTTCCAAATTTGAGGTCAAGTTGTTTTAATAACTCCTGAATTAAAAGTAATACATGGTCGGGCATGGTGGCTCATACCTATAATCTCAGCACTTTGGGAGACCAAGGTGGGCGGATCACCTGAGGTCAGGAGTTTGAGACCAGCCCGGCCAACATGGTGAAACCCATCACTACTAAAAATATAAAAATTAGCCAGGCATGATGGTGGGCACCTGTAATCTCAGCTACTCAGGAGGCTGAGACAGGAGAATCACTTGAACCTGAGAGACGGAGGTTGCAGTGAGCTGAGATCACAACACTGCACTTCAGCCTGGGTGACAAACCAAGACTCTGTCTTCAAAAAAACAAAGGTAATATGTAAGCCAGGCACAGTGGTGCACACCTGTAGTCCCAGCTACTCCAGAGGCTAAGGCAGGAGGGTGGCTTGAGGCCAGCCTAGGTAACATAGTAAGATCCTGTCTCTACTAAAATAAATAGATAAAAGTATTATCTATTTATTTGTGGAATTGTGAAAAATAAGAAAAATCTGTTGGCTAAAATTAAGCTTTTCAAAATACAATTTTGGCTAGGCGTGGTGGTTCATACCTATAATCCCAGCACTTTGGGAGGCCAAGGTGGGAAGGTTGCTTGAGACCAGGAGTCAGAGACCAGCCTGGGCAACATAGTGAGGTCCCATCCCTATAAAAAACAAAAAAAAAATCAAGGCATGGTGGCGCACACCTGTTGTCTCAGCTACTTATGGAGGCTGAGGTGAGAGGATCACTTGAGCCCAGGAGGTCAAGGCTGCAGTGAGCCATGACTGTGCCACTGCACTCTAGCCTGGGCAACAGACCAAGAACCTATCTCAGAAGTACAATTTTGCATATACAAAGTTGGAGTCAAGGACCACACACAGTGGTTCATGCCTATTAATTCCAGCACTTTGGAAGGCTGAGGAGGGTGGATTGCTTGAGCCCAGGAGTTCAAGACCAGCTTAGGCAACATGGTGAAACCCTGTCTCTACAAAAAATACAAAAATTAGCTGGGCACAGTGGTGCGTACCTGTATTCCCAGCTACTAGGGAGGCCGAGGTGGGAGAATTGCTGGAGCCTGGGAGGTTGAGGCTGTAGCAAGCCATGATTGTGCCACCGCACTCCATCCTGGGTGACAAAGCAAGACCCTATCTCAAAAAAAAAAGAAAATTGGGATGTTATATATAAAATGAGGTGTTTTTTTTGGTTGGTTGGTTTTTTTTTTTTTTTTTTTAATATACTGTGAACATTTTCCTTATTAAATATTCTGGGCTGAGCGCAGTGGCTCACACCTGTAATCCTAGCACTTTGGGAGGCCAAGGCAGGTGGATCACGAGGTCAAGAGATCAAGACCATCCTGGTCAACGTGGTGAAACCTCATCTCTACCAAAAATACAAAAATTAGCTGGGCATGGTGGCGCATGCCTGTGGTCCCAGCTACTCGGGAGTCTGAGGCGGGAGAATTGCTTGAACCCGGGAGGCAGAGGTTTCAGTGAGCCAAGATCACGCCACTGCACTCCAGCCTGGCGACAGAGCAAGACTCCATCTCAAAAAAATAAATAAATATTCTGATACATCATTTTTAATGGCAAAATGTTCTGTTACATAGATTTATCATATTTTTAACCAGTGTCCAATTGTTGATAGTTTTCAATTGTTTACAATTTTAAATAGCACTTTGAACATTCTTAAAAATCTTAAAAATTTTTTTGTTGTTGTTGAGAAAAACACTCGCTGTGTCACACAGGCTGGAGTACAGTCGTGTGATCTCGACTTATTGCAACCATTACCTCCCGGGTTCAAGTGATTCTCTTGCCTCAGCCTCCTGAGTAGCTGGGACTGCAGATGTGTGCCACCATACCCAGCTATTTTTTTTTTTTTTTTTTTTTTTTTTTTTGAGACAGAGTCTTGCTCTGTCGGCCAGGCTGGAGTGCAGTGGCATGATCTCGGCTCACTGCAACCTCTGCCTGCTGGGTTCAAGTGATTCTCTTGCCTCAGCCTCCCAAAGCTGTATATCCAGCTAATTTTTATATTTTTAGTAGAGACGGGGTTTCACCATGTTGGCCAGGCTGGTCTTGAACTCCTGACCTCAGGTGATCCGCCTGCCTTGGCCTCCCAAATGTTGGGATTACAGGTGTGAGCCACCGTGCCCGGCCTCAAAATAAATCTTTTCAGATACTAATTATTATTTTGACTGAGTTTTTTGTTTGTTTTTTTAATTGCTGCATAACAACTAGACTAAGTTTTTTAAACGTGGGGATTACTGGGTCAGAGGCTTGTGTGTTTTTAAAGCTTTTAATGTCATTTTCCATTTTTTTCCTTCAGTGGAATTGTTCTCATTTTCACTTCATAGAGTAGTTTGTTACTATTCTTCACTAAACGATGGCTAATTCCTTTATAATAAATTTGGTCTTCCTTGACATCTTGCTGTTTACATCTATTACATTTATGTTTCTGGATTATGAATTACCATGTGAAAGACTTCTCCAAATTCTTGAAGCTCCTCTTCAGTCTCACAGCCTTTGCTTATTTAAATGTGGTGTTCCCCATCAGCCAACTCACTTTCAGGAAGGACATTTTTAGAGGTCCTCTTGGTCGTGTCTCTAGTACTGCAGAATACATTATAGAGCTCCCTACCCAGAGGAGAGATGTGTTTTGTTTGTGTCTGGAATCAAGGTGACTTTCCAGTAATAGATACTACCTTTGGCGCTTCATTGCTGTGAAGTTGCTTTTTCCTTCTAGCTGCCTTTTTTGCTTTTTTTTTTTGTCCAAGACAGGTTTAATTTTATTTTCTGTTTCTCTTTTTGGGGAAGTTCCCAGGTCATTTACCATTTATTCCACTGTAGCTTTATCTTGCTTAGACTTGTTATTGAGTCAAACCAAACCAATTATGATAAGGGGGTCTTTAAATCAAGGTGGGAAAGACTGTAGAATGAGTAAGGGATATAAATATAGGGTTATCAACTTAAGCAAACTTTTAAGAAACCACAGTGTATTTGGTTTTCATATCTCTTCATATTTATAGCATGGTTTCCCTTTTTTTCTGCTGAGTACTTTTTTATAATTTAACTTTCTGGTTTATTTTTTTAAAAACATTTATTGAAATATAATTTACACACCAAGCTGTTCACCCACTTAAATTGTACAGCTCAAATGGTTTTTAGCATAATCATAACCATCACCATGACCACTTTAAAAACAACAAAAAGCCCCATAACTATTATCTTAGCAGTCAACTCTGTTTGTCTTAACCCTCCCCGCTTCAGTCCTAGGTAAGTGTTACCCCAACGTGTTTTCCCTCTAGATTTGACTATTCTGGATATTTCATATAAATGGAATCTTATACTATGTGGTCCTTTGTGACTGACTTCTGTCACCCAGCATAAAGTTTTCAAGGCTCATCTATGTTGTGATATAATAGTATCTGTGATTCATTTTTTATTGTTGAATAATATTCCATTGTATGGATATTCTGTATTTTGTTCATTAGTTGATAAGATATTTGAGTTCTGATTTACTTTTGGATTCTCAGAAATAGTTACTCAGAACTTTAAAATTGTTTTACACTTTTATGGGTTTTACAGAGTTACTAATTTTTGCTTTGGGCAGCTAAGTTTGATGTTTCTGTGGGATGGACAGTAAGTTGGCTTTGAAGCTGAGAGATAGATCTAGGCTAAGGCCAATGATTGGGAATACTGAGCACATGGATGGTAACTGAGGCCACAGGAGTCAATAGGATTGCCCAGTGTGTGTGTAAAGGGTAAGAAGGAAAAGGGCTTAGGATAGAGTCTGGAAGAATCACAGTGTTTAAGTGTGATTTGCTCCCCACTCCCTGTTATGGTTTGCTCCATGAAATGGTATCTGTAACATTTAAATGCATTTACCCTTTGTTTTACATAGCAGTTTACTTCTAGAAATTTTTTCTACAGATAGTCTCACAATTGGGCAAATACTTAACGTTCATTGCTTGTATTTTCACAGAATCAGTCTAAAAAGGGAAGAACCCTCTCAGATGTTCAGGACTTTTGATACCTTAGTCACTTGATTTTTTTTTTTTTAATGAAAGGAATATGTATACTCATTGCACAAATAAATCATAAACACAAGGAAGGATAAAGAAAATAAGATAGGCCAGGCACGGTGGCCCACGCCTGTAGTCCCAGCACTTTGGGAGGCTGAGGCAGGTGGATCACGAGGTCAGGACTTCGAGACTAGCCTGGCCAGCATAGTGAAACCCCATCTTTACTAAAAATATAAAAAATTATCCAAGCATGGTGATGTGTGCCTGTAATCCCACCTACTTGGGAGGCTGAGGCAGGAGAATTGCTTGAACCCAGGAGGCGGAGGTTGCAGTGAGCCGAGATCACGCCACTGCACTCCAGCCTGGGTGACAGAGCGAGACTCCATCTCAAAAAAAAAAAAAGAAAAGAAAAGAGGATCATCTGCTGGGGGTGCTGTGGCTCACGCCTGTAATCCCAGCACTTTGGGAGACCGAGGTGGGCAGATCACCTGAGGTCAGGAATTCAAGACTAGCCTGGCCAACATGGTAAAACCCCATCTCTACTAAAAATACAAAAATTAGCTGGGTCGTGGTTGTACATGCCTGTGATCCCAGCTACTCGGGAGGCTGAGGCAGGAGTATTGCTTGAACCCAGGAGGTGGAGGTTGCAGTGAGCCGAGTTCTCACCACTGCACTCCAGCCTGGACAACAGACTGAGAATCCATCTCAAAAAAAGAAAAAAAAAAAAGGGCCGGGCACAGTGGCTCATGCTTGTAATCCCAGCACTTTGGGAGGCCGAGGCAGGCGGATCACCTGAGGTCAGGAGTTCGAGACCAGCCTGGCCAACATATGGCAAAACCCCGTCTCTACTAAAAATGCAAAAATTAGCTGGGCGTGGTGGTGGGCACCTGTAATCCCAACTACGTGGGAGGCTGAGGCAGGAGAGTCCCTTGAACCTAGGAGGCGGAGCTTGCAGTGAGTTGAGATTGCACCATTGCACTCCATCCTGGGCAACAAGAGCGAAACTCCATCTCAAAAAAAAAAAAAAAAAAAGGAAAAGAAAATAAGATCATCCATAACCCTACTATTACAAATATCCACTACTTACATTTTGACATTCAGTCTTACAAATGTTTTTTGACTACATATACTTTAAATGAATTTATATAAAACTTTTTAATCAAAATAGGAAATTATAAATAATTAAAAACTTATTTTTAAGGTAATAGTCTGTGGATGTCTTACTCTATAAACAGTAGATATGTATCATTTCTGGTGATTGTGTTGCTGTTGCTTATATGAATGTATCAGTTGTTGTTTATTTAGCCAGTTCCCTCTTTTATGGACCACAAGGTAGTTTTAGTTTTTCACTTTTTTTTTTTTTTTAAGATAAGAGTCTCGCTCTGTCGCCCAGGCTGGAGTGCAGTGGCGCGATCTGAGCTCACTGCAACCTCTGCCTCCTGGGTTCAAGCAATTCTTCTGCCTCAGCCTCCTGAGTAGCTGGGACTACACGCATGCACTACCATGCCTGGCTAATTTTTGTATTTTTAGTAGAGACGGGGTTTCACCATGCTGGCCAGGCTGGTCTCGAACTCATGACCTCGTGATCCACCTGCCTCGGCCTCCCAAAGTGCTGGGATTATGGGTGTGAGCCACTGCGCCTGGCCTTCTACTCTTATAAGTAGTAGTATAGTGAACATCCTGTAAGTAAATCTTTGTGCATGTCCACATTTATTTCCTTAATTTCTAGGAGTGTAATTGCTATGTCAAAAATAAGCAGTTTTTTAAAAGCTTTAAGAATATTTAGAAATAACGGAATTTAAATAGATTGCTAAATGATGTGTGTTGAAGAAATTTAACTCAAAGCCTACTGATCATAACATGCTGTCTTAGTTCATTTTCTGCTACAACAGAATAGCAGGGACTGATAATTTGTAAATTTGTAAATAATAGTAGTTTGTTTGGCTCATGGTTCTGGAGACTGGGCAGTCCAAGAGCATGGCGCTGGCACCTAAGCAAGGTCCTTGGTGCTGTGACATCCCATGGTGGAAGGCAGAATGACAAGTGAGCACACAAGACATAAGAAAAGGTGCCAAACTCATCCTTTTATCTGGAGTACACTCCTGCCCTAAGCACTCATGACCTAAGCACTTCTTAAAGGTCCCACTTCTCAACAGTGTTACAATGGCAATTAATTTTTTTTTATTTAATTTTTTTACTTTTATTTTTTTGAGACAGGGTCTTACCCTGTCATCCAGGCTGGAGTGCAGTGGTGTGATCTCAGCTCACTGCAACCTCTGCCTCCTGGGTTCAAGCGATTCTCCTGCCTCAGCCTTCCAAGTAGCTGGGATTACAGGCATGTGCCACCACGCCCGGCTAATTTTTATAATTTTAGTAGAGATGGGGTTTCACTGTGTTGGCCCGACTGGTCTCAGACTCCTGACCTCAAGCAATCCTGCCTGCCTCGGCCTCCCAAAGTGTTCAGGACTGGCGTGAGCCACCGCGCCCAGCCTCCAGCAATTACATTTCAACATGAGATTTGGAGGGAACATTCAAACCGTAGCAGGTGCAAAATAAGAGACCTTAGTTTTAAGACAGGTTATCCTGTGATACAGAAGAATTTAGTTATTACCTAATATTTAAAACTTCTAAGCCAAGCATTCTGTTTGTGGTAAAGATTTCTCTTAACTGTTAGATATGGCAGAGTGAATGTGTAACTAATTTTAGTGTTGTCTTTGCAGTGTATGCTGATGGTAGCATATGTTTAGATATCCTTCAGAATCGATGGAGTCCAACATATGATGTATCTTCTATCTTAACATCAATTCAGGTAAGTGTGTGTTAGGATGTATTATAATTTGTCAGTATTCTGTAGGATATAGTCAGCTCCTTAGCACACAGGTAACCAATGGCAGAGCTTGGACAAGAATCCATGCTTTTCAGCTAACTTTTCTCTTTCAGTAGTGCCTACTTGGGATCCAGTCTGCAGTCCCTTTCCTGATTGTGTAAGTTACATGTTCTCACAGGTCAAACCTAATTTGTGTCCATGAAGCATAGCCAAGGGTTGTGGAAAAGAAAAAATGGCTTGGAAAAACCATAGGAACCTAAAGAAACTGCCAAGTGCAGATAAGCATTGAGTATGTTACCACATCCAAGAAATTCTATTTTTAAAAAAGAAAGGAAAACTAATGTAACCATTTGTCGAAGCAGTCTGGCAGAATATTTCAGAATAGATCTTTGAATGAAAATTTAGGAGGGGTGGAGTGAGGGGTGTTTCGGTTTTGTGGATTTGAGAGGAGCAGAAATAATATGTTGGTTTGTGATGTTCTTTTTAAAGTTTTTTCTCTCACACTTGTTGTTTTTTTTTTTTTTTTTTTTTTTTGAGACAGTGTCTTGCTCTGTTGCCCAGACTGGAGTGCAATGGCACAATCTTGGCTCACTGCAACCTCTGCCTCCCGGGTTCAAGTGATTATCCTGCCTCAGCCTCCTGAGTAGCTGGGACTATAGGCACATGCTACCACGCCTGGCTAAGTTATCGTATTTTTAGTAGAAATGGGGTTTCACAGTGTTAGCCAGGATGGTCTCGATCTGACCTCATGATCCGCCCGTCTCAGCCTCCCAAAGTGTTGGGATTACAGGCCTGAGCTACTGCACCAGGCCAGTTCTGGTCATCTTACAAGCGTTGTTTTTCAACCTTCCTATCTCATTCTCTTCCTGCTAAATGTATATGTTTTGTTGATTAAAGGAAATAAGACTTATCTCCCAAATTTACTGTCAGACTTTTGCAAAGTAACTGCAGTAATAGAGTTTAACCTTGGAAAATGTTGGTTACTGAGAGAATTATTGATATTGTATCTTAACCAAATTAAGCTGTTCATTTCCTTGGTTTAATGAGAACGTCTCAATATGCTTAAGAATATTCTTTTCTGATTTCTTTGAAATTATAGGGTTTTTTTTTCTTTTTTTTTTTGAGACGGAATTTCACCCTTGTTGCCCAGGCTGGAGTGCAGTGGCGCGATCTCAGCTCACCGCAACCTCTGCCTCCCAGGTTCAAGCAATTCTCCTGCCTCAGCCTTCCAAGTAGCGGATTACGGGCATGCGCCACCACACCCGGCTAATTTTGTATTTTTAGAAATTACGGGGTTTTCTCCATGTTGGTCAGGCTGGTCTCGAACTCCCTACCTCAGGTGATCTGCCCGCCTCGGCCTCCCACAGTGCTGGGATTACAGGCGTGAGCCACCACACCCGACCTCTTTTTCTTTTTTAATAGAAACAGGGTCTCCCTATGTTGCCCAGGCTGGGCTTGAACTGCTGGGCTCAAGGGATCCTCCTGCCTCGGCCTCCCAAAGTGTTAGGATTACAGGCACAAGCCACTGTACCCAGCTGAAATTATAGGTCTTAAAGCAATTGAGAACTTTATTTCAGAAGCTTAAGTTCCTTAGCAGCAGGAAACCCCATAGTATTTATCAAATCATTTCTAAAAGTATTTAGACCCAAAATTATATGACATGTTAATCTCTGAAGTAATTTGTTGTTTTGTATAACTTTTCTGTAATATATTCCATATCTGACCCCTGTTAGTATAAAGAACAACTATGCAAATCTGTTTTTTCTTTTCTTTCCTCCTAGTCTCTGCTGGATGAACCGAATCCTAACAGTCCAGCCAATAGCCAGGCAGCACAGCTTTATCAGGAAAACAAACGAGAATATGAGAAAAGAGTTTCGGCCATTGTTGAACAAAGCTGGAATGATTCATAATAGACAACTGGTCTGTTAATCTTTTTCATCATTGTTGTGTATAATTTACCTCTCAGTAGAAAGGCTAACAAATTTTAAGTGCCACAGGTTTTAAGGATTCTGCAGAAAAAAAAAAAAAGTCCTTCAGTGTAGAACCTACAAAAGCTTGTGTATCTTGATTAATGTACTTTTTATTGCATGGTGTGAACTAAGTTATTGCTGCATAAATTTGTAATATATCCTGTTTGTATTTTTTTCCAAGTGTATAATGTTGGTGTGGAGTTTTCATGACAGAATATACACATTTTGTAAATCTGTACTTTTTTCAAATATTGAATGCCTTATTTTTGAATTCTTTAGATTTTTAAATTGGAGAAAAGCACTTAAAGTTTTTTATATATGAATATTACATGTAAAGCTGTTAAAATACATAACTTCAGTGCAAGAGACTTTGTCACTTATTTCCTTATGTGTGTAGGAGGGGTTAATAAGTCTCTAGCTCTCCATCTATTGATAGTTTCATTTACAGTTTCAAAAGAACATTCTTATATTTTATCAAGGAAGTCTTCAAATTTGATTCTAAATAGCAATTATAATCTCCAACTTTATTTTGAATGTACCTCTATTAGTTTCAATTGAGTAATTCTAGACATAACTGGTTTGATTCTGTCCAACTCTGTATTTAGGCCATTTGTTACAGTTTCTTCATGCATTACTTACTGTTAAAACTGTACCTTTTGCGATTTCACAGTTGGCACTTCTGCCATGAGCAGAGAACTGATGCGACTTGTTTTACTGCTTGGTAGCACTTTAAAAAATTTTTTGATTAATGAAGAAAGTAAAACCATAAACATTTGCCAAAAATTCATGCCCCAGTATTAGCAATGAATTAGTTGCTTTGGTTTGAGAAAGGCACATATTGGAGGGAAATCTTGGTGTAACTTAAATATTTGAAAATTACCTTTAATGCAATGCATATCTGTTCATTCTGGGAAATGTTTTAATGCCAGGGCCTGCTGAGTTGCTTCTTCTTGTGGAGATTTTTTTTTTTAATCTCCTGAGTTGTATAAAAGTTGTACTGCATCTTAGTTTACTGGATAAATTTAAAACACAGTATTGTAGAAAGCTAATACAAAACTATCCTATGCCTTCAAATAGTATAGAAAATGGAAAATATACAAGTAAATTCTGTTGAACCACCTGTGTAGTCTCTCTAGTAGTTAAAACAGCTATTTTAGTAACCCCAAGAGTTTCTTCTCATATCCATAAAATTGGATTACAGTATGGCAATATCTACAGCTTCTATTCATTATGCAACCTTTAACATTGATTGGATAAATGCTTATAGGCTGGGCCAGGTGGCTCCCACCTGTAGTCCCAGCACTTTGGGAGGCAAAGGCGGGAGGATCGCTTGAGGCCAGGACTTTGAGACCAGCCAGGGCAACATAATAAGACTTTTCTCTACTTTAAATTTTTTTAAAAATTAGTTGGGCATAGTGGCGCTTGCCTGTAGTCTCAGCTACTTAGGAGGCTGAGGTGGCAGAATAGCTTATGCCTAGGAGGTTGAGGCTGCAGTGAGCTGTGATTATGCCATTGCACTCCAGCCTGGGTGACAGAGCAATACCCTGTCTTTAAAAATAAAAGCTATTACTTGGCAAATTCTGAGGTAAGTGTATGATCTTAGGGAACTTTGATACAAATGGGGATTCACTCACTGGAATCGTGGCTCCCAAAAAGATGCTTTAATTGTGTGGTGCTTTTATAGTTTAGCTCCAAAACAAACTATAGACATTCACTCCAGTAACTCCTAGATTAAATATACAGTAGCTATGAGGGTCTGCCCTCTTATTTCATTAAATGCTATTTGGTTACTATTTCAACATCCATTTTTATCCTTGACCTGTTTTTGCCTTTCCCAGTTTAAAACAGGAACATTTCAAGCATTGGTAGATAATTATAAAGAAGTTACATGTTACTTTACAGGGAGGTCAGTGAGTTCTAACTCCAAAATTCAACATATGCATAAAACTCATAGCATCCACAATCCTTTTCAAGAAAATCCTTAAGAAGGTTCAATCTATACATAACTCCTCACTTTTTTCTGCAGCCTTGGAACAGATTCCTATTTCTTTGGTTAAGTACCAGAT
Source organism: Gorilla gorilla gorilla (assembly GCF_029281585.2). Lineage (NCBI taxonomy): Eukaryota > Metazoa > Chordata > Mammalia > Primates > Hominidae > Gorilla > Gorilla gorilla. The sequence continues at coordinate 138,297,323 of NC_073228.2, forward strand.
ATAAACCTTCGATTTACAAGGTTAAGTCATACAAAAAGTGTTTACTTTAAACTCTAGGTCAGTTTCATAAATGTATGGTAGGGCAAGAAGCTAGAACTAAAACGTTTATTTATGTTGGTACAAAGTTATATTGATGGATTCATGTTAAAAAGTTTAAATGCATGTGTGATACAATTCCCTGTAACAATACCCCTAGCACAGAATAATCTGTGAAAGGCACTATTCTAAGCACTTTTAACATATATTATTTCATTTCAAATTCACAAATACGGTGGCTCATGCCTGTAATCCCAGCACTTTGGCAGGCTGAGGCGGGCGGATCACCTGAGTTCAGGAGTTCAAGACCAGCCTGGCCAACATGGTGAAACCCCGTCTCTACTAATAATACAAAAATTAGCCGGGCGTGGTGGCAGGTGCCTGTAATCCCAGCTACTCGGGAGGCTGAGGCAGGAGAATCACTTGAACCTGGGAGGCAGAGGTTGCAGTGAGCCGAGACCTCACCACTGCACTCCAGCCTAGGCAATAAGAGTGAGACTCTGGCTCAAAAAAAAAAAAAAGATGATAATGAAACTAGCCACAGAAAGACAGATGAAGTGACTTGCTCAAGATCAACCAGCCGGCCGGGCGCGGTGGCTCACGCCTGTAATCCCAGCACTTTGGGAGGCCGAGGCGGGCGGATCACGAGGTCAGGAGATCGAGACCATCCTAGCTAACACGGTGAAACCCCGTCTCTACTAAAAATACAAAAAATTAGCCGGGCGTGGTAGTGGGCGCCTATAGTCCCAGCTACTCGGGAGGCTGAGGCAGGAGAATGGCGTGAACCCGGGAGGTGGAGCTTGCAGTGAGCCGAGATCGCACCACTGCACTCCAGCCTGGGCGACAAAGCAAGACTCCGTCTCAAAAACAAAACAAAACAAAACAAAACAAAACAAAAAGATCAACCAGCCAGTAAGTCATAGAACTGGGATTTGAACCCTATGTGGTCTTATCCAGAAATGTGCTATCTTTTAAGAGGTTGAGATTGGTTTTAGAAATTCTGCAGAACTTCAACATTCATCCAAATTTGTGGAAATACTTTTAACTGATTTAGTTTTATACAGACTTGTGTCTACTCCAATGAAAAGGTTTCCTTTTTTTTTTTTTTTTTTTCAAGACAAGGTCTTGCTCTGTTTCCCAGGCTGGAGTCCAGTGGCTCCAGGCAGCTCACTGCAGTCTCAACCTCCCAGGCTTAAGTGGCCCTACCACCTCAACCTCCTGAGTAGCTGAGACTACAGGTGCATGCCACCATGCCCGGCTAATTTTTTTACTTTTGTAGAGACAATGTCTCACTATGTTGGCCAGGCTGGTCTCAAAGTCCTGGGCTCAACTGATCATCCTGCCTGGGCCTCCCAAAGCACTGGGATTACAGGCATGAGCCACTGCACTCAGCTGAAAGGGTTTTCTTGACTACCATTTTCCACTGACTTTAGGAACATTTTCTGGTTTCTATATAAAGGACTGACTTATCAATAAGCCACATTTTTCCCCTTCCTGGAAATATCCTTGAGTCTGTAGGATTTCTCTCCTCCACCCACCCCCCACACCAAGTTTCATTAATATGAATAACTTTCCATGCTTCTTGTGTTCACAGAATGGCCTGGGAATTTTTAGTTGAGCCAAAAAGATGAATGAGCTGTGCCCATTACAAACCTTGTTGGTTATCTGACTGCTCCACAGCTCTAAATTCACACTCATGTAGGTGGAAGATAGCGGAGAAGTAAGTTATTAAAGGTGTGGTATTATTAAGTTTGTTTAATGCTCATTAAACAAAGTTAACTGCCTACTTAGTTTATTCATTTAGTATTCTTTAAGAGATAACCCTGAGGATCATAGTACACTTCAGAGTTATGTCTAAGGTGTTTCATATTTCAATTCTCCCAGGTTTTAAGAGGGATCAAATTTTGGAGTCTTGATGGTGTTTATGACAGTTCTTTTCCATTGCATTCAACAATGTAGAGTCCAAGTGGAATCTGAGTTATGTGAGAATCATGTGTTTAAATAGAAAAGTGAATAGTTGGAAAGCTGTTCACGGTAAATGAAATTATCCATAGGACAGAGGCCTTATGCCAAGATGGTAGCTCTATTACTTTAGTTGCTATCTAGTTAGGGGGGAATGAACTGTTACCAGATGGGGGAAAGATTAGTTATCATCAGTCATTCTAGCATATGACAGCAAAGATACTAGAAACTAAATTTTATTGTTGAAAGGACTTTATCGTTTCAACAAAGAAGACACAATTAAATGTGTGCCATTCTTCCTTCAATGAATTCTCCTCACCATCACTACAGCTTTTTTTAAAAACAATTTTGCAGAAATATCTTGAGCTTTCAGGGCTTCTTGTGTTCACAGGATGGCCTAGGAATTTTTAGTTGAGCCAAAAAGATGAATGAGCTGTGCCCATTACAAACCCTGTTGGTTATCTGACTGCTCCACAGCTCAACATTAGTTCCTTGATGGCTGAAATCAAGAACTCTGGAAGAACTTGGGCTCCAGAGTTCTCTTTGGCATATGTAAGATTCAGACTTGTGTGAGAAACTTGCATATGAAATCTTTCGGGAAGTAAATGCTAAAGCTTGGCCACATGTTGCTTTTGTTCATCAGTGACTTGTGGATTAATATATTTGGGAAGACTCTAATATATAATAGAGTGGGCTCTGCCTAGAGAAAGCAAAGTAACCTTTTAGCCAATTAGAGAAAGTCCTCATATAATAGTAACAGTCTTGGTTACAAGTTTGATACTTCTGTAGTCTTTTAGGGGAGGTTGACTCCTCTGAAGTCTTACTTGGAAGACAGATTCATAAAGTGCCACTGGGCTGGGAACTCCTGTAAAGGGAATCAAAGCCTGTCTCTGAAAAGATCCCCTCGGGTTCCATCAACCTGAACAATTTAGTCATTCTTCTGGACTGCAAGAGTTGTTCTCTACTGTGTCTTTAAGACTGCCAAAATGCAAACATAAAAGCACTTGAGGCAGATCCCTTTAAGAGCAAAGGGGGCTGGGTGCGGTGGCTCATGCCTGTAATCCTAGCACTTTGGGAGGCTGAGGCGGGTGGATCACCTGAGGTCAGGAGTTGGAGACCAGCCTGGCCAACATGGCGAAACCCCGTCCCTACTAAAATAAAAAATTAGCCAGGCGTGGTGGAGGGCGCCTGTAATCCCAGCTACTCGGGAGGCTGAGGCAGGAGAATCGCTTGAACCCTGGAGGCGGAGGTTGCGGTGAGCTGAGATTGCACCATTGCACTCCAGCCTAGGTGACAGAGCAAGACTCCATCTCAAAAAGCAAAGGGTTGGTTATGCTGCTTTATTTCTGAAGCCCAAGGGATATATTGCCCTCTTCCTTTCCACCTTTACAAACAAGATCTTTTGCCAATACCACAACCCACCAGTACAGGAGTGCTGGACTAGCAGCACTCCTGAAAAAGAGAATATCAAACAGAAAGGTTTGAAGTTCTTTGGCTGGCCCCTGTATAAAGTCATTGTATAAGATTGAATTGGAAATTTTATGTTTTTGTGTTGATGTTAGTACAAAGAAAAGAACAGGAAGTTGCTTAGCTGTTAACCTTATTTTAAATCTAAGGGATATTTTCCCTTCCTATAGAAAAAGATGCTTTTGCTTGGCCTAATGACCATACTGGGCAGAAATCAGGGTGAAATCCAGAGACTTCAGCCCATGTTACTAGTTTCAGCTACAGGTGAGAAGTAGCACTGCAAAGAAAAGCTAAACTGGTAACCTTGCTGTGTAGCAGAGATCTTTGGTCATAGGAGTATTCCTGCATGGGCCATAAGGTTGTGGTTTGAGGTGGAAACTCCCTGAAACATCAGCTGGAAAGTCGCCTTTAGAATAAAGACAAAGAACCTTCTGCAAGCCAGCCAAGGCAATACCAGGACTTGGAGGTGGCAAGTTTGATAAACTAATCTGTAGGAAAAAGTTCCTATCTTAGTGCTTACACAGTTCTTTTTTCTTTTTTTGGTATAGACAGGGTCTTGCTACATTAATTCTTTGACTGGGGCTGGGTCTTCTTTTGCACAGGGCAGCTTGAGACTACAATCACCATGGCTTCCTCTCAAAACCAAGTCAGGGATTAGGCTGTAAGAATAACAATACAAGTACTAAAGACTGAAATTTTACTAAAGCCAAAGATTGAGAACTGGTTTCCAGACAGCTTCTAGCCATGCATTCATAGGCTGTGAGCAGGAGTCCCGTAGAATAACAGGGGACCTCTGGGGTCCAAGCTCTGAGCTTCTGGGCACATTTTAAATGGGTCTCACTTTATTGCCCAGTCTGGAATGCAGTCACATGATCACAGCTCACTACAGCCTGGAACCCTTGGACTCAAGCAGTTCCAACCTCAGCCTCCTGAGTAGTTGGGACTACAGGTACGTGCCACCTCAGCTAATTTTATTTATTTATCTTTTAGAGACAGGGTCTCGTATGTTGACCACGCTAGACTCAAATTGCTGGGCTCAAGCAATCCTCGTGCCTCAGCCTCCTGAGTAGCTAGGATTACAGGCATGGGCCACCACTCCCGGCTTAAATAGCAGTTCTGTTTTTTGTTGAAAAAGTAGAAAATCATCATAAAACATAATTTGGTGAATACAAAAAGAAGGAATCTGAGTCATAGTCTTACCACCTGAGATGTTGAAAACAGCTGGTTTAAGGGGAATTGGGTTCTGTAGTGAGCTGGGGCCCAAAATTCACAGCCAGAGTGATAAGGAATCTAGCCACTTTGTAGGACAAAACTCCAGGACAGGGCGTGGTGGCTCACGCCTATAATCCCTGCACTTTGGGAGGATGAGGCTGGTGGATTACCTGAGGTCAGGACTTTGAGACCAGCCTGGCCAACACGATGAAACCCCATCTCTACTAAAAATACAAAAAATTAGCTGGGCGTGGTGGCACCTGCCTGTAATTCCAGCTACTCAGGAGGCTGAGGCAGGAGAATCGCTTGAAACCAGGAGGCAGAGGTTGCAGTGAGCCAAGATCGCACCACTGAACTCCAGCCTGGGCACCAAAAGCAAAACTCCCATCTCAAAAAAACAAAAACAAAAAAACTCCAGGATAAGCCTCCTGCCACATAGCAAGTGCTGGAGCAAAGGCCATGCCCACAATGAAAGGCGCATACCCACAGGCTGCACAAGCTCCAGACCTCCTAGATCCAGCGATACAGGGGTGACAAGGCACCTAGTATTGAGGTGCGGTTGCATGGGGGCAGGGTGCAGTGGTGACATGAGCTCTGGCCAAGGTTTGCCACCTGGTAACCCTTTCCCCTGGAGGTTTTGCTACTTCCCCCTACAGAACAACCTGACATTTTGGTTGGTGCTGCATTGTTCAGTGCCTGCCACCACTCATCAGTCAACATTTACCTAGCATCTAATGGGTGCCAGATTGCATGTTGGGCTGGGCACCACAAACTGAAAAGGTCCACTTCTGCAGCACTTTTGCAGGGATGGAGCCTGGTTGCATGATTGTGGGCACCTGTTTTGTCTAAATCTAAGTTAGTTGAAAAGCTTTCCTATCTTCCCTCCTTGGGCTTAGAGGGAAACTAGGGCAGGAATGAAGCAGTGAGAGCCTACTAAGTGGCAGGTACTCATAGACATTCATTTTTCCACTGAATCCTCCAATAAAGTTTGAAGTAAGAATCATCCCCACTTTGCAAATGCCTACACTGAGGTAAAGTAACACTCAATTTGAAGGAATACCTACCAGCTCACACCTACTAGGGACAATTCAACATTCTTACTATGAGAGTGTCAGAGGGAATGGAAAATGCAGCCCTAGAAGGATGAGATTTTGGTGCCAACTTTCACAGCAAAACAAGAACTTTAGTCACTAGGCCCCCACAGCTCAAGGTTGACCTCTTTACTGTTCATTGCCTCTCTGTCATATTAGGTGAGGACCAAGACCTGCCTCAGACCCCTAACAGCAACATTCTCCAAGGCAAATGAGGCTGAAGGGGGCCACATTCAAGGATACTTTGGGTTCATTGGTTCATTAGTCTATGAGGCTGGGAAAGAAAGGACCTGGGTTAGGACCACTGGTTTATATTCTAAAGAGGCATCCCTGTTTGACACAACATCAAGGAAAAAAGCTCTCGCTCTAGTGTAGGTAAGAATAGGGGCGAAATAGTGTCAGTATCACTCAATTTTTTTTCCTCTCCCCATCTTTTTTTTTGGAGACAAGGTCTCACTCAGTGGCCAGACTGTAAGTACAGTGGCTCGGTCATGGCTCACTGCAACCTCAACCTCTTGTCCTCAAGCAATCCTCCCACCTCAGCCTCCCAAGTAGCTGGAACTACATACAGGTGTGCACCACCATGCCTTTTTTTTTTAGTTGTTTTGTAGAGATGGGGTCTTACTATGTTACCTAGGCTGGTCTTGAACTCCTAGCAAGTGATCTTCCTACCTCCCAAAGTGCTGGGATTACAGGCATGGAGCCCCTGCACCCAGCCTCAATTTTTATTTTCTGTTCTTTGATTTCCAAGAAATCTGTTCAGATGATAGTCTTTTTACCCCACCTCCTCATTTGGTTCAGTGTGTGTTGATGAGCAGGGCTTCAGACCCACATTCATCACTGATAGGACCACATGCAGAGGACTCTGACCCTACTGCAGTCATTATGAAAACCTTCCAAACCAAAATAAGAAGGGTAGCCAACACCACCACCACCTAGCCCCAGGAGTCCTAACTTTAGAAAAGGCAGAGTGAGCTGTACGCAGCATGCATCTGTAATCCCAGCCACTCCGGAGGCTGAGGTGGGAAGATGGCTTGAGGCCAGAAGGTCAAGGCTGTAGTGTACTGTGACTGTACCTGTGAACAGCCACTGTAATCTAGCCTGGGCAACATACCAAGATCTTGTCTCTAAATTTAAAAGGAAGGAAAAAAAAAAAGAATAGGCAGAGTGAACTTTGGGGAAGAAACAATCTTGCCTGGCTTGCTTTTCATTACATATATATATATGTATGTATATACATACACATACACACACACACACGCAGATACACATACCCAATGACAGTAGAGATTTTTTTTAAGGGTGCACTCTTTGTTGAATGAAGTTTCCATATGACCAAAAGTCTTCAATAAGTTCTAAAACTCTTGCCTCTGAAGATCTGTGTTTACTCTTATTCCTACAGAAAGGTATCCCTAAACTAGTTAAGAACGATAGCCATAACTAGATGTTATAGGGCACACAGGTCTCAGATACCAGAAGCTGACAGTCTCCTTCCAGACATAAAGGGATACCCAGCAGAGATTCTTTAGAGCTGGAGAGCTGGGAAACACCAAATTATCTGACATTTAGGGTAACACAATTCTCATTTTTTATATGGGACAGTATGTATTTTACTACGGACTACAAAGCATCAGAGGATGGACAGTGACAGTTAATATGATTCCTCTCATTGCCCATAGGTAGGCCACCGATCCAAATGGATCCTGAGTTCAGACAGAATCCTTACCTCCTGATAAGGTTGAGTGAGGATTATTAGGTGAGCCACAGACTAAGGAATGTTTCAGAAAGCAGTTTTCTAGGTGTGGTTTGGATTTAAAAAAAAAAAAAATTCTCCAGGCCGGGCGTGGTGGCTCACGCCTGTAATCCCAGCAATTTGGGAGGCCAAGGCGGGCAGATCACAAGGTCAAGATATTGAGACCATACTGGCCAACCAACACGGTGAAACCCTGTCTCTACTAAAAATACAAAAATTAACTGGGCGTAGTGGCGCATGCCTGTAGTCCCAGCTACTCGGCAGGCTGAGGCAGGAGAATTGCTTGAACCCGGGAGGCAGAGGTTGCAGTGAGCCGAAATAGCGCCACTGCACTTCAGCCCGGGCAACAGAGAGAGACTCCATCTTAAAAAAAAAAAAAAAAAAAAAAAGTTCTCCTCCTATTTATTACTTGTCCCTTCCTATGATCTCACTCTATCTTCACTCCAAGTCTTCAGCAAGACTGTATATGAACTATGTGATAGGAGGTACTGTTTCAAGGCTGACAGTGGGCCATTTTATCTATACCACAAGTATTGCTGAAATGCAAACATTTAGACTTCTTTGCCACTTTCTATTCCAGAAATAAAGGATGAAATTCTAAAATACTGGTTAATTTTATATGTGAGATAGCCACAGAAATTGTAAAAGATGAGAAGAAAAGCAGTTTAAGTGAGGAAACAATGAGAGAAAACCTATTAGAAAATTGAAACTTGATTTTGATTAACTAGGAAGTCTTCAAAAACAAACTAAAGGAGGCTGGGTTTAGTAGCTCCTGCCTGTATTCTTAGCACTTTGGGAGGAGGATCACTTGAGACCAGGAGTTTGAGGCTGCAGTGAGCTATGACTGCACCACTGCACTCCAATCTGGGTGACAGAGTGAGAGACCCCGGCTCTGAAAAAACAAAAATAAATAAAAGCAATTGAAGGGAAATCATTCCACAATTTAAACTTGCTTTATGCAGTGGATGCATTCCTGAAAGGCTATTATTATTTTATCAGGGCTTCATATCATATAAAGAAATGGAATTCACGATGACAAACCTACGGAAATGCATTTTCTTCTTCTCTTTTTTTCATAGCTTCCTACTCAGACTAGGAAAATGCATTTTCTTTTTTTTTTTTGAGATGGAGTTTCAATCTTGTTGCCCAGGCTGGAGTGCAATGGCGCGATCTCGGCTCACCGCAACCTCCACCTCCCAGGTTTAAGCGATTCTCCTGCCTCAGCCTCCCTGGTAGCTGGGATTACAGGCACGTGCCACCATGCCTGGCTAATTTTGTATTTTTAGTAGAGACGGGGTTTCTCCATGTTGGTCAGGCTGGTCTCGAACTCCCGACATCAGGTGATCTGCCTGCCTCGGCCTCCCAAAGTGCTGGGATTACAGGCATGAGCCACCGCACCCGGCCTCTTTTTTTAAAGAAAAAAAAAAAGACAAGAGTCTTGCTCTGTCGCCCAGGCTGGAGTGCAGTGGTGCAATCTCGGCTCACTGCAGCCTCTGTCTCCTGGGTTCCAGCGAGTCTCCTGCCCCAGCCTCCTGGATAGCTGGGATTACAGACACACGCCACCACACCCAGCTAATTTTTGTATTTTTAGTAGAGACGGAGTTTCACCATGTTGGCTGGGCTGGTCTCAAACTCCTGACCTTGTGATCTGACCACCTTGGACTCCCAAAGTGCTGGGATTACAGGTGTGAGCCACCACACCCGGCCTGCAGGGTCCAATGTCTTATTTGCCACTATCACTAGTACCAAGCACAGTGCCTACCACTGTTGAGTGACCCCTCCTGTAATAAACTTACACTACTGCCTCCCAAATGAAGCCCCTCTCCCAGTATTTATGCCTAGACCTATTTCCTTAATGGTGGGGACTAAACAAGCAAGAGGAGCAGAGACGGGGTACAGAACAGACACTTAGCTGAGGAACATTAAGACCAAAATTTCAGAGCAAAGTAGGACTGCAACAAGTATTTCTTAAGAGGCTATGTGCAAGGTGGTTCCTCAAGTCTAGAAGACCCAAGCCTCAGGCTTCCTCCAGAAAAGCAGTCTGGGAGACAGAAAATTTACAAATCAACTGGCTGACCGGACTAAGCCCCGGAATCCTGTGTCAATGCGTTTTAAACTAAGGCGAGATGCTTTTTGGTAGGCTGCCTCTTCTCATGAGCTGGTGGGTACTTCAAGTCTATGATTTGATTCTCATTTCTTAAAAAAGAATGAGTATGTATGGTAGTTGGGTATGGTATAGGTATGGTATAAATTTCAGGTGGAAATAGGAATTAAAGGATCTGATTTGCCTTGGTGGGGGAAGAAAAAGGCCATAAAAGAGAATCGCACTTAAAGGTACATTGTTGAAAAATCTAAACTATAAAATTAATTACCTGCCATTATTACATCAACAACAAAAAGGCATTTTATTTTATTATTTTTATTTTTTTTGAGACGGTGTTTCACTTTTGTCACCCAGGATGGAGTGCAATGGTGCGATCTTGGCTCACTGCAACCTCCACCTCCCAGGTTCAAGCAGTTCTTCTGCTTCAGCCTCCTGAGTAGCTGGGATTACAGATGTCTGCCACCATGCCCAGCTAATTTTGTTTGTATTTTTAGTAGAGACGGGGTTTCATCGTGTTGGCCAGGCTGGTCTCAAACTCCTAACCTCAGGTGATCTGCTCACCTCGGCCTCCCAAAGTGCTGGGATTATTACAGGCATAAGCCACTGTGCCCAGCCCAAAAAGGCATTTTAAACAAAAATTCTGACGTTTAAAAACTGAAAATATATCGCACCACTGCACTCCTGCCTGGGCAACAGAGCAAGACTCTGTCTCAAAAAAACAAAACAAAAAACAAAAAACTCTGAAAATATGAGCCCAGGAGTTCGAGGCTGCAATGAGCCAATACTGCACCTTTGTGCTTCTGCCTGGGCGACAGAGTGAGACCTTGTCGGTAAGAAAAAAAAAAACTGAAAACAGAAAAGAGGGCTTTTACAATGTTGATGAACTCATCTTAGAGTGCATGATTTATAAATACATAAATATCCATGCGTACTTTTACAGTGATAACTCCTGGGAAAATGAGAATGTTAAAAAAGCCAATCTAGACAGAATCCTTCTCATTCCACCTGCCTCTTTATGTTGGTAATACCAGGAGTCTTAAGAGAGCTGCTGTGGTCTATGTCACATTCATCCCAGCCTCCTTTCTAATCCTGTAGCTGATGATGAAAATGTGATAAATCTTCTGGCTTAGCTTTGATGCTGGGAAAAAAAGAAAAGAAAAGGTTACATAACCATGTAGTCCAGTGAATCAAATTCATCTTCATAAATTAAAATATAGCAGTGATGTAATATTTATGTACTATCCAGACAGTAAGTATACTCAGAAATTATTAATATTTTACAACATACAGAAAATTCAGCAAAACATTGACCACACCATCCATTTGGAAGCCAGAACTTGATTTTCCTGTCTTGTCACTTGCAATCTATAAATGTTCACAATTTAAAGTGATAATGGAAATGCTTAAAATACAACTTTTTCTGGCATGCTTTGCAGTGAAAGGTTCTAAAAGCAGAGTCACACAAACACTTATTGTTCTAAATTAAAAGCAGTCAGTTCAGGTAGTAATTCACAACATTTCACATTGAGTCAGGATATTTAGATGTGAAGGTTATATATTTCTGGATTTCACACTATTAGAAACTGTAAAAGCTTGTCTTCAAATAGTGGTGAAATGAAGCAGAGCTATTCTTTCTGGTTACTCTCTAGCACCTTTGGTAAATTTAAACTTGGCTTTAGACAACTTTTAAACAGGGTGTGAAAAAATCACTTTGGCTGTCACCTTGTATTTGAATGAATTTCCTTAACATTTAGCAGTGCAAGTGAATCAATCTGAGAGTCTTTTTAGTAATCAGAGATTTCAAGGTATGACCTATTTCCTAGTTAGACCAGTGAGTGCTTTTTCTTTTTATTTGAGACGGAGTCTCACTCTGTTACCCAGGCTGGAGTGCAGTGGCACGATCTTGGCTCACTGCAACCTCTGCTGCCTGGGTTCAAGCAATTCTCCTGCCTCAGCCTCCCGAGTAGCTGCGATTACAGGTACCTGCCACTGCTCCTGGCTAATTTTTGTAGTTTTTAGTAGAGATGGGGTTTCACCATTTTGGCCAGGCTGGTCTTGAACTCATGACCTCATGATCCACCCACCTCGGCCTCCCAAAGTGCTGGGATTAGAGGCGTGAGCCACTGTGCCCGGCCCCAGTCAGTCTTTTTCAGATGAAAAAACAAAATTCCTCAGCAAAAGCAAATTATAGGAAGACTTTCACCATTTAGGAGAATGTGGTATTACCTAAAGAAACCATCTTAAGTCCAAAGAGAAAAAAATCCCCTAAGCCATCTCTCAAATGACAGGACAGACCAAGGCTATGGAAGCATACAGCTGCCGCCGGTTTGGGCTGCTGTGTATACCATCTTTTCCACAGGTGTTTGCAGGTGATACACTACTGACTCATAAGCTCCAGACAAGACTGGTCTGTGGGATCAGACACACCTTTTCTGGCTTCTATTTCTAGTGGATAAAGAGTAAAAGACAAGTAGCTCCAATGAGCGTTTATCTTGAGGTACAACTTAGACCTCTGATTTAACTAATCTGACAGGCTGATTTTTTTTAACTTTGGAGACAGGGTCTCACTCTGTCACCCAAGCTGGAGTGCAGTGGTACGATCATGGCTAACTGCAGCTTCAACCTCCCAGGCTCAAGTGATCCTCCCACCTCAGCCTCTCGAGTAGCTGGGACCACAGGCATGCACAACTATGCCCAGGTAGTTTTTATTTTATTTTTTGTTGCAACAAAAGTCTCACTATGCTGCCCAGGTTGGTCTGGAACTCCTGGGCTCAAGCAATTCTCCCACCTCGGCTTCCCAAAGTGCTGGGATTACAGGCAGAGCCACTGGGCCAGGCTGATTTTTTTTTTTTTTTTAATACTCACCAACATTTGCACCATCTTAGAATCATGGCTGCTTCCACCAAGGGAGCGGCAGCTCTAGTACCTCAGAGCTTGCCAAGATGACACAATGCACAAAAGCAGGCACACTTGTTTTTCTAACTTTTCTTTCAAATTTCTTTTTCTTTCTTTTTTTTGAAACAGTCTCACTCCGTTGCCCAGGCTAGAGTACAGCGGTGCCATCTCGGCTCACTGCAACCTCCGCCTTCCAGGCTCAAGCGATTCTCTTGCCTCAGCCTCAAGAGTAACTGGGACTACAGGCATGTACTACCATGCCCGGCTAATTTTTGTATTTTTAGTTGACAGGGTTTTGCCATGTTGGCCAGGCTGGTCTCAAACTTTCAACCTCAAATGATCCGCCCACCTTAGCCTCCCAAAGTGCTGGGATTATAGGCATGAGCCACTGCACCTGGCCTTTCAAATTTCATCGTCATTTTTCTTTTTTTTATTATTATTTTTTGAGACAGAGTCTCACTCTGTCGCCCAGGCTGGAGTGCAATGACACGATCTCCGCTCACTGCAACCTCTGCCTCCCGGGTTCAAGTGATTCTCCTGCCTCAGCCTCTTGAGTAGCTGGGATTACAGGCACGTGCCACCACGCCCAGCTAATTTTTGTATTTTTAGCAGAGACGGGGTTTCACCATGTTGGTCAGACTGGTCTCAAACTCCTGACCTCGTGACCTGCCTGCCTCGGCCTCCCAAAGTGTTAGATTACAGGCATGAGCCACCACGCCCAGCCTTCATAGTCACTTTTCATACTGCCATTTTCCCTCTTGGGATAAAAATGTTCTCAGAAAAAAATGGACCACGTAAAATTAGGTTGACAGCTTCTTTCTTTGAGTCAATAATGATAGCTTCCTAGTCAATCACTCCTTTCTCCTTAAGACATTACCTTGGAAATATTAATTCTGACAGTCATAGCAATGACATCTTTCCTGAGTCAGCTGCTGCTCTTTGTTAATTATCGCTCATTAATTGGTAAGGTGAGCAACCACAAAGGCTGCCAGCAGTAGCCTAGGATGGCAGTTAGATAATCAAGATTGTTTAGTCAATGTATGTGTGTTTGAATCCCCTTTCAAAAGAAAAAAAATCATATACTGCAACTGTCCAACAAATTCCACCTGTCAGAAACCAATGCTCATTTCTTTTCTCAGACTTAAAAAAAGAGCTGGACAGATTGCAGAGATCTACTTGCCTCAAAGCTGCAGAACAGCCATAAAGTATTTTTAAAATCTTAAAGAGCTTATGTCTCCAAATCATCATCACTGTCTGTCTTGAGATACCAACAATGCCAGGCAATTTACTTCCACTTGGTAGCTAGCTTTAAAACCCAACTAAACTCTAATTTTTTAGCTAAAGCATCAATTCTGGGCAGAACAACAACAGACATTTTCAGGTGTATGGCTGGACATCAGGAGTATTTTGTCTATGGGCTGGCAATGTTGCCTAATGTTTTTCAGCATCCTCTGTCATGTGTGCAAAAACTGCAGGCAAAGGACGAAACTGCTGCAAAGTCCTCATGGCTCTCTTTCCAGTGGCATTCAATGGAGACGGGACAGCCTTCAATACCACACAAATTTGTCATGGTACATAGATCAGATGACTCGTTCTCAGAATGGGCTTATCTGGAAGAGTCTAAAAGATTCACCAGGCACAGTGACTCACACCAGCACTTTAGGAGGCTGAGGCAGGTGGATCATTTGAGACTAGCCTGGGGAACATGGCGAAACCCAGTCTCTACAAAAATTAGCCAAGCATGGTGGTACACACCTGTAGTCCCAGCTACTGGGGAGGCTAAGGTGCAAGGATCACTTGAGCCTGGCAGGTCAAGGCTGCAGGTAGCCGTGAGCAAGCCACTGCACTCCAGCCTGAGCCACAGAGAGAGACCCCTGTCTCAAAACAAAACTGGCAAAACTCTATGCACCCTCTAAGTATCTCACTTTTCAGGATCAGCTGAATTTCACTTACAGTGGCATCAACAGACTAAAGTTAAACCTGGCTACTTAGAAAAACATAAGTTTTATTTGAAGGAAGTTGCAACACAATTCAAAAATGCTATAGAAGTATGGCCTCTGTATAGGCTTCTTCCACATAGCTAACTGCTAATGATTAGTAAGATGGCGGCACTGGTTTCAAGAAGATAATTTCATGCCTGAGGACTCTTCTCTGTAGACTCACACTGTGCAATGACAGTGTCAAGAATGAACATCCCAGGGCAGGGGCTCTGTACATTTTTTAGGTATAAGACCCCTTTAGGATGTTTCAGAAAGACCCTTCCTAACACACACACACACACACACACACACACACACACACACTTCACACTGGTCTATAGATAATGTTTGGGACGTGCCAAACCTCCTTAGTCTCCTACTGGGGTCTGCAGCCCAATGTCATTAGGTGTTCTGATCTCTAATACCCAACATGACTGGAAAGAGTTCAGATACCTTTCAGAAAACATACAAGACAGAGAAGTATAACGGAGAACTGATATAAAAAATCAGAAAACCTTGCTGGGCACAGTGGCTAACGCGTGTAATCCCAGCACTTTGGGAAGCTGAGGTGGGTGGATCACATGAGGTCAGGAGTTCGAGAACAACTTGGCCAATATGGTGAAACCTCATCTCTACTAAAAAATACAAAAAAATAGCCACGCGTGGTGGCAGGCACCTGTAATCCCAGCTTCTTGGGAGGCTGAGGCAAAGGATCGCTTAAACTCGCGAGGCAGAGGTTGCAGTGAGCTGAACCATTGCACTCCAGCCTGGGCAACAAGACCAAAACTCCATCTCAAAAAAAAAAGGAAAATCAGAAAACCTCTTAGAAACAAAAAGGAAAGAATCTACCACAAGCAGTTAAAAAATAAAGGCTCGGCCAGGTGCAGTGGCTCACGCCTGTAATCCTAGCACTTTGGGAAGCTGGGCAGATCACTTGAGGCCAGGAGTTCAAGACCAGCCCGGACAACATGGCAAAACCCTTTCTCTACTAAAAATACAAAAATTAGCTGGGTGTGGTGGCACCCGGCTGTAATCCCAGCTACTGGGGAGGCTGCAGCGCTAGAATCACTTGAGCCTGGGAGGCAGAGGTTGCAGTGAGCTGAGATTGTGCCACTGCACTCCAGCCTGGGTGACAAAGTGAGCCTCTATCTAAAAAATAAATTAAAAATAAAGGCTCACCTCATTCCCTGCCTACCTCTGCCCCTGCCCCTGCCCCATAAGGTATACTCCAGCAGCCAGAAACTATCTAGCTCCTCCCTGGCTGGGCCCCAAGAACCTTACTATAGAACACCCAAGGACTGCCCACTATTTTTTTAAGTATTACATGAGAAGATCCAAAAAGCCACACACTCCCAATTCACACTGCTCCCTGGTTAAAAACAGTAGCCCCTTTTTAAAAGCTGATTTTAGTCCTGGTGCGGTGGCTCACACCTGTAATCCCAGCACTTTGGGAGGCCGAGGCGGGCGGATCACAAGGTCAGGAGATCGAGACCATCCTGGCTAACGCGGTGAAACCCAATTTTGTAAAAATACAAAAAAAAAAAAAAAAAAAAAAAAAATTGGCTGGGCGTGGTGGCAGGCGCCTGTAGTCCCAGCTACTCAGGAGGCTGAGGCAGGAGAATGGCGTGAACCTGGGAGGCAGAGCTTGCAGTGAGCCCAGATCGCACCACCGCACTCCAGCCTGGGCGACACAGGGAGACTCCCTCTCAAAAACAAACAAACAAACAAACAAAAACAAAAAAACAGCTGATTTTACTTACTTATTTTTTGTCAGGAGTACTGTGTTGAGGTAACAGCTGATTTTAAAAACATAATAGCATCTGGAAAACCAACCTGAAGCTTTTCCCCAGGTTCAGATTAAAACTAAAAGAATACTTTTTTAAGAAAAACAAACCATCCTGAAAATCAAGTGGGGTGTGCTATTTGGGACTGAAATACTTTATGAGCAACTGAGAATCCGATTAGTTCCTTGACACCCATATGGAAGAGGACCTCTATATGTGCCCCACCTCCCAAGACAAGACCTAAATGTGGAGGAATGGGCTTACCTATGTTTCTAAGGGCAGACCTAAAAAGGGGCCAGCAGCTTTTTACTCTACTGCTTCAGTCGATTTTATAAGTATTTTCTGAGTACCTTCTCTGGGGTATAAGTATACTAGGTTTGGGAGTTGTAAAGACTAAATAAAACTTTAGACACCATCTCTAAGGTCACAACTGCTTTAAAAGAGGCCTGGATAAAGTGCCAAAGGAACTTCGGAAGATAAAGCGAGCAATTAATTCTGCTGCCTGAGCAGACAAATGTGAAACAAGCATGTTTTGGGGGTGATTCTGAAAAGTATTAATAGCTGGGATGCCCAGCTCCATATTCTGAGGTTCTTTCTGCCACATTCTGTAGCCCCAGCTCCAGCGTCCAGATTCAAGACTCTAGGCAAGACTCACTGTAAAAAGCCCATCGCCTGAGATCAGACCCCACAGGATAGAGAACAGCTATGCCATCGACATTGCTCCAGGCACGTTCTTATCAGCAAATCAGAGAAGCCAAACAAGTCAGGTCGGCACTCACACCCGGGGTAAGGATGAGTTAGTTACTCTCTTACCAATGAGATTTTTTAACAAGTAGGAAACTTAAGTATTCTAGCCAACATCTTTTTAAACATCAAGCAAAAATCTCAAAACAATGTTCCTAAATAACCGGAAGAGGTTAAGCTTATGTGTTACCTCATCAACAATGCATAATTTACCACAGTCAGTTGTCAACTACTTATGAAAAGGCTTATACCAATTATGGGGAAATAAAAATGAAAGGGTATAGGTCTTTGGGGCAGTAAACAAGAGCATTCAAAAACAATATACTCTAATATAGTGTCATCAAGGCAGGGACTGTTAACTCTACACCATTTCATCACATGCACTTGGAAATCCTATTTACCTTTTTCATTAATTCACTTCTGGTAGTAAATTGTGGCAGGTCTTCCACTTCAATCCCATCGGCCATTTCCATCACCTTGTCTAAAAGGTCTTTATTGTAACTGCACAATAAAAAGTAGTAAGGTAAAAACCTTGGAAGAATTGTCACTGTGGATTAATAAGAAACTGCAGGTTGCTCAACTATAAAATCAGCTCTCAGAGAACTGACCTGATACTGCAGGGCAAACCTATACATGTTCAGCACAAGGTTTTGAGATGGAGTCTTGCTCTGTCCCCCAGGTTGGAGTGCAGTGGTATGATCTCGGCTCACTGCAACCTCCATCTCCCAGGTTCAAGCAATTCTGCCTCAGCCTCCCGAGCAGCTGGGATTACAGGCGTGTGCCACCACGCCTGGCTAATTTTTTATTTTTAGTAGAGACAAGAGTTTCACCATGTTGGCCAGGCTGGTCTCCAACTCCTGACCTCAAGTGATCCTCCTCCCAAAGTGCTAGGATTACTGGCGTGAGACACCGTGCCTGGCCCTGTGAACACTTCTTGCTTGTAGATACAGAAGTGGACTTCAGAAATACCAGTACAGCAGATGTTTCAAGATTTAGAAGAACAGAGGCACTGTACATCCAGCAACAGATATTCTCAGATACAGGATGAGGACCAAAATATTTTTATTTTGTAAATACATGGAATGTTAATCTAACAAAAACATTATTTATTTCCCCAATTCTCTGACATTTGCCTAACCATGGAAAACCAGGATTTCCCAGGAGCACCTAGAAGGCAGGGAAAAGGGACGGGTGCCTCTGGCATTGCTTCCCTACGTACTGTTCTAATAAACCCCAATATGTGAAGCAAAACCAAGTGGCTTAGGCCTGCAGGGGCCAAATGACCAGAGTCAGGCAGCCATAATAGGTATAGAAACCAAGATCAAACCAAGTCACCCTATTTTCCTAACACAATTTCAGGAAAATCGAGGCTCTCTAATAGGGAGTCTCAAGATTTGCCACCTTCCTCATGGAGGGGTGAAAGGAATGCCTTATCAGGCACTTCAAAAGCGGGCCTTTGTCCTTTTGGTGCTGCAGCCAGGATGAAGTGGGCTTTGAGACCTTCACAAAAAGGCATCGGCCATTTTCATAAGAGGGAAAGCAGAGAGGTGAAGCTGGTTCCTACTCAGGACCCCGTGGGCTGTGGAGTGAGGAGAAAAAGCCATAGGATACAAATTACATCCTCTCATTAGTGATTAAAATCCATCAATCCTGCCAGAAGCTGCATGGCCCCAGGTATATCACTTCTCTCCCTAAGCTTTTTCATCTGTAAAATGTGGATCTCCGTTTCTCTCTCTGCACGTTTGCCATGTAGGTGACAGGGGCTAACGGACTTCGAATGCATACTGCAAAGGTGATGGTTTGAGCTAATAATAATAGTAATACAAATAACAATAGCAACCTTTGAACCCGCCATGTATTTAGCTCTTCACCCTTTAATTATTACAGCCATCATAACCACCCTTTTACCAGAAGAGAAAACTGAGGCTCAAAGATAAGGATCTTTCCAAGGGGCCTCCAGGGTGGGAATCAGTCTTCGGGCCGACCAATGCGGATGGAGGCTGGGCCCGGGTTCAGTCTGGGGCAGAGGTTCGGGTCAGGGGGGAGCCCTGGGAGAGGCCTTGAGGGTCGGAAGATAGGGGACAGGATCAGCCGGCCGGCAGGGGTCCGCACCTGCAGCCTAGGAAGAGATGGTTGGCCCAGACCATGGAGAGGGAGAGCAGCTGGTCCAGGCGGCCACTGCCGTCGGGCGGGTCGCGGTAGTCGGGCAGGTGGCGCAGGATGAATTCCATGCGGGCCTTCCATTGCTTCTCGCTCTCTGAGTAGGACCGGAACTGCTCCGCGAAGTCGGCCGCCTGCCGCACCCCCGAAACCAGCTCCTCCACTGCGGCAGCCGCCTCGCCACCGACCATGGTGCCCGCCGCAGCCGAGGACCGGATAGCCCGCCGCCTTCCCGACGCGCACTGCGCCACCGCCTGCCGGCCAGAGGGGCCCGTTAGCGCACGACTGCTCCAGAAGACCAACCTGGAGCGCCCTCGCCCGGAGCGGCGGCCTGCGGGGGCACAGAGCGGCTCCTGGCTCCTCAGACCGCCGCAGCCCGTGGCTCCTGCCCTGGGTCTACCCAGGGATACAAGGGTCTTTTGCGGTCGACCCTGCGGGGAACCGGTGGGAAAACTGAGGTCCCTAAACACAGATTCGGAGCGCCCTCTTCCAGTTGGCAGCTGGATGCCAGCCAGAGCTATGCTGTGCCCTTGCCCTGAGAGTTTCCCGGGCACCGCCTCATCCTGAGCGACATCAGGGGGCCCGGGTCACGGTCGACTTCCAGGGGTCTCCACAGCCACGAAGGTTGGGGCCCGCCTTCCTGGAGCGAGTAATCCATCCATCCCGTGAATACTTGCCAGGCACATTGCTAGGTGCTGGAGAGGCAATGAGAGCACATTCGGAGCCCTGCTCGCCTGAACTTTACCATGGAGTGGAGGAGTGGACATTAGTGACATAATTGCTCAAGTAAATGGAGAATTTCAGCGTTGACAAGTATTAGTAAAGAGAAGTTCAGCGTGCTACAACCATGAATAAGCAAGGGACCCAATCTAGTCTTGGGGTCAGGGAAGTGATCCTGGAGAAGTGAAGAATGAGCAGTTTTCTGAGTAAAGGGGAGTCGGTCAAAGCAAGAGAGAGCATGGCCTGGTAAGAGAATTGCAAGATAGGGAGTAGGAGGGGTTGGGGGGCGGGGCAGGGCAGGTAGAGAATGGAGAAGATGAAGTTGCAGAGGTCAGCAAGGCCAGTAGGCCAGGCAGGGATCCTGGCTAGATCCCAAGAATGGGGAGCCGCTGAAGGATTTTAACCAGAACAGTGACACCTGTGTTTACAAAAGATGCTGGAGGGAGCCAGAAACAATGTGTCCAGAGGAAATGAGCAAGTTTGGACTTGGTTTTAAATAGAGACAGGGTTTCGCCATGTTGCCCAGGCTGGTCTCGAACTCCTGAGCTCAAGTGATCCGTCTCCCTCAGCCTCCCAAAATGCTGGGATTACAGGTATGAGCCATCGTAACTGGCTGGACCTGAAAGTTTTTATTTAGCTGGCATGACTCTGCTGTCTGTTAGAGTCTCAGGTAGCAGACACACTAAGAGAAAAAAGAGCTTCCTTTTAAGTGGTGAATTTTCCATCCCTGGAAGCATTCAACTACAGTAACTGGGTGTTAGGGCTCAGAAACCAATACCCCAAAATGTATTTTGACATGCTGAACTGATGAAGAAGCCTCTAGGTCTCTGTGACCTCCCCCACCAACGCACACTCCTGTCTGTCAATTCTTTGTTCCTCCCAAAGCACAAGATGAAGTTGTTCCCTTATCTGCCTAAATTTAGTCCAGAACGCCAAAGGAAACAATTATCTCTGGTTACCTCCCTGAGTTTTCATTAAGTGAATTTGTTTTGCAGGAGGAAAGACTGAAGTATGGTCAACACACTAGGACAGACTTTTGTCACAAACCCTTGTCTCCTCTGCAGGCCCAACAGACTTTGTCCCAGGCCATTGCATGTTCTTCAAGCCCATTGAATTACCCTAAAAATCATTTACTACCCATCTAAAATATTCACACTCTGGATGATGGGGTAATCACTCTGTGATTAACTATGCACATTAATAAACTTGTATGTCTTTTCTCCTTTTTTTTTTTTTGAGAGCAAATTTCACTCTTTTTGCCCAGGCTGGAGTGCAATGGTGTGATCTCTGCTCACCGCAACTTCTGCCTCCCAGGTTCAAGTGATTCTCCTGCCTCAGCCTCCTGAGTAGCTGGGATTACAGGCACCTGACATCACGCCCGGCTAATTTTGTATCTTTAGTAGAAACGGGGTTTCACCATGTTGACCAGGCTGGTCTCGAACCCCTGATCTCAGGTGGTCCAAGCTCCTCGGCCTCCCAAAGTGATGGGATTATAGTCATGAGCCACAGTGCCTGGCTGCCTTTTCTCCTCTTAATCTGCCTTTTGTCAATTGATTTTCGCTAACCTTCAGAGAGCAAAGGAAAGTTTTCCCTTCACACAAGGAGTCACTTGAGCCTTCACCAGCTTTGAGAGATTATTGACCTAATAGGCTTCCCCATTGCCCCCAGTCAAATGTGAGGTTGGGGTACAGAGGTGAGCCTAGAATCCATGATCTAGGGCTCCAGTGCAGGTCCTGTATTGTGAGTGTGGCCTGTGGGGAGAGCTGATTACATCCTGTCTGCTGCTTCTGCAGCTTCTTTTGGGGCATCAGGGTCCCCAGAAATCAGAGACTCAACAAAGCATGGAAATACAGGGCAGTCCGCACAGAATGAGCCTGAAGACCCAGCACCAAGCTCAGTGATATGGCATAATGGTTAACAACAGGGAGGCATGATATTCATGCTCATGTGGGCAAGCAAAGTGTCAACAGGCCCGTGAGACCAAAGACAGAGTCAGCTACTCCCAGCAATCAGGAATTGGTGCACAGACCTAAAAGTCCCCAAAGTGAGTGCAGATCACACGTCCTGAGAGGCTCGTTAAAATGACAGACTCCCCCAGGCTCACCACTGGATGTTAAGAATCAAGGCCCCAGGTAATTCTGCTTCCACCTGCCGCTGACCAAACTTAGAAAAACTCAAAAGTTAGACTGGGAGTGGTGGCTCATGCCTGCAATCCCAGCACTTTGGGAGGCCAAGGCGGGCAGATCACGAGGTCAGGAGATCAAGACCATCCTGGCTAACATGGTGAAACCCCGTTTCTATTAAAAATACAAAAAATTAGCCGGGCGTGGTAGCAGGCGCCTGTAGTCCCAGCTGCTCCGGAGGCTGAGGCAGGAGAATGGTGTGAACCCAGGAGGCAGAGCTTGCAGTGAGCCACAGAGCTTGCAGTGAGCCAAGATCACGCCACTGCACTCCAGCCTGGGCGACAGAGCAAGACTCCATCTTAAAAAAAAAAAAGAAAAGAAAAGAAAAAAAAAAAGAAAAAATATATATTTCAAACTTATGGAAAATTATGGAGAATAATGTAACAGACACCACATTACCTGCTCCAACAACATGAACCTTTCCCATATTTGCTTTGAGGTGTTGTTGCTGTTTAATAGACTTTTTTTTTTTTTAGAGCTGTTTTACGTTCAAAGCAAAACAATAAATGTGCCAGGCGCGTAGCTCATGCCTGTAATCACAGCACTTTGAGGGGCCAAGGCAGGAGGAATGCTTGAGCCCAGGAGTTCATGACCAGCCTGGCCAACATGGTGAAACCCCATCTCTACAAAAACTACAATAATTAGCTGGGAGTAATGGCACTTGCCTGTAGTGCCAGCTACTCAGGAGGCTGAGGCAGGAGGATTGCCTGAGCCCAGGAGTTCAAGGCTACAGTGAGCTATGATTAAAAAAGAACACTAAAGGATGTAAGATTTTACTCCTACTTTCAACCTAACAAGTATCCATACAACAATTTCAAAGGATACTGGCAAAAGACACAGATCTTGAGACAAAGACAAAGATCTTTATTACTCACAGCACAACAAACAGCATGAGCTTCATGTTTGCCCTGGTTCCCCTTGTCCCCCAAGTCCCACAGGGACTATGCTAAGGGGCCCAGTTAGATGAGGTATACAAAGTGGGTTTGTATCACAGCTGAGGAACTCTAAATTGAAAGAACATCAATAATTAATAAAGAAGAACTACAAGCATATTTGCCCAACCTTTTCTCCAGAGCAATTACTTTTATCTGGACAGTAAATAAACCTGCACTTTGCTCTGGAGATAGAAACTATCTCTTTTTTTTTTTTTTTTTTTTTTTTGTAAGTATCTAATTGCTCCAGCAGAGTCTGTTGAAAAGACTATTCTTTCACTCAATTGCCTTGGTAACTTTGTCAAAAATCAATTAACCATATATATATGTGTGAGTCTATTTCTGGACTCTGTATTCTGTTCCACTGATCTATGTGTCCATCCTTTTGCTAATACCATATTGTGGCATTTGTTGTTGTTGTTGTTGTTTTTGAGACGCAGTTTCACTCTTCTTGCCCAGGCTGGAGTGCAATGGTGCTATCTCGGCTCACTGCAACCTCCACCTCCTGGGCTCAAGTGATTCTCCTGCCTCAGCCTCCGGAGTAGCTGGGACTACAGGCGCCTGCTACCATGCCCAGCCAATTTTTTGTATTTTTAATAGAAACGGGGTTTCACCATGTTAGCCAGGCTGGTCTTGAACTCCTGACCTCAGGTGATCCGCCCACCTTGGCCTCCCAAAGTGCTGGGATTACAGGCATGAGCCACGGCGCCCAGCCCGTTTTTGTTTTTGAGACAGAGTCTTACTCTGTCACCCAAGCTGGAGTGCAGTGGCACGATCTTGGCTCACTGCAACCTCTGCCTCCCAGATTCAAGCAATTCTTCTGCCTCAGTCTCCAAAGTAGCTGGGACTATAGACGTGCACCACCACACCTGGCTAATTTTTTTTTCTTTTTTTTTTTGGTAGAGATGGGGTTTCTCCATGTTGGTCAGGCTGGTCTTGAACTCCTGACCTCAAGTGATTTACCTACCTCAGCCTCCCAAAGTGCTGGGATTTCAGGCATGAGCCACCACACGCAACCCATACTGTGTTGATTACTATAGCTCATGAGTTTGCAAATGTAAAGGGTGGGCTACATATAATTCCTGCTACATACATTTTTATTGTTACCTTTTTCAACCATTTAAAACTGGAAAAAGCAGTTTTAGCTTTTAAGCCCTGCAAAAACAGGCTGCAGGCTAACCTGTGGGCCAGTTTGCTAACCCTGCTATAGATTTATGGTAAGTCTTAAAATCAGGTTGTATGAGTTCTCCAAATGTGTTCTTCTTTTACAAAACTGTTTTGGCTATTTTAGCTTTTGCTTTTTGATATAAATTTTAGCATCAATTTCTAGAAATAAATGCTGCTGGTATTTTAATTGGGATTATCTTTAGTCCATAAATCAACTCGGGGAGAATTAACATCATTATATCGAATCCCCCAATCCATGAATTTGGTATATCTCTCCATTTATTTAGGCCTTCTTATTGTTGTGGTATATTTTTAAATCCAATGAAACATTAGATCTTACATATATTTACCACTTTATTTGTTATCCATTCCTTATCTATCTCTTACCCTCCATCTGGTTTCATTTTCCTTCTACCTGAAAATTTTACATTAGAAATCCTCAGGCCGGGCAAGATGGCTCATGCCTGTAATCCCGTCACTTGAGGAGGACAAGGTACAAGAATTGCTTCAGCCAAGGAGTTCAAGACCAGCCTTAATTAATTAATAAAAAAATTAATTAAGCTGGGCATGGTAGCTCATGCCTGTAATCCCAGCACTTTGGGAGGCCAAAGTGGGCAGATCACCTGAGGTCAGGAGTTTGAGACCAACCTGGCCAAAATGGTGAAACCCTATCTCTACTAAAAATACAAAAATGGTGGCTCATGCCTGTAATTCCAGCACTTTGGGAGGGCGAGGTGGGCGGGTCACCTGAGGTCAGGAGTTCAAGACCAGCCTGGCCAACATGGTGAAACCCTGTTTCTACTAAAAATACAAAAAATTAGCCAGGTGTGGTGGTGCATGCCTGTAATCCCAGCTACTCGGGAGGCTGAGGCAGGAGAATTGCTAGAACCCAGGAGGCAGAGGCTGCAGTGAGCCGAGATTGCACCACTGCACTCCAGCCTGGGCAGCAGAGGGAAACTCCGTCTCAAATAATAATAATAATAATAATACAAAAATTAGCTGGGCGTGGTGGCCCGTGCCTGTAATCCCAGCTACTTGGGAGGCTGAGGCAGGAGAATCACTTGAACCCAGTGGGTGGAGGTTTCAGTGAGCTGAGATCGCCACTGCACTCCAGCTTGGGCCACAGAGCAAGACTCCATCTCAAAAATAAACAAACAAACAAACAAACAAAAAGTTGCCAGGTGTCATGGCATGTGTCTGTGATCCCAGCTACTCAGGAGGCTAAGCAAGATCCTGTCTCAAGAAAAAAAAAAAAAAATTCTGTAGTACGAGTCTGCTGGGGCCAAGTTCATTCACCTGTTGTCTACCTGGAAAATGTCTTTATTTTGCCTTCTGTATTAGTCACATGACTGCATAACAAATTGCTCCAAAATGTAGTGACTTAAAATATAAATATTATCTCATAGTTTCTGTGAATCAGGAATTCAAGACTGTCTTAATTTGTTTTCTGGTGTTTCAGTTATGTGAAGGTTTGTCTGGCGCTGGAGGATCTACCTCCGAGATGGCTCATTCACATGGCTGTTTGCAGCAGATCTCAGTTCATTACTACATGGATCTCTCCACAAGACTGCTTGAGTGTCTTCACGTGGCAGGGGGTCTTCCTTCAGAGTAAGTGAACCAAGAAAAAGCAAGGAAGAAGCCATGCTATCTTTTGTGACTTGGGGTCATAGGTCACATGCCATCATTTTTTACTTACTGTATTCATTGAAAGTGAGTCACTAAGTCCAGTACACATTCACAAGTAGGGAAATTAGGCTCCACCTTTTCTTTTCCATTTTTTTTTTCTTTTGAGACACAGTCTCACTCTGTTGCCAAGGCTGGAGTGCAATGGCACATTCGAGGCTCACTGCAACCTCAACCTGCTAGACTTAAGTGATCCTCCCACCTCAGCCTCCCAAGCAGCTGGTACACACCACCACGTCCAACTGATTTTAAAAAATTTTGGCTGGGCGTGGTGGCTCACACCTGTAATCCCAGCACTTTGGGAGGCCGAGGTGGGCAAATCACAAGGTCAAGAGATTGAGACCATCCTGGCCAAGGTGAAACCACGTCTCTATTAAAAATACACAAATTAGCTAGGCATGGTGGTGTGTGCCTGTCGTCCCAGCTACTTGGGAGGCTGAGCAGGAGAATTGCTTGAACCCAGGAGGTGAAGTTTGCAGTGAGTCAAGATTGTGCCACCACACTCCAGCCTGGTGACAGAGTGAGACTCTGTCTCAAAAAAACAAATTTTTTTGGTAGAGTGTATTAGTCCATTTTCACACTGCTGATAAAGACATACCTGAGACTGGGAAGAAAAAGAGGTTTAATTGGACTTACAGTTCCACATGGCTGGGGAGGCCTCAGAATCATGGCGGCAAAAGGCACTTCTTACATGGCGGTGTCAAGAGAAAAATAAGGAAGAAGCAAAAGCAGGAACCCCTGATAAGCCCATCAGATCTCGTGAGACTTATTCACTATCACAAGAATAGCATGGGAAAGACCGGCCCCCATGATTCAATTACCTTCTCCTGGGTCCCTCCCACAACACATGGGAATTCTGGGAGATACAATTCAAATTGAGATTTGGGTGGGGACACAGAGAAACCATATCATAGAGGCAAGGTCTCACTATGTTGCCCATGCTACAGCATGGCAACTCCTGTGCTTAAGCAATCCTCCCAAAGTGCTCAGCCTCCCAAAGTGCTAGGATTACAGGCATGAGCCACCGAGACCACCTTTGTTCTTCTTTTCTTTTCTTTTCTTTTTTTTTTTTTTTTTTTTGAGACAGAGTACCGCTCTGTCACCCAGGCTGGAGTGCAGTGGTGTGATCTCGGCTCACTGCAAGCTCCGCCTCCCAGGTTCACGCCATTCTCTTGCCTCAGCCTCCCGAGTAGGGCACCCACCACCACTCCCGGCTAATTTTTTGTATTTTCAGTAGAGACGGGGTTTCACCGTGTTAGCCAGGATGGTCTCGTTCTCCTGACCTCGTGATCCACCCGCCTTGGCCTCCCAAAGTGCTGGGATTACAGGTGTGAGCCACTGCGCCCAGCCTCTTCTTTTCTTTTCTTCTTCTTTTCTCCTCCTCCTCCTGCTCCTCTTCTTCTTCTTCTTTCTTCTCCTTCCTCTTCTTCTCCTTCCTCTTCCTCCTTCTCCTTCTTCTTCCTTCCTTCTTCTCCTTCCTCTTCCTCCTTTTCTTCTTCCTCCTCCTGTTTCTCCCTCCTTCTCTTTTCTCCTCCTTATTCTTATTCTTCCTCCTCTTTTCCCTCTTCTTCCTCCTCTTTTCCCTCTTCTTCCTCCTTCTAAGATTACCTTACAGAATATTCCTTACTAATTATTTTTATTAAGGACCTAGAAACCCTAAGCTAATTATGGATATTCTAGCCATGAGTGGTGATGTACACCTGTAGCCTTAGCTACTTGGGTGGCTGAGGCAGGAGCATCACTTGAACCCAGGAACTCACGCTGCAGTGACCTATAATTACATTACTGCGCTCCAGTCTGGGTGACAGAGCAAGACCCTATCTCAAAAAAAAAAAAAAAAAGAAAGAAAAGAAAAGAAAAAGAAAGAAATAGAACAAATATTTAATTTTGCATTCTCAGTATTTATAGATAACCATGTTTCCTATGTAGAATTATTAATATAATGACTTACATTAGTAGATTTTCTTATATCAAACCTTATTTCTATTCCTAGATTAAACTCCATTTGGACATAGTATATTATTCTTTCAGTGTGTTTTTGGATTTTGTTTGCTATAATTTTATTTATGATTTTTAAATATTTATTAATTAGATTGGTCTATTTTTTCTTTATTCTTATAATTATTATTATTATATTTTGGTATTGATGGAGTCAGAACATGCTACCCTAAAACATGGCACCTTGGCATTTGAGAAAGCAGCAAGAGGAAGGTCACTCTCACCATCCCTTCTCCTCTCCCTTCCCCCCAAAACAGGTCATACAACCTAGGAAGGCCTTTGCAGCCCGCCCGAGCTGCCTACAGCCGCAGAGATGTTGATGCCTAAGAAGAACCGGATTGCCATTTATGAACTCCTTTTTAAGGAGGGAGTCATCGTGGCCAAGAAGGAGGTCTACATGCCTAAGCACCCGGAGCTGGCAGACAAGAATGTGCCCAACCTTCATGTCATGAAGGCCATGCAGTCTCCCAAGTCCCGAGGCTATGTGAAGGAACAGTTTGCCTGGAGACATTTCTACTAGTACCTTATCAAAGAGGGTATCCAGTATCTCCGTGATTACCTTCATCTGCTCCTGGAAATTGTGCCTGCCACCCTATGCCACAGCCATCCAGAGACTGGCAAGCCTCAGCCTAAAGGTCTGGAGGGTAAGTGACCTGCAAGACTCACAAGAGGGGAAGCCGACAGAGATACCCACAGACAGAGTGTTTTGCCCCCTGGTGCCAACAAGAAAGCCGAGGCTGGGGCTGGGTCAGCAACTGAATTCCAGTTTAGAGGCGGATTTGATGGTGGATGTGGTCAGCCACCTCAGTAAAATTGGAGAGGATTATTTTGCATTGAATAAACTTACAGCCAAAAAAAAATTTAAGAAAACTAAAAAAAAAAACCAAAAACCTAGAAAGTTACTCTCTGACTTTCTCCCCTGAAGCAGGTCATAAGGCCCTCATTCAAGAGGTACCCTTCCTGTAGCCAGAAGACAGGAACATCCTTATTCCTGAAGACACAGAGAAAAAGAATCTAAACAAACAGGCCTTACTAGGTTTCACTGAGTTTATTATCATTAGATCATACCTTTTTTTTGTTTAAATAGGGTCTTGCTCTGTCACCCAGGCTGAAGTGTAGTGGCAATCACAGCTCACTGCAGCCTCCATCTCCCAGGCTCAAGCAATCCTCCCACCTAAGTCTCCCAGTAGCTGGGACTACAGGCCATGCCACCACGCCTAGCTAATTTTTTATTTTTTGTAGAGATGGCGTCTTGCTATGTTGCCCAGGCTGGTCTGGAACTCCTGGGCTCAAGTGATCCTCCTACCTCAGCCTCCAAAATTGCTGGGATTACACGCATGAGCCACTGTGCCCTGCTGAGCATAACCCTTTTGTCCTCCAATCACATTACTCCACAACTGTCCATGTTCCGACAAACCTAAGCATACAAGGCAGGCAGATTATCTAAGGCCAGGAGTTCAAGACCAGCCTGGCCAAAATGGCCAAACCCCATCTCTACTAAAAATACACACAAAAAAATTAGCTGGGGGAGGTGGTGCACACCTGTAGTCCCAGCTACTTAGGAGGCTGAAGGAGGAAAATCACTTGAACCAGGGAGGTGGAGGTTGCAGTGAACTTAGATGGCACCACTGTACTCCAGCCTGGGCAACTAAGAGAGGCTCCATCTCAAAAATACAAAACAAAACAAAACAAAACAAAAAACCTTAAGCATAAAAATACACAATTTTACCTGCTTTTTGAGTCCTCATTTCTGAAGACTATTGTGTCATGTAAAACTTATATAAATTTGTGGGCTGGGTGCAGTGGCTCACGCCTGTAATCCCAGCACTTTGGGAGGCCAAGGCAGGCGGATCACCTGAGGTCAGGAGTTTGAGACCAGCCTGGCCAACATGGTGAAATCCCGTCTCTATTAAAAATACAAAAATTAGGCAGGGCGCAGTGGCTCACGCCTGTAATGCCAGCACTTTGGGAGGCTGAGGCAGGTGGATCATGAGGTCAGGAGATCGAGACCATCCTGGCTAACACAGTGAAACCCTGTCTCTACTAAAAATACAAAAAAAAAAAATTAGCTGGACATGGTGGCAGGCGCCTGTAGTCCCAGCTACTCGGGAGGCTGAGGCAGGAGAATGGTGTGAACCCGGGAGGCGGAGCTTGCAGTGAGCCAAGTGAGCCACTGCACTCCAGCCTGGGCGACAGAGCGAGACTCCATCTCAAAAACAAACAAACAAACAAAAAATACAAAAATTAGCCAGGCATGATGGTGGGCACCTGGAATCTCAGCTACTTGGAAGGCTGAGGCACGAGAATCACTCAAACCCGGGAGGCGGAGTTTGCAGAGTGGAGACTCTGTCTCAAAAAAAAACAAAAAACAAACAAACAAAAAAACTGGATCCACCAAAGAAAACAACTGTTTTCCATCACCTCCCATGTATCTCATTATCTACTGCAAAAAAGAAGATTGAGGAATATAACCCGACCTGGACTGACCTTTTCACAAGATCATGTCTGTTTCTAAGGCTCACTCAACTGCAAAGAGGATCATTTACAGCTTAATTTCTCTTCTCCAAGGTCCATTCATTCTCCCTAATAATCATTTATTGCCCCTCAAAAGAATGACCTACATTTCCCCTCCTCTGTGAATAAAGTTATATAAGCATCTGGGGGCATCTGGGCACCATAGGATTATTTGGGTAATCACTTCGTGATCCCCAATTTCCCCCTCACATCAATAAATTTATATGCCTTTTTCTCCTATTAATCTGTGCATTTTGTCAGTTCATTTTCAGTGAATCTTCAGAGGGTGAAGGGGGAAGTTTTCCCCCTTCACCTCTGAAAACTGAACTTCTACCGACATCTAGGGTTTTTCCTTTTTTTTTTTTTTTTTCTGCTCTGTTGCCCAGGCTGGAGTGCAGTGGCATGATCTCAGCTCATGGCAGCCTCTGCCTCCCGGGTTCAAGCAATTCTCCTGCCTCAGCCTCCAGAGTAGCTGGGACTACAGGTGCCTGCCACCACGCCCGGATAATATTTTTGTATTTTTTTTTAGTACAGTCAGGGTTTTGCTATGTTGGCCAGGCTGGTCTCGAACCCCTGACCTCGTGATCCACCCACCTCAGCCTCCCAAAGTGCTGGGATTACAGGTGTGAGCCACCACACCTGGCTTTTTTTTTTTTTTTTTTTTTTTTTTTTTTAACTGGGGACACACAGCCTTTGGTGGAAGCTCACAGCAGCTTTGACCTCCTGGACTCAAGCAATCCTCCTACCTCAGCCTCCTGGGTAGCTGGGACTACAAGTGCGCCACCACGCCCGGCTAATTTTATTTAAATTTTTCATAGAGACAGGGTTTTGTCATGTTGCTCAGGCTGGTCTGGAATTCCTATGCTCAAGCAATTCTTCTGCCTTAGCCTCCCAAAGTTTGGGGATTACAGGTGTGAGCCACCGTGTCCAGCCCTCGTGCACACTTTTAAAGTTTTTACTACAATTTGCCAAATCCAGGTTTATACCTAAGTTTCCATACCTACGAGTTGCAGGCTTACTCTTTAAAGCTGGTGAACAGCTACAGCAATCATTACTCTCACATTCTTGAATTTCCAGACTCTTTTGAGCAGCCTCTTTCCTCTTTGTGCAGCCCCCCAGCTCTGTGGCTGATGTTCAATAGAAGTGCCTGGCCCAGAGGCCCTGGCACTGAAACGTGGGTCTGGAAAACAGCTGGTCCTTTTTTTATTTTATTTTATTTTTTTGAGATGGATTTTCACTCTGTTGCCCAGGCTAGAGTGCAGTGGCATGATCTCGGCTCACTGCAACCTCCGCCTCCCTGGTTCAAGCAATTCCCCTGCCTCAGCCTCCTGAGTAGCTGGGATTACAGGCACATGCCACCATGGCCAGCTAATCTTTTTGTGTTTTTAATAGAGATGGGGTTTCACCATGTTGGCCAGCTTGTCTTGAACTCCTTATCTCAGGCAATCCACCCGCCTGGGCCTCCCAAAGTGCTGAGATTACAGGCGTGAGCCACCGCGCCCAGCCTTCCAGCTGGTCCTTATTTATCCTCCAGCACTTTCAGCTGTTCTGTTCCAATTTTGATCCATGCAACGCGGGGGGTGGGGGGACAATCCAACAGATGAATCCTCTCCCACCCCCAGAAATGGCTCAAGGAGACCTCCTAGTGGGTTACGGGACCACTGAGCCATGGACCCCAGGGTCACCTTTCTTCCCACCACAGTCAAGCTCAGCACATAACTTAAATGCATAGTGGTCCCGGAAGTGTCAAGGAGAAAAAAATGCCCATTTTTTTCCCTCCAGACACGACAAAACTGTTCTAATACAGCCAAATGAACTGGAGCAGCAGTTTTATTCTTGCCCTTCCTGCCGAGGAAAAACTGAAAATGCAGGTGCCGTGAAAATACTAAATGGAGGCCAGAGGCAGTGGCTCACGCCTGTATTCCTAGCACTTTGGGTGGCCAAGGTGGGTGGATCGCCTGAGGTCAGGAGTTCGAGACTAGCCTGGCCAACATGTTGAAACCCCATCTCTACTAAAAATACAAAATTAGCCAGGCGTGGTGGCAGGCGCCTGTAATCCCAGATACTTGGGAGGCTGAGGCAGGAGAATCGCTTGAACCCGGGAGGCGAAGTTTGCAGTGAGCCGAGATTGCGCCATTGCACTTCAGCCTGGGTGACAGAGCAAGACTCTGTCTCAAAAAAAAAAAACCTAAGTAGAGAGTGCTCTTGGAGCAGGGTTTCCAGCCTTTCAGAGGAAAGTTGGAAAACGCTAAAAGTTTTCAAACTTTGGGATCTTCAGCTCTTACAGAAGTATCTAAGTCAGGTGTGGTGGTGCACACCTGTAATCCCAGCTACTTGGGAGGATCCCTTGAGCCCAGAAGTCCAAGGCCAGCCTAGGCAATGTGGCAAGACTTGTCTCTAAAAAACAAAAAACAAACAAACAAAAAAAACACGTAAATTCTAGGTTGGGCGCAGTGGCTCACGCCTGTAATCCCAGCACTTTGGAAGACCAAGGCAGGTAGCTCACTTGAGGTCAGGGGTTCGAGACCAACCTGGCCAACATAGTGAAACCCCCTCTCTACTGAAAATACAAAAATTAGCTGGACGTGGTGGTGCGTGCCTATAATCCCAGCTACTTAGGAGGCTAAGGTGGGAGAATCAGTTTAACCCCGGGGGCGGAGAGCTGCAGTGAGCAGAGATCGTGCCACTGCATTCCAGCCTGGGCAACAGAGTGAGACCCTGTCCCAACAAAAACAAAAACAAAACAAAACATAAATTCTGACTATTCCTTTCCTAGGGCTTCTCCAGCACCCCGACTCTCCAACAGCACTGGGCTTTCACAAGGACAAATAATATGCAAAACTTTTTGGGAGTCTACTTACGATAATTGCCTTAAATTAACATCACAAAGCAATGGAAACTGCATTCCCCTAAGGCTTCTTACTGCAGGAGGTTACCCAGTTCCTGACTGCAAAGGTAGTGACAATTAAAGTCAGGTTGGTTAGCTTCTGTCTTGCAAAGCTTGTCTGTTAATCCATTACTTGTGTTCATATAAAATGGCATTCCTATATCAAAATGCGTGAATGTTTTAACCTTTTGTAAATATAAGCTTATTTTTTTTCTGTTGAATCAGACAAGTCTTTCCTCTGCCAGAAACCTTAAAACTGGTATTCTTAAAACAGTATTCTACTAGCTGCTTTTACTTTACTGGATCGATGTTCAGCTTTCAGATCACAGAAAGTCAGTCCTTCACTATTTTGCTAGCCTCAGGCCATACCAGGAGAATTTCAGTGTGAGTGTCTTATTTTAAGCCTAGCATCGGTGAACTAAAGTGCTCACAGGAAGATGGAGGAGAACTGCAGACCAGGTTACTGGAGGAGCAGAGGACGCAGTTCCAGAAGCCCTGTAATGTCTTCAGACCTTTGAAGGATGTTTTGTAGAAGATGGCTTGTTCTTCCTTAATTTTCAAGGCAAGCATAGGGCCAAAGAGTGAGAGCTATATAAAGCTAGATTTCATCTTTAAATGGAAGACCTTTAAACAATTAGAGCTGTCTGAAAGATACAAAAACTTTCTGGGATTGAACTGAGCTCCTAAGTCATTGGGAGAATTCAAAAGAATGGCCATCTCACAGGTCTACAATACATGCATGATTGAACATGATTAAATATTTTACGTGATTATTTTATAATTAAACATATATATATGGACACAGCCATTTGTTTTTAGAAAGCTTTGAAAATGTTTAAGCAAACTTAAACATTTTTATTTTATTTTATTTTTATTAAATAGAGACAGGGTCTCACTGTGTTGCCCAGGCTGGTCTCAAAACTCCTGAACTCAAGCAATTCTCCCACCTCGGCCTCCTAATAAGCAAACTCTTGTTATTCTGACCACTAGTTTGTAGAATAGAGCCATGTGGCTAATCATCTTAATCCCACTTGGGTTTCTGAAACCCTTTGCCTGGCTGGCTGTTGTTGACACTATAGGGGCAAAGAAGGAAAGCTTCTGCCTTTACCTTCTGAAGGTTCAGTGAAAATGACAAAAGGCAGGTAGGAGAAAAAGGTATACAAATTTATTTAACATGCAGAGCACAGGGGAACTGCATGAGAATGATTACCCAATAACCCAATGAGGCCTAGAGGTTTATAGACCCTTCTTCATGGAGGAAGGAGACATGAGGGTGTAGGAGTAAAAGATTTTTAGTGGGAAATGAATGGACCCAGAAGGCAGACTTTATCTTGTGAATGATTCTCTGGCAATTTAACAGGCAGGAGAACAAACAATGGTTTGGGAAGAAGTTTGTCTGGGCTGTAGCTATGGTGTTTAATGTTCAGTCTCTTCCTTTGTGATAGAAGTTTTAATTTTCTCTGGTTAATGAAATTTCAGGGAAGGGATCAAAGGCAAATTGTGTTCCTCTTTGGGGGTCCAGTTTCTAGGTAGATAAGGGAATTCAGAGAACAGCTTCATTCTGTGCTTTGGGAGAGACAGGATCAGAGAGAAAGGGAGGTAGGGGGAGGTCAGAGGGAGACCCTGGCACTGAGGATTATTTCTGAGGCCTTTCAATTTTCAAAGCAGTCAGCATGCCGAAGCATCATATTTTGGGGTATGGCTCTCTGTGCTCTAATATCTGCTCAAAAAAAGGAATAATTAATGTCAAAACAATAAAAATGCTTTATATTTGTATTCTTCTGTATTTGTACATATCCAGATTTTAGCTGTTTCTCTTTTACTGTATAAATTTATGTATTTCCAAATTACATATGTATATATTCCAGAGATGATTTTAGCTTTCAGGAGGACTCATCTGTTTCCTTAGTCTTAATTCTATTAACACCAAAGGATAGCTTCCTAAGCATAAAAGGGAGAAAATTATTCCATTCCTACCTTTAGTCACTGGTGATAGAGATCACTCCACAATTGAAGAACAAAATCCTCCTCTGAGAGTGAAACTCTTAAATAAAGCACATTTTAGACAAGATTAAGCAACTATGTAAGAAATTTGCCTAAAGAGATATTTTTTCCATAAAAAGCAAAAGATAGTGACATGGATGTCATCTCACTCCTGAATTTAGCTAAATGGAGGTCATTTCTCATCCTGCCCTGCCCCCTCTCAGGAGGAAGAATGCAGCCCAGGGATGGTGATAACCTACAGAAGCCTTGGGCTCAGCTCCTAAGCCCTAAGGGACAGATGGAGAAAGGAGGACCAGAGGGAGGGGAAAGAGGTGGCGGAGGCGGAGTGTGCTGCTGCAGGTCGCAGGGCAAGACCTGCACTCCCTTAAGTATGTATGCTTCTAGGCTCACAGAGACTGGCCAGGGGCTGGTTGGCATCACACCATACACATCTGTACTAGATACCAAATCACTGCTCATCCTCGACCAGAATGTTTAGTCAGTTAGTTGTGAATATCAATTGCAGAAGAACGTTCTGGTTTCAGTATCTCTCTTTGGTCACAGTCCTAGTTTGTGTGGTTAAAGAAAAAAGAGTCCACTTTTTAGGTTTCCAGATTTAGCAAACAAATAGAATATAAAAATACAAGAGGACGAGTAAAATTTGAATTTCAGAAAAATAATAAATAACATTTTAATGTGAAAATATCCTAAATATATTTTATCTGGCAACTCTATCATATTTTCCAATCAAGAGTTAAGCCTTAGGGCCAGGCATGGTGGCACACACTTGTAATCCCAGTACTTTGGAAGGCTGAGGCGGGCAGATCACTTGAGGTCAGGAGTTCGGGACCAGTCTGGCCAACATGGAGAAACCTCCTGTCTACTAAAAATACAAAAAAAATTAGCCAGGTGTGGTGGCACATGCCTGTAATCCAGCCACTCAGGAGGCTGAAGTAGGAGAATTGCTTGAACCCAGGAGGAGGAGGTTGCAGTCAGCTGAGATCACGCCACTGCACCCCAGCCTGGGCAACAGAGCGAGACTCTGTCTCAGAAAAAAAAAAAAAAAGAAAGAAGATAAAGAGAAAGAGAAAAGTCAGCATAATGGAAATAAATCAGAGACATAAGTAATCAACGACTAACACTTTTTGCTATTTTGTTTTTCTCAATTTAAATTTTTTTCTTTTAAAAATTATCTTTTATTTTTGTGAAAATAATGTAAATACACACAAAAATTAAAAAGTCAAAAGGGACTGGGCACAGTGGTTAATGTGGGTTAAACCAGCACTTTGGGAGGCCAAGGAGGGAGGATCACTTGAGGCCAGGAGTTCTAGACCAGCCTGGGCAACATAGTGAGATCTTGTCTCTCCAAAAAAAAATTAGCTGGACATGGCAGCGTGCACCTGTAGGCCTAGCTACTTCAGAGGCTGAGGTGGGAGGATTGTATGAGCCCAAATGTTCAAGGTTGCAGTGAGCTATGATCCTACCTCTGCACTTCAGCCTGGTGACAGAGTGAGAACCCAACTTAAAAAAAAAAGTCAAAAGTACTAAAAGGTGTATGATGAAAAATAGCAGTGCACTGTTCTACCCAATCCCACTCAATCCCATCCCTGCTCTGATCCCCAGAGGTAGTCAGTTCATCATTTTCCATTGTTTTTCCCAGTTTTAACTGCCTCCCATATTCCTAAAAATGGCTATACTGCTATTTTGTTGATTTGTCAGCTTTGGACATTACCTACTTTCTTTTTCTTTCTTTTTTCTTTTTTTTTTTTTTTTTGAGATGAGTCTTGCTCTGTTGCCCAGGCTGGAGTGCAGTGGTGCTATCTCCACTCACTGCAACCTCTGCCTCCCAGGTTCAAGCGATTCTCCTGCCTTAGCCTCCAGAGTAGCTGGGACTACAGGCGCACGCCACCATGCCTAATTTTTGTATTTTTAGTAGAGATGGGGTTTCACCATGTTGGCCAAGATGGTCTCAATCTCTTGACCTCATGATTGGCCCGCCTCGTGCTCCCAAACTGCTGGGATTACAGGTGTGAGCCATTGCGCCTGCCCTGAAAATATCTTTTTACTCTACCATTCCTCTTGACTAATGGTTTGGGTTTAGATCTCTAGGCTGTAAATCATTCTCACTCAGAATTCTGAAGGCCTTGCTCCATTCTGCTCCAGCTTCCAGCGCTGCTGCTGAGAAGCCTACTCCCATTCTCATTCCTGATCCTTTGGAGTCACCTGTTTTCTTTCTGGATCCTTTTAGAGTCTTTTCTTTATCCCTGGTTTTCTGCCAGTTCATGAAAATGAACCTTGAAATATAAATCTTATTTTATCTCCCTGAGGATTTTATAGCATTTAAAAAAGTTTTCTTCTTCTCTCTGATCATATTAAAGGATTATGTGCTGAAGAGATGACTAGATGGATGGCCAACCTGCTTGGGTAGAGCTTGACTAATGGGGGACTTCCCTGCGCAGCGTGGTTGTCCCTGAGCTGCTCTTTGATTGAGGGCCCCAAATGCCTGTATCTAAAGGTCTTCCCTTTGAGCCTGCTCAATTTCTACAGAAAAAGGTTCTTTCATTTTCAGGTGGTGGTTGTGGAGTAGGGGGTGGGTTGGGGTGGGGTGAAGGGGTGAGAAATGTGCCTGGCTCCTAGGTTATCTAGAAACAGGGTGAGGAAAAGGGGCTGAGAGTTTACCTTTTAGTATCTAGATTTCCTTTTGTTCCCCATATTTCCAGTTCTGCACCCCATACCTGCTCTTCACAGTACCTGATGTGCTGATCCAAATTCCCCAGGGAGTAAACCTCAGGTCTCCTTCAGGAGTGGGCAGGAGCAGACAGCCCACTGCCCACCTGGGCCTCTCACCTGGCTCTCAGGCAGGCACGACACTCCTGCCATTCACAGCGCGGTCCTCTGTCTCCCAGCAGTTCCACCTGCCTCTCTCCTCCCCTCTGTGGGATCAGGCCTCAGCTCCCTCCATGCCTCTGTGTGACTCACCACTCCTTCCTCTGCTTCCCACCTTACGAAAATGTGGTGACATCCTCCGTCTGCTTCTGCCTCCTCTTCTATTCTCAGAGACCTTGTCAGGGTTTTTTTTTTTTTTTAACTCTTTTTTACTCCTGTATTGTTGTGTTTGGTAGGGCTTGGGAGGGAGCAGAGATTCACGATTCACAAGAGACTCCTCTGCCACGTTTAACCAGAAGTTCTTTCGTGTAAGTTTTCACTCTGAAGCATTTTCGGGGGACACTTTCCAGGCCCTGTTCTGAAATCTTGCTTTCAGTCAACACAGTTGCTTTTTGTTTTGCTTTGTGGTAGATGTTTCTTTATGGGAAGTGGATCAAAGTCTAAACATACACTTCGTTTTGTTTTTTTTGTTTGTTTTTCATTTTTTTTTTTTTGAGACAGAGTCTCGCTTTGTCGCCAGGCTGGAATGCAGTGGCACGATCTCGGCTCACGGCAACCTCTGCCTCCCAGGTTCAAGCAATTCTCCTGCCTCAGCCTCCCGAGTAGCTGGGACTACAGGCATGCGCCATAACATCAGGCTAATTTTTGTATTTTTAGTGGAGACAGGGTTTCACCATGTTGGCTGGGCTGCTCTTGATCTCCTGACCTCAGTTGATCCACCTGCCTCGGCCTCCCAAAGTGCTAGAATTACAGGCGTGAGCCACCACGCCGAGCACACACACTTTGTTTAATGGTATTGGTAAAACACTCTTGACCTTTTGAACAATAGCAACAAGACCCAAATACGTCTCTCTGCTTTTGTTTTGGAATGGGGATGGAAAAGCTAGAGAGGCGCTTGGCAGCACGGCCCTTGCCCCAGTGCTTGAAGGTTTGGTCCATCTCCTGTGCATGAATAAAAAGCAAGGGGAACGCTGAAATATCTCTTTTGAATTCAGCATGAGCCCCACTTCTCTACTCTCCTGTGTTGACACATTAGTGCTATTGTGTTGCATCTGCTGGTGGATCTCCTTTCATCTGCAGGCCACACAAAACCCCCTTCATGTAAAGCTGCACACAAGGCTCTCAAATTATGAGGACACTTTAGCAGTCATTCCTCTTATCGAAGGGCTCACAGTCTTAGGGAAGGATTGCTGCCATTTCAGTGTGCTCCACTGTGCCCTGATACAGAAAGTCCAGACAAGCTAAGGCGGGAAAGCCAGGCTGGGAGCCCGTGACAGGGAAAAGTTAGCAGACGAGTGAGTAGACCAGATGGATAGGGCTTTGAATGCCACACCAAGGTCTTTGGATTTTTCTGCAGGCAGTGGGAGCCACCCAAGGATTTTGAGCAGGAGAGTAACATGAGATAAACTGTGCTTTCAGAAAATTCAGTTGACCGGGAGCAGTGGCTCACGCCTGTTATCCCAGCACTTTGGGAGGCCGAGGCAGGTGGATC
Source organism: Gorilla gorilla gorilla (assembly GCF_029281585.2). Taxonomy (NCBI): domain Eukaryota; kingdom Metazoa; phylum Chordata; class Mammalia; order Primates; family Hominidae; genus Gorilla; species Gorilla gorilla. The sequence continues at coordinate 138,336,955 of NC_073228.2, forward strand.
ACCTGAGGTCAGGAGTTCAAAACCAGCCTGGCCAACATGGCCAAACCCCATATCTACTAAAAATACAAAAATTAGTCGTGTGTAGTGTCGGGCGCCTGTAGTCCCAGTTACTTGGGAAGCTGCAGCAGGAGAATTGCTTGAACTCAGGAGGCGGAGGTTACAGTGAGCCAAGATTGCACCGCTGCACTCCAGCCTGGGTGACAGAGCGAGACCCTGTCTCAGAAAAATACATAAATAAAAGTACAAAAATTAGCTGGGTATGGTGGCAGGCACCTGTAGTCCCAGCTACTTGGGAGGCCGAGGCAGGAGAATCGCTTGAACGTGGGAGCTGGAGGTTGCAGGGAATGGAAGTTGCAGTGAACTGAGATTGCGCCACTGCACTCCAGCCTGGGCAACAGAGTGAGACCCTGTGTCAAAAGAAAAAAAAAAAAAGGAAAATTAAGTTGATAGCTGTAGCTCAGAAGGTTTAGAGAGGGAGAGGCTAGAGTCCAGGGGGCTCTAGATCAGATCACTGGGAGAGCTTTGTAAAAATCCACACCCCAGGCCAGGCACAGTGGCTCACACCTGTAATCCCAGCACTTTGAGAGGCCGAGGCAGGTGGATTATCTGAGGTCGGGAGTTTGAGACCAGCCTGACCAACATGGAGAAACCCTATCTCTACTAAAAATACAAAATTAGCCAGGCGTGGTGGCACATGCCTGTAATCCCAGCTACTCGTGAGGCTGAGGTAGAAGAATCGCTTAAACCCGGGAGGTGGACGTTGCGGTGAGCCGAGATTGTGCCATTGCACTCCAGCCTGGGCAAGGAGAGCAAAACTCCATCTCAGAAAAAAAATCCACACCCCAGCCTCTGCCCTTCAAGATTTTGTTTCAGGTGGTTTGGGGAGGGAACTAGGAATCTGCATTCTCAAAACATTCCACAGGTGCAGAGGTCATTGTGACAGGCTGCTAAAGGGGACCAGACCCCAAATATGGGGCTGGGAGTCTAGGGAGAGAGAGGGGAAATAGATGGGAATGCTGCCCTGAGGCAAGCCCCACCTGGCCTCTGCCTGTTTAAGGGGCTGAAGGGAGGAAAACATGAAGAAGACCATCAAACTGGGCCAGGAGAGCTGCCTGGAGACTGGTGCCCTGCCTGCAAGGCAACCTTAGAAGAAAATCAGATTTGGAAGATGATGACAAGGGACATTCCAGGTGACAAAGGGGCCTGGGACTTGGGGGATGGTGAATCTGTGAGCACCTGGCTCCTACTTACAGTCATGGAGTATGTGGAACTGGGAAGGGAAACTATCATTCACATCTCTCAGTCAAAGATACGTAGGCACGTGCATGGACACAAACATAGCCCTCTTCTGCAGGAGTCAGAAAGGCTGGTGATTCAGAGACTGGGCTCTGTAATCCAGCAGCCCTGGATTGAAATCCTGATTCTGTGGCTCTGGCTGAGTCACCTGTCCTCTGTGAGCAACAGCCTCCTCACCTATAGAAAGAAAATGTTGCCAGCAGTTAACTCAATATGGCTTTGTGATGACTCGATGAGATGCTGCATGCAGAGGCTGGACACAGTGCCTGACACAAGGGGAGACTCTGTATGGAAGCTCTAAGGGTAATACTAAAAAATGCAATCTCACTTCTGAAGCCGGGGAGCCATAAAGTATTTCATTCAGAGTGCAAGGAAGAAAGTCCACAGGAAGACATGAAGCCTTTTTTTTTTTTTATACAGAGTTTTGCTCTGTTGCCCAGGCTGGAGTGCAGTGGCATGATTTTGGCTCACTGCAACCTCCGCCTCCCAGGTTCAAGCGATTGTTGTGCTTCAGCCTCCCGAGTAGCTGAGCTTACAGATGCACGCCACCACGCCCAGCTAATATTTTGTATTTTAATAGAGATGGGATTTCACCATGTTGGCCAGGCTGGTCTTGAACTCCTGACCTCAAGTGATCCACTGGCCTCAGCCTCCCAAAGTGCTGGGATTACAGGTGTGAGCCACCATGCCCAGCCAGCATGAAGCCTTTCATTTGCTGCTACCCATTCCGTATGGCTTTCTCTGGGTGTGTGTTTGGTGAGTCCTTTGCCTTTGGTTTCTAGGACTCATAGAGAAATGACAGACCCTTCCTGCTGCATTTAATTGGAGAGGAGCACAGAGACCTGAGATTATAATGATGATGTCTTAAATGTCAAGTGCTTCAAAAGTCTGCTGTTGCACTCGCTGTCACCCTAAACAGCTCTGGAAACCAAAACCCTGCAGCCACCTAAAGCATGCCCTGAGTCTCTCAGCCAGGTTTCACCTGGGAAATCTGAGTGACAGTGACGTGCAGGCAGCTGGAAGACGCACAGTAAACCGAGGAGCCTGTGATGAGCTCAGAGGAGGTGAGTTGATGATCTGCTATTTATAGCCCCACTAAGAGGCTCTGGCCGCCAGCTCCATGTGAGGCTGGGTGGAAATGATGCCTTCGCAGAGCTGAGAGCACAAAATGAAATTGGTGATTCATGGGCAGCAGCCACTTGAAAATATGAACACTCCTGCGTCCCCAGCCCCGCCGGCCTTTCACACCCATTTGGAGGCGTGTTGAGCAGAGCTGCTAGCCTGCTGCATCCTAGTCTGCATGTGTTTGGGCAGGATGTGAGGACAGGCCGGTTCTACCCTGACAAGGAGCCTGCAAAGGGCAGCAGCACCCCTGAGAGCACTCCAAGAACGTCTGCCCACCCCCCGAGAGGCCTCGGCTGGAACCCAGGGCAGGGCTGAGTAAGAGGTAAGCCCCGAGAGGACCTGCAGTCACAGAGAAAGGACACTTCCTGCTCCTGCCCTCTGTCTCCAGGGGCGACGCTGGCAACAGAGCAGCTTTCTGATGATGCTTGTTCTGCTGAACATACAAAAATGTACAATGAGGAAACCCTTGCAGCTTGACATTTCCCCCCGCACAATTCCACAGCCCAGCACCTGTCACCTGAAATAGCTATTGTTTATTTTCCTCAGTAACATCTTGGCTTCCAGGCCAAAGTCTACTTGGAGGCCCAAACTCAACTCACCCTATGTGAGGAATGCCCTGGAGGTCTCTCAGTTTCCCACAACCAAACTGGATTTAAAGGGCCAAACCAGGATAAGGAGGCCAGCTGAGCTCTGAAGCCAGATTGTCTGGGTTCAGATTCTTTCTCTACACTTGCAGCCACGTGGCTTCAGTCAAATTGCCCTCTGAGACTCAGTTTTTCTCATTGGTAAAATGAGGATAATTACAGAACCTACCTCACTGGGTTGTGGTGAAGGGTGACATTTGAGTAGTGGTCAGCCCAGCATCCAGCACATGGACAGACTTGATACTGGACACTGCTGCTGCTGCTTTTGCTGTTGAAGTTGTTTTCACTCCTGGGTTTTGGTCCCTGTACTGATAGCACTCCTTTGCACACAGTCTATGGCACTGAGGTTCCTTGTGGAGGTGGTGCCCCAAGGCTTCAATTTTAGAGACCCTCTGCCCATCACAAACAAACCCCATATCAGGCTGCCAAGCATAGTGGACTTCACCCCGGGGGCATCTCAGCCCCATGCTTGACTGGCCCCTGCCTTTGCCTAGGAACCAAGTGCCTTTCCCTTGGGGCTGGGCTTTGCCCGGGTTGACTACCCTGATGCTTCTGCTCCTCTATGTCCTGGGGTGGTCTTGGGGGTATTAACTGTCACCATCCAGTGGAGGGTTTCACCGAGGGTCCCAGGTGCTAACATGAGGTCTGTGGCCAGCAGGCAGCCTGGATGACTGGCCAGATAGGCAGCAGGGAGGGCCTGGATGACTGGCCAGATAGGCCCACCTCACCTATGGGCTGCACTTGCAGCACAAACTGCTGATTCATGGAGACTCATGAGGCCTTGGCTATCTGTACATTCTCTATCTCCAGCTGTCAGCCAAAATATAATTGTAGTTGTCACTTTGGCAGAGGGATGCTATGATGTGTCCTATCTCCAAGGCAGTGAGCTTTTGGAAGATAGGAGGGATCTGCAGCTGCTCCTGTGGAGAGAACCATTCTGGAAAGTGGTCTGTGTGAAGTGCACCCAGGTGCAGTCCCAGGAGTGGTGTGAGCAGCAGGGTGAGGCCCTATATTAGAATGGGCACTGGTGTTGCCTGTGTCTGCATCTACAGTAATGCAATTCTGATGACATCAATGAATAACAGAGAGGCTGCCATTGAAATGAGGCATTGTTGGCAGCTATGCGGACTTGGAAAACAGCCACCAGGCTTATGCACAAGTCAGAATCCATCGTGTGTGGGGTAAATGAGTGGTTAGACCATGGGGTACATGGTGTAAGGGAGATGATGCCAGAGACATAGCTAGGACCAGACTGAGAAGCAAGGGACTCGAAGACCAGGCCATGCAGCTTGGACTTGATCCTGGACATAGGGAAAGTGATGTGATTAGAGGACGTGGGGGTTCTGGGCTCAAGCATCCTCGAAGGGTTGCACTAAGGGCAAGGCTCCCCCTCCCCACAGCAGTTGGCAAGCAGCGGCTTGCTGTTTGAGAAGGTGTTTACCCCTCTGGAGCATGAGTCCTACACTCAGAAGGTGCTGAGACTCTGCTCGTAGGGTAAGCATAGGAAGGGCCGGTCCCAGCCAGGACAGCTGAGAGTGCGCGGTGAGCAAGGCAAAGCACCAGGCTTATGTCTTCCCTCTTCTTCCATCCTTCTTGGCCAGGAGTTTATTATTGAATCACCTGTGTGCAGATGTGCTAAATGTAGATGACTGCACCACTCAGGTCAAAGGTCAGGGAGGCTCCTGGGACTGACCCCGCTGCCTGTGGATGTGGCCTCCCTCCCCACTAAGGAAACAGCAGAGGCAAACATCCAAGCTTGCCTGATGGAGGAATTCCTAGAAGAAAGGTTCTATCCTTACATACTTAAATACTGATTTAGAGGTTGGTTAATGGAGACAGAAGAATACTAAGTGTTGGGAGCCGTTACCAGTGGAGGACCCACCCATGAGCACGGAAGCCAAAGCATATCTGGACCATCATGTAAGTCCGGAGGAAGACACGATTCAGTTGACAAAAATTTGTGTACCCTCCTCAGAAGTGCATTGTTGTGCAAGAAATGGTTTGGCAGTGACTCTCCCCTTTCAGCTGCAAGCCATCAAGGGCTGAATGCCTCTCCAGTTGCCAGAGGAGGAGTGGCTTGTAGAGCGGATGTTCCCAGTCTGGCAGAATCTTCTGTCAAGTGTTCCCTGAGTTGGGCTGCCAGGGGGCAGGTGTTGAACAGTGAGGAAGTCCTCTCACCTGAGCAGCTTCTGATGCAAGAGGGGTGTCGTGAGTGCCTGGAATCCTATGCCTGTGGGTGGAGCGTGAACTTAGCCTCTTCCCTGAGGGTAGGCAGCATGTCATAACCACTTCTGGCTGCCCATGGCTGGTTTGGGGCAATATGCCAAGATGTAGTTTTGCCTATTTGGTTTGCTTTTTCCTTTAAAATGTACAAAAGTTAATAACATGTAATGGGTTTTTAAAAAATTATAAAATATGAGATATAATCAGAAAAGTCCAAACAGACCGGGTGAGGTGGCTCACACCTGTAATCCCAGCACTTTGAGAGGCCGAGGGAGTGGATCACCTGAGGTCAGGAGTTTGAGACCAGCCTGGCAAACATGGTGAAGCCCCATCTCTACTAAAAATACAAAAATTAGCTGGGCGTGGTGGTGTGCTTTGCCTGTAGTCCCAGCTACTCAGGAGGCTGAGGCAGGAGAATTGCTTGAACCTGGGAGGCTAAGGTTGCAGTGAGCCAAGATTGTGCCACTGCACTGCACTCCAGCCTGGGTGATAGAGCAAGACTCTGTCTCAAAAAAAAAAAAAAAAAAAAAGAAAGAAAAGAAAAGTCCAAACAACTATACATACAGCTTAACAAATAATTATAACATGAATGCACTCCAGACTGGGTGACAAAGTGAGACCCTGTCACAAAAAAAAAAAAAAAAAAAAAAAAGGAAAAGGAAAAAAATATTTAATTCATGAGGGAGCCAGTAAAATATTACAACCAATTCAAAGGAGAACTCAAAGTATCACAAATAATAGTCAGATGAAGAAAGTTGATTTTAGAAATGGATGCAAAACTGGTCAATATCCATGAGGCAGTAGTCAGTTGCAATTCAGACACAATTTGCATTTCTGTGAACAGGAATTATTTGCATTGCTATGACGTTTCTACAATTTAATTTCTATCTTGAGAGGGTTGAGAAATAGTCTAGTCAAAGACAACAAAAGCCAGAGATAACCTGGATGAATAAGTTATTCAGGACACCCCCCAAGTTTCAACATCATTCACCGTTTCTTCCTACACTTGTAATTGGTTCCCTACCTACCTCCCTCCTAGAATTTCTCCTCTGCATGTTCCTACTGCCCTGTTTGAAACAGCTGACCCAACCCTTCCTCCCATGTTATGGTGATGGGCCAGGGCTGAAACCCTAACCTGGCGGAACATACTTATCACCTAAGCTGAGCCAAACAAGTGCTCCCAAGGCTTGGACACTGCTTCTACAGGGGTGGGCATTGACATTGTCAGACTCGGGCAGGCAGACTCAGGCAGGCACACCCAGGGCTGGTAGTCATAATGGGCCTTGTAAAAGATAACCAAGCATTTTCTGTAAAGGGTAACAGATTAGGAATACAAAGAGAAAAAATTGTAGTCCAGTGAGAAAGACAGAGTACCTGTCCAATGAGCTTGCAGTTCCTGGGATGACTTCCTGCATTTGGGTTCCATGAGAGTCCCCCTTTATGCCTGAATCAGTTTGGGTGGGTGTCTGTTCCACTAATTGCCTATCTGAGAGAATAGCTGACGTACAAGATGTATGATGACCTGCAGGGCTGAGGTGTATGTCTCAACCCTCCCAGGATCTGTGTTGGCACCACTGGGCCTTGTATCAGCCCTAGAAGGCAGGGGCAGGGTAGTCTGTGATCCAGCAGAAAAAGACAAATACCTGACTTGCTCTACGCTGTTGGACACTCACCTCATCTCCTGTGAACAGGTTTTTTCATCTTAAAAATGGGGGACAATGCTCCTTCCAGCTTGCCTCCCAGGGTCCCATGGAGCCCAGTGAGAACCATGGATGTGAGTCTACTGCCAAGGCCAGTCCTGAGGCAGGAGCTGAGCCCACAGCTCTGTCAGGGCAGGAGAGCTTGGCTCGATGTGAAAAGTGCTTTGGGGCTGGGCGCAGTGGCTCATTCTTGTAATCCCAGCACTTTGGGAGGCTGAGATGAGTGGATTACCTGAGGTCAGGGGTTTGAGACCAGCCTGGCCGACATAGTGAAACCCCGTCTCTACTAAAAATACAAAAATTAGCTGGGCATGGTGGCACCTGCCTGTAGTCCCAGCTACTTGGGAGGCTGAGGCAGGAAAATCGCTTGAACCCAGGAGGCAGAGGTTGCAGCGAGCTGAGATCGCGCCACTGCACTCCAGCCTGGGCGACAGAGCGAGGCTTTGTCTCAAAAGAAAAAAAAAATATATATATATATATATATATATATATATAATAAAAAAATAAATTTAAAAAAGGGCCAGGTGTGGTGGCTCACACCTGTAATCCCAGCATTTTGGGAGGCCGAGGTGTTGGATCACCTGAGGTCTGGAGTTCAAGATCAGCCTGGCCAACATGGTGAAACCCCAACTCTACTAAAAATACAAAAATTAGCCAGGCGTGGTGGTGGGTGCCTGTAATCCCAGCTACTCAGGTGGCTGAGGTGGGAGAATCTCTTGAACCTGGGAGGCAGAGGTTGTACTGAGCCGAGACTGCACCATTGCATACGAGTATGGGGAACAAGAGCGAAACTCCATCTCCAAAAAAAAAGAAAAAAGAAAGAAAAGAAAAAGAAGAAAGAAAATCGCTTTGGGAGAAAAGGTTTTATGCAAATGGCCAATCATGATTAATTGATGGGGAGGCTCTCAGGCAAAGGATTGGATTTCACAGATAAGTGTGTGTGTGTGTGTGTGTGTGTGTGTGCGTGTGTGTGTGTATGTATATATATATATATACATATAACTTGGCTCTCCTGAGAAGAAAATGTTCATTCAGTGTAAGGCAAGATAGTGTAAGGCAAGTATATCCAAATCAGGGGTGTCCAATCTTTTGGTTTCCCTGGGCCACACTGGAAGAAGAATTGTCTTGGGCCACACATAAAATTTAATAACACTAATGATAGCTGATGAGTTAAAAAAAAAATCGTAAACCAAATCTCATGTTTTAAGAAAGTTTACGAATTTGTGTTGGGCAGCATTTAAAGCCATCCTGGGCCCAGGCCACAGGTTGGACAAGCCTGATCTAAATCAAGCTTTTCCATCCTTTAAACAGGTACCTTTTCACCATCTCCATTCATTCAGTGAGCATTTTTTGGGCACCTGCTGTATGATAAGCACTGTACCAAGCATTAGGAAACTGAAATAAGGATAGTCAGGCCCTGCTCTCATGATGTTGGGAAACAAACAAACAGAAAGAGTTTTACCTCAGAGTGTGATAAGCACAGACAGAGGCAAACAAAAGGTGTTCTAGGAGCACTGAGGAGGGGCACTCACCCATGATCCCAGTGTGGCATCAGAGTCCACAGGGCATGTGCAGAGGAAGGTCTGGCATTTCTTTTTCTTTCTTTCTTTCTTTCTCTTTCTTTTCTTTTCTTTTCCTTTTTTTTTTTTTTTTTTTTTTTGAGACAGAGTCTCACTCTGTTGCTCAGGCTGGAGTGCAGTGGCACCATCTTGCTCACTGCAGCCTCTGCCTCCTGAGTTCAAGCAATTCTCCCACCTCAGCCTCCCAAGTAGCTGGGATTACAGGGGCCTGCCACTACTCCCGGCTAATTTTTTTTTTTTTTTTTTTTGTATTTTTAGTAAAGACGGGGTTTCACCATGTTAGCCAGGCTGGTCTCCAACTCCTGACCTCAGGTGATCCACCCACCTTGGCCTCCCAAAGTGCTGGGATTACAGGTGTGAGCCACCAGGCCTGGCCAAAAGTCTGGTGTTTCTTGAGAGTCAGGGGAGGGGTTAGTTGAAGGGGGCAATGGGGCCAATTACTTGGGGTCCTGGGGGCCTCAGAGGGAAGTCTGTGCTTCACTTGAAGAGTATGGGGTTTAAGAAAGTGAGTGCTGTGGTCAGATCTGTACTTTGGAACAATCACTCTGGCTGCTGGTGGAGAACAGGTGGGAGGGATAATGGACAGGAGGCATAAAGACCCCTCAGGAGGCAGCCACAGGCATCCAAGCCAGAAGCGATCACCTGAACAGAGGAAAGGGGTGGAAGGAACCAACTCAAGAAATGTTGCGCCAGAATTTCACCTGAAAAACAAGACAAAGAGAACCCTTAGGTTTTCAGTCAGGACCACCATGTGGTTAGAGTGTCACCATCATAGGAGAAAGAAACCATAATTAGCGGGTGGGCTGGGAGATGATGAGCTCAGTTTAAGACTTGGTGAGTGTGAAAGAGCTATAGGCATCTAGGAGGAAGCATCTGGCAGGCAGGTGGATACACAGGTCTGAAATGGAGGGCGGGTTTGGGCTGCAAGGCTGGAGAGAGGAGGCTGGAGTGAATGTGCCGTGAACAAGTTTATATGAATGTGATTGGGGAGCAGGGAAGAGGGGGAAAGTGCAGGAACGTAATGCCTCTTGACCCTAAAATTCTCACTTGCTGAGAGTAAGGGTGAGGGGAGGGGCTGGGGGCAGGAAGGGAGAGTTTAGAACATTTATTATGGGAAACAGGAGAGAAGCTGACCCAGGCACAGCTATGATATCTAAGAGGAGTCAGGAGACTAGTTCTTGCCAAAGGAATGTTGATTGAGGATGACATGTCACTTCCAGCCCAAGAGAGTTAAGAAGCAGACGTGACTTCTCCACTCTTCCTTTCCCCTTCTCCCAGTTCGATGCCCCTTTGTTACAGACTGAATGTGTCCCCCCAAACATTCCTATGTTGAAACGGAATCCCCAGTGTGATGATATTTGGAGGTGGAGCCTTTGGGAGGTGATTAGGTCTTAAGGGTGGCGCCCTTAGGATGGGATTAGTGCCTGTATAATAAGAGGTCGGTGGCCAGGCATGGTGGTTCACGCCTGTAATCCCAGCACTTTGAGAGGCTGAGGTGGCTGGGTCACTTGAGGTCAGGAGTTTAAGATCAGCCTGGCTAATACGGTGAAACCCCATCTCTACTAAAAATACAAAAATTACCCGGGTGTGGTGGTGCATGCCTGCAGTCCCAGCTACTCAGGAGGCTGAGGCAGGAGGATTGCTTGAACCCAGGAGTCAGAGGTTGCAGTGAGCGGAGATTGCACTACTGCACTCCAGCCTGGGCAAGTGAGTGAGACCCTGTCTCAAAAAAAAAAAAAAAGGAGGAAAGAAAAAGAAAGAAAGAAAGAAAGAGAAAGAAAGAAAGAAAGAGCGAGCCAGAGAACTACCTTGTTCTTTTTTTTTTTTTTTTTTTTTTTTTGGAAGCAGAGTCTTACTCTGTTGCCAGGCTGGAGTGCAGTGGTGCAATCTCAGCTCACTGCAACCTCCGCCTCCTGGGTTCAAGCAATTCTCCTGCCTCAGCCTCTCGAGTACCTGGGACTACAGGTGCACACCACCACGCCCAGCTAATTTTTGTATTTTTAGTAGAGATGGGGTTTCACCATGTTGGCTAGGATGGTCTTCGTCTCTTGACCTTGTGATTTGCCCGCTTTGGCCTCTCAAAGTGCTGGGATTACAAGTGTGAGCCACCACGCCTGGCTGACAGCTTGTTCTTTTTCTACCATGTGAGAATGCTAGGAGAAGTCAGCAGTCTGCAGCCCAGAAGAGGGCCCTCACCACAGCTTGAGCGTCTTGGTATCCTGATCTCAGACTTCTAGCACCCAGAACTATGAAAAATACATTTCTGTTGTTCATGAGCCACCCAGTCAATGATACTTTGTTATAGCAGCCTGAATTGACTAAGACAGCCTTGGAAACCACATATTGGAGATGGTGAAGCCACAGTGTGGGAAGATCCTGGATTCTTGAATCATCACTTGGAGGACAAACACCACTGATCAGGAACACACATTTAGTTTTCTGTTAGCAAGAAATCAACTACATTGTAGGAGCCAATATACATTTTGGGATTGCTTGTTACAGCATTGAGCATTACCCTAGCTAATGCAGGGTTTAAGAAAATGCATGGTTGTTCAGATGGTTCAGAGGGGTCTGGGCTGGGGAAACACTCGAGGCCTCTAGGGTCAGAAGGTCTTTGTTAAGGCTGAAGAGCAGAAGTGGTGAGAGGACTGGAAAAATCTAGAAAGCAGATGTCAGGGCCTCTGGCAGAATGCAAGAAACTAAGATTTCAGACAGAAGCTATCCCACTGTGGCAAGAGCCAAATGCGAGAAGTTGGGGAACATTAAGCAGGTCTGGGAATTGTGATGAGTGAGGTCAAGAATTGTGCTGGCTGGTTAGTTCACAGGGATGTCAGAGTCTGTGATGAAGCAGAATGTGAGGTGGAGAGGAAGCCTCAGAGGGGCTGGCCATTGTTCTGCAATCAGGGACCTGGGAAGGACTGCTGTAGTGAAAGGCATGGGCTAGCAGGATTGCCATCACTCAGTCTGTCAGCTGCCATGACTGAGTGGATCTGAGCAGGGCGGCGTATGGATCGCTCAGGAGACCACCCGAGATGCACACCTGAAGGCTGGTTCCTGAAGTGTCACCTGCAAATGCTGATGTAGGCCAACACTATCCAGAAACAGCCAGACCCACAGCAGAGCGCTGCTGTCAGCTGGTAAAGTGTCATGGCACCGCCCAAAGCATCTTATTCACAAATCTGTCTGGGCCTCATGGACATCCCAGGGAGACCCATAAGAGAGTGGCCTCTCCCTGTACCAGGTAAGGTCACCTAAGTGATAAGAGAGACTGCACAGGAGAGGGTGGAGTCAGGGTCTCCTGATCCTTGGGCTGTGATTCTCATTATAAAATGCCTTTTGCAGACATTTCTGACATAAACTGCCCATCATCTTAGGAAGATTTGGGCTTCAACGTGCCATTGGCAGCAGGGACAGCTGAGACAGCCTCCAAAAGGCACTTCCAGCTGGCGACTCTTAGAAGAATTTCTGAATGAATGGTGCCAAACCAGGAATAGGAATAGGAGTGTCAGAAAACCCAAAATAATAGTTATGAAAACAAGAGGAGTTTATTTCAAAAAAAAAAAAAAAAAAAAACCAGATGAGGTTGGAGGTAGGTGCCAAGGGTTGCTAGGCCCTCCACTGTTTCAGAAGGCCAAGGTTCCTTCTGTTTTATTGTTCTCCTCTATTGTTGAGTAACAAATTACTTCAAAATGCAGTGGCTTAAAACAGCTGTAAACATCTATTATCTCGCACTTTCCGTGGTCAGGATTTGAGACTTAGCTGGGTGGTTCTGGCTCAAGCTGTCTCATGAGATTGCAGTTGGGATGTCAGATGAAGCTGTGGTCATCTGAAGGGGTGACTGGACCGCCACATTGCTGGCAAGTTAACCCTGGCTATTTGCAGCAAGCCTCGGTCTCTCACTGCCCATAATCCTTCATTGGGTTGCTTGAGTGGGCTTCTGCTAGCCTAGAACGAGTGATACAGTGAGAGCAAGGCATACACTGAAATGTCTTTTATGGTGTCATCTCAGAAGTCACTTACTATCATTTCTGCAATATCCTGTTGGTTACATGGATCAGCCCTATTGCATACAGGAGAGAACTGAATAAGGACATGAATCACTGGGGGCCATCTCAGAAGCTAGCTACCACATCTGCCATCCTCAAAGCATGTGGCTTCATCCTCATGTCCCAAGATGGCTGCTCGAACTCTGGCAATCACATCATAGACAGTGCATTATAGCTAGTGGGAAGAAGGAGGAAAGGAAGCAGCATGTGATTTCCTGAAGTTGGATGTACCATTCTATTTCAGTCTCACTGGTCAGAACTTAGTCATATATTGATAACTGCAAAGGGGGCTAGGAAATTTAGTATTTATTTTGGGTGGCCATGTGTTCAGCTAGACCAGATATTGGGGATAACTGGCCATCTCTGCCACATCAGCAGTGTTCCCATGTGTATCACACAGGATGAGGTCTGAGGGAGGAAGCACAGAGAACATTACTACCTTGGGTTACTGACCTGGCAAATGACTTACAACCCATTTTGTCTGGGAAATATGTGTGTGTGTGCGTGTGCGTGTGTGTGTGTGATGGGGATGGGGAGGAGTGCAAACTGTGCTTCACCCCGTAATTAGTGAATCTCACTTTAAAAAGAAAATAGTCCTTAGAGAAGCTTAGGAGACAAATAAGTGTAAACAACAGACCCAGTCCTAGAAGCCCAGCCAAGGGTGCTCTTAAAAATTAAGAAGCTCCGGAAGATGAAAGATCATCACAGGAGGCATAATGAGGGCAGCCTCATTCTATCCCTAGACCTGCAGGTTTAAATAAATTCCAGGCAGCCTGATTTACTGATCCAAATGCAGAAACACAGATGGGCGCCTCCACCAGCTGTGTTTTTAAAAGATCATATGATTCCTGATCAATGAACCAAAGAGACTGAATGCAGAAGTATTTAGCGCTGAGCTGAGGATTTGCCCAGAGACCTCTCAGAGAGCAGAGCCAAATCTTGAGCAGCCAGCTGAGTGCTGACTCAAGCTGGGGATGGGGGTAAGGAGGGTGGTATTGGGTGGCAGAGGCCTAGCTGAGTAGAAGATGAGCCATCAGTCAGCCAGAGAACTCTGAGGTGAGAAAAGTCCACAGGAAGAAAATCTGCCCTGGCAGAAGGAAGACAAGGCTCTGGCTTGGTCAACTGGCCAGTGACGGGGTACTGTGATCCTAGAGGAATGCGAAGTCTGGAGCAAGAAGCCTGGGGCTAGGGCATCCGAAAGGACAGCAGGTACTGCCAAGTTCCTTCTGGCAGGGGTTTGCTTTCTCCTTTCTGCCACATTCTGCCTGGACAGTGGAACCTTATCTTGGGCTGTATGTGGACTAAGGACTCAGTGGTACTTGCGGCATGGAGGGTGGCTGGGGACCTCCCACCTGCCTGGCTGGTCCTACTCTCTGTCCATGGTTGGGGGTGTTGGCCCAAGTTGGATGAAGTCCTGGGTCCTGCATCCCTACTTGGCCATCTCCAGATGGGGCTGTCAGGACACCCTGGGCAGCTAGCGTGTTCACTCACTCAGGCCACAACCCATGCTCCTTATTGCACACGGTCATCAGTCATCACTGCATTCTTGCTGTACAAGAGTCAATTTCCAGTGCAGTAAGGGGATCACCAGAATTCCCAGCCTTCCCATTGTGCCTTGGCCTGAATCTCAAGTTTACCAACAAGGCCTTGGAGGACCTCTGCAGACTCCTAGTTTGAAGGCCCTTTCATGAGAGACACCTCCAGGCATGGTTGAGGTCAGGCCCCACCTTGGGCAGAGAAGGATGCAGGGAGTAGTGAGGAGAGAAAAATCAGCCCAAAGGGCATGGAATTGGCTCAGGCAGCCTGAGACTGTTTCCTGGCTCTGTTGCAGCAATGTGTATTGAGCTCAATGGGGAAGACACTGGGCTATACCCTGGGGACACAGAGGGGAGGGCTCCTATGACATCACCCCAGACACATAAATAAAGCAAAACAGCAGAGGGTGCAATATGCAGTGATGGGTTAAGTACAAGGTCCAGAAAGAATGTGGGAGGGGAGTTTGCTGGCAGAGTAGTAAAGGAAAGCTTCACAGAGGAGGTGACACCTGCAAGAAAGAACAGGAGGAGGAGGGGCAAATCAGGGAGAGGGAAGGGCAGGCTCAGAGTCCTGAGCTGGGCAACCACCTGGGCTAGAAGTAAGGGAATCTCACCTGATGTGTTGACTGTGCTGTGAAATTTCTGGGCTCCTTCAGGGTGGAGTGTAGCCTTGATCTCTCTCCACTAACTCAGAAGAGTCAGGGGAGTGGAGAAGATGCTCCCTCTGCAAGATTTGTTGCATTTCCTTTTATCTTTGGGTCTTTGGTACCTGACCATGATGGTGAAGTTATCATAAATTAAGAAAGAAGAGGGGCCAGGTGAGGTGGCTCATGCCTGTAATCGCAGCCCTTTGGTAGGCTGAGCTGGGAGGATTGCTTGAGGCCAGGAGTTCAAAATCAGTGCGGGCAACATAACGAGACCCTGTCTCTACAAAAAATGAAAAAGAAAAAAGAAATAGGCCGGGCACAGTGGCTCACGCCTGTAATCCCAGCACTTTGGGAGGCCGAGGCGGGCGGATCACGAGGTCAGGAGATCGAGACCATCCTGGCTAACACAGTGAAACCCCGTCTCTACTAAAAATACAAAAAATTAGCCGGGCGAGGTGGCGGGCGCCTGTAGTCCCAGCTACTCTGGAGGCTGAGACAGGAGAATGGCGTGAACCCCAGGGGGCGGAGCCTGCAGTGAGCCGAGATTGCGCCACTGCACTCCAACCTGGGCGACAGTGAGACTCTGTCTCAAAAAAAAAAAAAAAAAAGAAATAGCTGGTGTACACCTATAGTCCTAACTACTCAGGAGGCTGAGGCTGGAGAATCACTCAAGCCCAGGAATTCAAGGTTGCAGTGAGCCATGACTGCACCACTGCACTCCAGCCTGGGTGAAAGAGCAAGACCGTGTCTCCGAAAAAAAAGAGAGTGAAATTTCTTTGGTCTAGGAGAATCTGCCCAAGCCCCTCATTCCTTTTCCATGTAGGTTTCCAGGTGATTCTGGATGGACCGTTAGGCCTGATTGTCCCCAGCAGCCTCGGATGGGGCAGGAGGCAGGGCTGGGAGGCACACTGGGTGGGTCACTCTGCAACTCTCTCCACTGTTAGATACAGTCCCCTGAGGTCTCAGAGCTTCTCTAGAACCCAGGGGAACCCCCAGCGCCACCAAAGCACCCACCTTGCCTCTTGCAACCAGCCTTACAGCATGAGAAGAGTGATGTGGCTCATGCTGGCACATCATGTATGACCCCAGTCGCAGTTTTTATGGTGTGCAAACTTGCCTTTCCTCCAGGCCCCAGGAAAATGTGAGATGCAAATAAATCGCCACGCAAATCTAAAACAAACAGCAGCTCCACAGCTGTTTTATGAAGGCAGAAGGAATCGCAGGCCCTGAGTGGTCCAGCAGGCCCCACTCTCTCTGGGTCATGGTGGGAAGGTGGGCCCAAGCCAGAGCCATGCTGGGATGGCACCCTGTCTCCAGCTACAGGTGGCCCAGGAACCTCAGGCATGGAGCTGCCAGTGCCCAGAAAGGCTACAGGAGAATTTACGGCGCAGATGGAGAATGGGGCCTGCCCTTAGTATCTAGTCCCTGGACAGCCCATCTCTTTCACCCAGGAATCTCTGTCTCCTGGTTGTTGCTCTTCTCACTGGGATGTGCAAATAACCTCCTGACAGCCTTGATCTCTTTCTTACCTCTGTCAGTTCCAGTCCGAAGGCCTAGCTCAGGTCACATCCCTCTGACTCAGATACACTTTAATTACAAACTCCTCAGTCTGTCATTTAAGGCTTCACCCACTACGGTACCAATTCACCACTCACCAGTCCTTCAGATCATCATCCCCCAGCCATGTATGTGCCCATCCTTTTTATAGTCTCCCTGCAAAGCTCTCCCATCTTCAGGTCCTGGATCTTGCCTTCACCTGGTCCCAAAGCCCCCTTATGGGGGCATTTGCTGTGATGCTTGGCCCACCTGATCAGGCCCCGCTTTAACACTGTCTCACCTATCAAGTCTTCCTTGTCATTCTCTGCCCCCTGAACCTATGGCCTAAGGGATGGAGCTTTTTACTAGATTTGCATCTTTAATTATAGGAGTGATACACACTTGTAAAAACATTCCCACATTACAGAAGCATACACAGTAAAATGAGTGTGTGTCATCCCAACTCTCCATTCCCTAGAACTCACTGCAGTTAACAGCTAAACCTACACACAGACCCTTGTTTTACCAGCATGGGAGGGGCCCTTGGGGACCTTCCGTAACTACTTAAGCTAGCAGTAGCAGAGTAGCGGTGGGGGGTGAGCAGACTTGGTGAAGGTTTTGGAGAGCGGTGACCTGGGTTGACTCAGAAAGAAAATCCTCAAGGTTGGTCTGTGGGACCCCTTAATTTCTTTTACAAGTCAGTTCAAAGAACAGAGCCCCAGGGAGACATTCCTAGTTGTGTGGGAATAGTCATTCTGTTCTCCCAAGAGCCAGAAACTCAAGTTCAAAAGGCAACCAGGTCTCTAAAGAATTCCCTTGGCCTAGCACAACCTGTCACTGCAAGCCCAGGTGGAGCTGAAGTCTGGCAGTCTTAATGGGGTGGTCACTCAGTCAGATGGAGAGAGGCAGAGCTGGAACCTAGGCCTTTTCTTCTCCAGCCTGGGCCCTTGCCTGTGCCCTGCGGGCCCCTGCCTGTGCCCTGTGGGCCCCTGTGTTCTGGCTGGTCATCCTGGAGTACCCCTACCACCAAACAACAGAGACCCCTGTGTGCCCTGCTGGCAAAGCAGTGATTCTCTTTACAGTGTGGCCCAGAGAAGAGTCCACCTTCAGAAATAAATGACCCTGCCCTCCTTAGAATAGGATCTAAGTGAAGAACAGGGCTGTGCAGGCATCTCCTTCATGAGGGACTCCAGCCCATGTTACTAGGGAGTGTGAGGGGCAGGGGACACATGCCTTCCCCAGATAACCTGAGGGACTACATCCCTCCTCCACACTCCAAGTCAAATATTTATTGAGGCAAGAGAAGAGACTGGAGTGCTCCAAGTTGGGAAGACCTAACCCCAACCTGGAGATGTGATGGAAGGCTCTCCCAAGATGTCAGTATCTAAACTTACACTTGAAAGATAAGCAAAAGCCAGGTGCAGTGGCTCACGCCTGTAATCCCAGCACTATGGGAGGCCGAGGCAGGAGGATCACCTGAGGTCAGGAGTTTGAGACCAACCTGGCCAACATGGTGAAACCCCGTTTCCACTAAAAATATAAAAATTAGCTGGGCGTGGTGGCGCATGCCTGTTATCTCAGCTACTGGGGAGGCTGAGGCAGGAGAATCGCTTGAACCCAGGAGGCAGACGTTGCGGTGAGCTGAGATCCCGCCATTGCACTCCAGCCTGGGCAACAGAGTGAGACTCCATCTAAAAATAAAATAAAATAAAATAAAGATAAGTAAGAAGTGGCCAGGTAAAGCATTCCTTGCAGAGGGAACACCATCGGCAAAGGTCTGAAGGTGAGAGGAAACATTACTTTGGAGAAACTGAAACTTCACTGTGGCCGAACCTAGTGTGTAAGGGGGATGTAGTGGGCAGTGGTTGGAGAAGTCAACTGCCTGCATGTGCAAACCCTTCTCTGTCAGCCCAGAAGGCCAGGGCTTTGTCCCCATGGCCAAGCAGAGTCAAGGAAGGGTTAAGCAGGGGGGTGACATTTTAGACAGACTGAGATTGCCACATAGACCACGAGCTGGAGGTGATAAGTTTAGAGGAAGTGAATGTCTTTGGGTGAGCAGTATGGTGGCCTGGACTAGGGTAGACATAGTGGAATATAGAGAAGAAGTGGAATTCAACACAGCATGGGGGCAGGTGAGGGAGAGGAAGGCAACCCTGGCTTTGTTGTTGGGGATGTAAATCCCAGGCCCACAGTTGAATTTAGCAAACAGTTGCTAACTGGTTTGGGTTCACGGAGTGGGGAGCTGGGGTTCCCCACGTTGTTTCACAGGTGAAAAATTGAAGGCCAGTAGCAAGTGAGAAGCCCTGACCTGCCATCTAACCTGCTGACATCAGTAAAAACCTGACTTGGCACCCAAATCTTGATTTGGCCAGGAGGCTGCTTGATACCTTAATCCTGGCACAACGGCCCAGGTACATAGCTGACCACCTCCAGACAACCCAGTGATCACCTGACTCACAGCCCCATATCCACTGTCAATCAGCAACCTGCAGAAACCTTGCTTTTTGAATACAGAACAGAAATAGCTCATGACCAACCCCATATCTTCCCCCTGTATCCCCAACCTCTGAGCCTAGACTCTGGATAGAATAGTTTCCCTGTTTGGCAGTAAAACTTTTTTTACTCAGCACTCAATCTTTGGCCTCTGGTCTTTTTTTAGTTTCTTTTTGGTTAAACAGTGATGGAGTCTTGCTATGTTGCCCAGGCTGGTCTCGAATTCCTGGGCTCAGGTGACCCTGTTTTAACATGCCAGAGGCTCCCACCAGCCACAGGGCCCTGAAGGGGCTTCAACAAAGTCAGACACACCTTCTATGTTATTTGCTCAATTCAGATATTCTGCACTCTGTGGTTTGCACTTTAGCCCCTCCTGAGTCACCTGCTGCACCAAGGAGTGCACACAGCAGTGCTGTGGATGGTCCAGGAGGGCCTGGGGTGCTGTCTAAGGCCATGAAGTTTAGCCAAGTTTGGTGGTGCATGCCTGTAGTCACAGCTACACTGAAGGCTGAGGCGGGAGGTTGGCTTGAACCCAGGAGTTGAAGGCTGCAGTGAGCTTTGATTGTGCCACTGTACTCCCCACCTGGGTGACAGAGTGAGACCCTGTCTCAAAAAACAAACAAACAAACCAAAAAAAAAACCCAACAACTTGGATAAAGACTCTTTCTTGGCACAAGGACCTTACTTTCTGACACTGATCACATAGATGTGAACTTTGGCATGAAATTCAGGCAGTGTCGGAAACCCCAGGCCCCACTATCAGAGCTGGAATTAGACAACGCTCTCCAGGGGAGAATGAGTTTCCAGAAGCCTTGGCTGTGCCCCCTTCAGTCAGGGAAATAAAGACCCTTCTATTTCCCTGTGGCCAGCCAGGGAGGATGGGTGAGTATCACAGCGAAGAACCAGGAATTTTGTGAGGGGCCCAGAGAGCTCTGCTCATCTGTCTGTCTCCAGTGATAGGCATAGTGAAGGATTTTTCTGAGGCAGAGCCAGAAGTCTGGCTTAGGGCCCAGTGAGTCATCTTCCAAGAGTCTAGGCTGCACAAGAAGGCTGCCTATGGCCACCTTTGCTTTTGCTGCTGCAGGCAGAGCTCACCTACTGAGGCCTAGGTCTGCTGGTAAGATGCATTGGGACCAGGAGATCCTCTCTATAGTCTTCACCAAATGACTCTGCCCAGCCACCCCTCCCTGGGGGCTCAGAACTGCCCATTCCTATTTCCTTTAGTCTTGAGAAACATGCTCCTCCTGCAAAGGACAGCTGGCTGACTAGAGGGACAATCTGTCTAGGGGCTAGGGTGAGACAGAGTGCCCAGCCACATCAAAAGTAGTGCCAATGTTCTTAAGAGCCACATACGGAGCTATTGTCCTAACAAATCAACAATGGGCATGAAAGAGCTGAAAAATCTGAATGAGAGAAAGGAGAAACCTTTTTAGTGGCTTAAGGATACAATGCCAATTATACAGATGGGTAAACTCCTGCCCCTGAGGACCCCCTCTTCTGGGGGAAGACTGGGAAGAGCCAAAGCTTTCAGTCTTCTAAAGAAGGGTAGCCCAGCCAGGCACAGTGTCTCACGCCTGTAATCCCAGCACTTTGGGAGGCCAAGGCAGGCAGATCATGAGTTCAGGAGTTCGAGACCAGCCTGACCAACATGGTACAACCCCGTCTCTACTAAAAATACAAAAATTAGCCAGACATGGTGGTGGGAGCCTGTTGACCCAGCTACTTGGGAGGCTGAGGCAGGAGAATCGCTTGACCATGGGAGGCGGAGGTTGCAGTGAGCCGAGATCGTGCTATTGCACTCCAGCCTAGGCAACAGAGAAAGACTCCATCTCAAAAAAAAAAAAAGAGTAGCCCCTTGCCCACACCCTTGGATGTGCCAAGTCAGTGCCTTTCCGTTATGCTCAGACCACCATTCATTATCATTGCACCACTGGTCCCTGGTCACCCTGGAACACCTTTGCCAGTACAGGCCCTCCTTAAAGTCACATGGGGCAATACTATCACTATTGAATCACTATCAAAATCCCAACAACATATTTTTTCAGAAATAGAAAAATCCATCCTAAATTCATATCATATCTCAAGAGACCTCAAGTAGTCAAAACAAGCTTGAAAAAGAACAAAGCTGGATGGAGATCCCACATTTCCTGATTTCAAAACTTGCTGTAAAGTTACAATAATCAAAACAATTGCCACTGGCATAAAGACAGAAATGTAGACCAACAGAATGGAATAGAGAACTCAGAAATAAACCCTTACATACATGACCAAATGATTTCCAACAGGATGTCAAGATCATTTAATGGGGTAGGAAAGGACAATCTTTTCAAAAAACAGTGTCGGTTAAACAAGTCACCCATATGCAAAATTATGCAATTGAACCCTACCTTATACTACCTACAAAAATTAGCTCAAAATGGATCAAAGAACTAAACATAAGAGTAGTTCAAACTATAAAGCCCTTAGAAGAAAACATAAGAGAAAAGCCTCATGACTTTGGATTTGGCAATGATTTTTTAGATATGACACAAAAAGCACAGGCAGCAAAAGAAAAATAAATAAATTTGGCTTTATCAAAATGAAAAACTTTTGTGCATCAAAGGACACTACAAGCAGAGTAAAAAGGCAACCATGGAATGGGAGAAAATATTTGCACATCTTTTTTTTTTTTTGAGACAGAGTTGCTCTGTCACACAGGCTGGAGTGCAGTAGTGTGATCTCACTGCAACCTCTGCCTTCTGGGTTCAGGTGATTCTCCTGCCTCAGCCTCCTGAGTAGCTGGGACTACAGGCACACGCCACCACGCCCAGCTACTTTTTGTATTTTTAGTAGAGATGGGGTTTCACCATGTTGGCCAGGCTGGTCTTGAACTCCTCACCTCAGGTGGTCCACGCACCTTGGCATCCTAAAGCACTGGGATTACAGGCGTGAGCCACTGCACCCAGCAGCAAATCTGATAAGAGATTAATATGCAGAATATGTAAAGAATTCCTACAACTCCACAACAACAAAAAACAAACAACTGGATTTTAAAATGGGCAAGGAATTGAATAGACATTTCTCCAAAGAACATATGCAGATGGCCAATATTTTTAATATTTTAAAGTTTTTATCTAAAGTTTTTTTTTGTAGAGATGGGGTCTTGCTATGTCACCCAGGCTGGTCTTGAACTCCTGGCCTCAAGCAATCCTCTCACCTTGGCCTCCCAAAGTGCTAGGGTTAGAGGCGTGAGCCACCGCATGCAGCTTGGATGGCCAATGAATGAAGGAAAAGATGCTCAGCATCACTAATTATTAGAGAAATGTAAATCAAATCCGCAAGGAGATACTACTTCACATCCATTAAAGTGGCTATTATTAAAAAGCAAGGCTGGGCACAATGGCTCACGCCTGTAATCCCAGCACTTTGGGAGGCCGAGGCGGGCGGATCACGAGGTCAGGAGATTGAGACCATCCGGGCTAACACGGTAAAACCCTGTCTCTACTAAAAATACAAAAAGATAAGCCAGGGGTGGTGGTGGGCACCCATAGTCCCAGCCACTCAGGAGGCTGAGGCAGGAGAACGGCGTGAACCCGGGAGGCAGAGCTTGCAGTGAGCAGAGATCGCGCCACTGCACTCCAGCCTGGGCGACAGAGCAAGACTCCGTCTCAAAAAAAAAAAAAAAAAGAGACAAAGGGAGAAGGAAATAAGCGTTGGCAAGGATGTGGGGAAACTGGAACCCTTGTGCATTGCTGGTAGGAATGTAGAATGCACAGTGCAGCCACTGTGGAAGAAAGTATGGTGGGTCCTCAAAAAAATTAAACATAAAGGGACCCAGCAATTCCACTTCTGGCTATAGAGCTAGAAGAATTGAAAACAGTGACTCAAACAGATATCTGTACACCCATGTTCATAGCAGCATTATTCACAATGACAAAAAGGAGGAAACAACCCAAATGTCCATCAATGGATGAATGGATAAACAAAATGCATGCAATGGAGTATTATTTGGCCTTAAAAAGGGAACGAAATTCTGACACACGCACATGGAGGAAGCTTGAGGACATTATGCTAAATTAAAGAAGGCAGTCACAAAAGAACACATACTGTATGATCCCACTGATATGCAGTATCTACAGTAGTCAAATTTATAGAGACAGAAAGTAGAAGGATGGTTACCAGGGAGTAGGGGAAGAGGACAGAGAATAAGGAGTTAGTGTTTAATGACTAGAGTTTCCATTTGGGATGATGATAAAGTTGTTGAGAAGGCCAGACGCAGTGGCTCATGCCTGTAATCCCAGCACTTTGGGAGGCCGAGGCAGGCAGATCACGTGAGGTCAGGAGTTCGAGACCAGTCTGTTCAACAAGATGAAACCCCCTACCTACTAAAAATACAAAAAATTAGCCGGGCATGGTGGCGTAAACCTGTAATCCCAGCTACTGTGGAGGCTGAGGCAGGAGAATCACTTGAACCCTGGAGGCGGAGGTTGGAGTGAGCCAAGATCGCGCCACTGCATTCCAGCCTGGGCGACAGAGGGAGACTCTGTCTCAAAAAAAATAAAAATAAAAAAAAGTTGTGGAGATGGATGGTGGAGACGGTTGCACAACAATGCGAATGTTCTTGATGTGACTAAACTGTACCCTTAAAAATGATTAAAAGGATACATTTTATGTTTTGCATATTTTCCCACACACAAAAAGTTGCATGGGGGTGAGGAGCTCCAATCCATAAATGTTTTTCAGAGGGAGCTTACTCAGGGCGCTGGGAGATAGTGGGGGGTGCTGGGGAGAAGTGGGTGCCACCAACAGTTCTGGGATTATCTACCTGCCCCCAACACCAACCACCACTTCTTTTTCTCTCTCTAACCCCTGCTCATCCTTCAAAGCCCAGCTCTGGTCCTCTCCCACTTCTTCCAGCCCTCACTGCTCTCCCTCAGAGCATGTCCAGATGTCCACTCCCTGCTCCAACAGTCCTGCTCTCCTCACTCCAGGCTCTTTCCTCCAGGGACTGAAACCTCTCTGGGGTTAGTTTCTGCTGACCCCAGGATCAGTTTCTGCTCCTTGCCAGCCCTAGAGAAGCCAACAGTCAATGCTCAATCTCCTTGTCTTTTTTTTTTTTTTTTTTTTTTGAGATGGAGTCTCTCTGTTGCCCAGGCTGGGGTGCAGTGGCGCGATCTCTGCTCATTGCAACCTCTGCCTCCTGGGTTCAAGCAATTCTTGTGTCTCAGCCTCCCAAGTAGCTAGGACTACAAGTATCTCCTTGTCTTTAAGACAGGGCTATTAGCCAGGGGTGGTGGCTCATGCTTGTAATCCCAGCACTGTGGGAGGCCGAGGCAGGAGGAGAGCTTGAACCCAGGAGTCTGAGACCAGCCTGGGCAACAGAGTGAGACTCCAACTCTGTAAAAAATGTTAAAAAAAAAATAAGCTGGACGTGGTGGTGCATGACTGTAGTCTCAGCTGCTTGGGAGTCTGAGGTGGAAGGATCACTTGAGCCTGGAAGCTGGAGGCTGCAGTGAGCCATGACTGCACCACTGCACTGCAGTCCTTTTTTTCTCAAAAAAAAAAAAAAAGACATGGCTATTGATATGCACCTCTCAAGGTTGCTGCAGGCACCCAATATGATAATAAATACAAGATTCTCAAGCACAGCGAAGGGTACATAGTAAGTGCTCAATATATTATTATCATTATTGTTAGGGTTATTCTTCATACTGGCCTAGAATACTTCTCCCAATTCCATCTGCCTGTGGCTCCTCATCCCTCGTGCCCCAGCTCCACTCCTACCCCCACCACAAAGCCTTCTTGTCCACTCCAAGCTCCACTGAACCCCTATGGAGCATCTTAGAATTGAAGAAAAATCTGACCTCATAGGGTTGTCATGAAGATTAAATGATTTAAACCATGTGAAATGCTTAGAAGAGAACCAGGCATATGAAACGTGCTGAGTAAGAGTTAGCAGTGATGATGATGATGATAATGATGGTGATGACAGTGACGATGGGCTGTGGTCATTTCATTTGTCTGTTCTATGTGTATTGTCTCGATTGTGACTATCAGTCCAGTGGGAAGACTTAATAAAGAAACTGGTAGTAAGAGATGACAGGTGCTAGGGGGCTGAATTGAGGTTCAGAGGGGCTTTTCAGAACCTTGAAGGGGGTTATCAGGGCAGTCTTCCTCATCTTACAGGATGAGTAATGGCCAGGTGCGGTGGCTCACGCCTGTAATCCCAGCACTTTGGGAGGCTGAGGCGGGCAGATCACCTGAGGTCAGGAGTTCGAGACCAGTCTGGCCAACATGGTGAAACTCCATCTCTACTAAAAATACAAAAGTTAGGGAGTGGGGAGGGAAAGCATTAGGAGATATACCTAATGTAAATGACGAGTTAATGGGTGCAGCACACCAACATGGCACATGTATACATATGTAACAAACCTGCACGTTGTGCATGTGTACCTTAGAACTTAAAGTATAATAAAAAAAAAAATACAAAAGTTAGCTAGGCATGATGGCGGGCGCCTGTAATCCTAGCTACTTGGGAGGCTGAGGCAGGAGAACCGCTTGAACCCAGGAGGCAGAGGTTGCAGTGAGCCGAGATCGTGCCACTGCACTCCAGCCTGAGTGACAGAGAGAGACCTGGTCTCAAAAAGGGGGGGAAAAAAAGATGAGTGACAGTCAAGAGGCCAGAGAGATGGGCGAGTCCCAATGCAGAAGCTAGGGGCACACAGGAAGAGGTCACTGTAGCTAAGTGATGTGGTTGAGGTGGCAAGAGCTGGGGCTAGAGGCAGATGGGGCGGAACCTTTACCCAAGGTGGACCACAGCCACCCTGAAGGGTTTTCAGCAGGAGAGAGACCCTCTGACTTGCATTTTGAGGTGCTCACTCTGGCTTTGGGTGGAGAATGGGCAGCAGAGGGCATGGGTAGGAGGAGACAGACAGTGAAGAGGCTGCTGCTGGAGTCCAGAGAGAGGTGGTGGTGGCCTGGATGGTGGTGGTGGAGGTGGAGGGTTATGGACAGGATGCAGGGGCATTTTGGAGGAAGAGATGCCAAGGCCTGTGCCGGATAGGCCATGAGGCTGAGGGACTCACTACCCAGGGGCTTGGGTGGCTGGATGGATGGTATTCCTATTTCCTGAGAGCTGACCAGTGGAAGAACAGGTTGAAAGGACAACACTGGCACATGGTTATTGAGAACTGTGTGATCAGCTCTCCTTCTCCCATCCTTCCCAATTACACATTCACAGCCGTCATATTCAGAATGTTCTTTGGGTCTAACCCTGTCCTCCCAGCTGCAGTGTGAGCTCAGGCCATTTCACACTGCCTTCATTGAGTCTGTTTGGTGCTGAGAAGCCATGGGAATGAGGGATGGGCAGGGGGCCAAGGCCTGGGTGGCAGACATGCTTCTTGCATGACCGATATCAAGCAAGCCAACCTCTGGTGCCTGTCAGACTCAGACCCCGTGAGCCTGTGCCAGGGTGCGTGGGCTGCGGACGCGGTACAGGAGCCTCTTGCCCTAAGTGCTTCAGGTCCAAACACATCCCCTGTCCTGCCTCTGGAGCCCTCTCCTGGATCAGAAGCCTCCCCCAGGGCCCCCAGATAGGCTCTTCCTCGTGATTCCAACAGAAGTGGGAGGTAGAGAGCAAAACCTCTGATCTGGATGCCACACATAAACTCTAAGAAATTATTCACCAGAGGGTGAGGCTTCAGAAACCCAGGAAAGAGGCCCCGACCCCACAGTCTGATCAGAACAGCTGGCCAGCAGGGCTGGGACATTGGAGTCTTCCAGGCTGATGGTTCCAAGGGTGGGGCTGGTTGAGGCCCTGCCTAGGTACAGCTCCTTCCAGGGCTGGGCTGTTCTATGCCTCATCTTGAAAAACTGCAGGTGGGGACTGAGGACCCACAGGCTGAGGCTCCCCTAGAAACTGCCCATCTAGCTGACGAATCTGGGACCCTCAGATTGGTCCCAGACCTACCCAAGACTGACTCGTCATGTCTCTGGGGTCCCACTGGCTGCTTCCTGATCGCGATCCCGTCTTGCCTTTCTGGAGAGGGTCAGGTTGGACTGTACTGGCCCCATCCTGGAGCCTCCTCCCTCACCACAAAGGGGAGTGTCTCATCCCTGGCTGCTCCTGAGCTCCCCATCGCCAGGAGCTGGGATCTGATGACCACCATGCTCAGGTTTCCATCTCCATTTACTCCAAAAAGACAAAAGCTCCTGTGCCCCAACCCGCTGCTCAGCTTTCCTGGGCCTGGCTCACAGCCAGGTGTGGCACAGTCACGTGTTAGCCAGAGGGTGATGGGAAGAGCACTAGAAAGGGCATCAGGTGACATGGGTTCCAGCTGGCTAGGACAGAGCCTCCGTGGGAGAGGGAGGCAGGGCAGTTGTCCCATGCAGTGGCATTTTGGGGGATCGTGAAACCTGGAGAAGCAGGGTGGATTCACACGGCTGGTTGCTCTTCCTCACTCCCACACAGGAGTGTGTGTAGCCTTGACAGGTAGGCCTCTAGAGGAACAGCACTGTGGCAGGGAGCTCTCTGCCCATGACACCTCCCATCCTGTGCTTCTGCCCCTTGAGCGGTGAGGACCCCTTCCTTATAAGACTAAGATCTCCAGTATCCTCAACCCCAGGCCTGGTTCTGCCCCTGCAGTCACACAGAAACTCCTGTCCCTGATCCCCACCCAACAGTCCCTGAGCTCCCCTCAAACCACTCCCTCCTGGCTGAGTCACAGATTTGTACCAGAGGGCTGGATGGGGTGAGAGGGGTCTCATAAAGTGTCCAGTGTCCACTTCAGGCAGGGGCTAGGCATGGCCAAATGCAGAAACGGGGGCTGCTTAGGAGACAGGTGAGAGGACCACCTAAGCTCAGAAAGGTCAAGGCTGCAGTGAGCTGAGATTGTACCACTTCACTCCAGCCTGGTCAACAGAGTGAGACCCTGTCTCAAAAAAAAAAAAAAACGGGAAGGGGGCTGGGTGCGGTGGCTCATGCCAGTAATCCCAGCACTTTGGGAGGCCAAGGCAGGTGGATCACCTGAGGTCAGGAGTTTGAGACCAGCCTGGTCAACACGGCAAAACCCCGTCTCTACTAAAAATACAAAAATTAGCCGGGCATGTTGGCATGTGCCTGTAATCCCAGCTACTAGTGGGGCTGAGGCAGGAGGATCGCTTGTACCTGGGAGGCAGAGGTTGCAGCGAGCTGAGATCATGCCACTGCACTCCAGCCTGGGCAACAGAGTGACTCAAAAAAAAAAGGAAAGAAGGAAGGAAGGAAGGAGGAAGGGAGGGAGGGAAGGAAGGAAAAGAATAGAAGAAGAGAAGAGAAGAGAAAAGAGAAAAGAAAAGGAAAGGAAAGGAAAGAAAAGAAGGGGGGAGCTGCTGAGGCAGGTTGTAGGGCAAGGCCTGGTGCTGAGAGAGAGGCTGAGGGCAACCAGTTAGGCAGGCTACCTGGGTGAGATTCAGCACAGTGCCCTCCCTGAGCCATCACCTCTGTCGCAGACATAGGGAGTTCTCCAAGATGGATCCAAGGGGCTCCCCGTAATCACAGTTACCTTCATCTCCATTCTCAGCCATTGCCAAGAGCAGCAGACTCCTGAGGGTGAGTCAACGGGCAAGCCAGCCGAGCCAGCACTGTCCCTCCCTTACGCCATCCTTCCACCCCATGTCCTGGCCCATCCCCACTGGCCATTCCACTCCAGGGCAAACAGAACAAGCCACTTGCCAGGCCCCTTCTGCCCAGAGGGCCATTGCCATGGCTCTCCTGGGGGTGTACCGCTCCCCGCAACTTCCATATCAAGATAGGGACTCTGGCCAGGGTGAGCCCTTTGCTCCCAGGGAGCCACTTAGGGCTGCCCAGGGGTCCAACTATTTGCCTCTTTCTTCCTGGTACTATGCTGTGACAGGAAACCCGAGTTCCCTGAACACTGAGGGGTCAGGCAGTCAGGGAGGGATGGGGAAGGGCAGGTTATAGAGGGAGACAGTGAGTGGAAGGGTGCAGCCCCTTTCCCCCTTGCCAGTACTCACCACCCTCTCTGGCCAGGCAGGTCTCCCACCTGGCACCATAGCAGGGATTTCTGGGAAGAAAGAGCCTGAAACGTCCAGGGCAGATGGGTTCAGGGATGGGAGAACTGCTAGAAGAAACCCCCAGAGGGGGCACAGTGCCTCATGCCTGTAATCCCAGCACTTTGGGAGGCTGAGGTGGGCTGATTGCTTGAGCTCAGGAGTTCAAGATCAGCTTGGGCAACATGGCAAAACCCCATCTCTACAAAAAATCAAAAAGTTTGCCAGGTGTGGTGGCATGCACCTGTAGTCCCCGCTACTTGGGAGGCTGAGGCAGGAGGATCACTTGAGTCCAGGAGGTCGAGGCTGCAGTAAGCTATGATCATGCCACTGCACTCTAACCTGGGCAACAGAGCAAGACCCTGAAAAAAAAAAAAAAGAAAGAAAGAAAAGAAAAGAAAAAAGGAAAAAAGAAACCCTCAGAGAACAGCTGTGACCTTCAGGAAGTAGCTCCCAAAGGCCTGTCAGCCTGTTCTAAAATTGGATGATGGGGCAGCCTCCTTTGGGGCCTGAGGGACCCTCATTCTCCCAAAGGAGACTGATTTTTGCTGGGCCCTGCCTTGGGTATCGCCTCCCAAGCTACTTTTAGAAGATTCCCCCAGGGAGTTGAACACCTGGGTCTCAGTGTCACTTTGGCCACTTGCTAAATCTTCGTGAGTCTCTGCCCCTCTCTGAGCCTTAGTTTCTTCATCTATAAAATGGGTGTCATCATTTTAAGGGCTAAAAAGAAGATTATTTTATTCCCAAATATCTCCCTTCTTTGTCTGTTATTCATTCCAAAAACCCACTGCCTCCTTTGCAAGCTTTGGTTAAGCATTGTCCTAGTCAGATACACTTGAAAAGTAGCTAGGAAAACAATGAGTTTCTCATCTTTCATGGAGGGATGCATTTCTCTGATGCCACAGGCCCTGAAGACCCTTTCCCCAGAGCTGACCCTGCCCCATAAATTGAGACCCCCTGGCAGCACCCTTGCCTGCTGCCCCCAGTGCTGTGCCCAGATGATTCCAACCTGTTGGACTAGAGCCCAAAGACATCAACAGACACATCCCATTGCTAATAGGAGCCTGAGCTGTCACTGGCCCAAGCAGGGACACTGACACTCAGCTATGCCATCCCCTATTTTATCTGACACCTGTTTGCTAAACCCTTAACTATGTAGCAGGCACTTTGATAGGCTGGGAGGCAGGGAGTGGGCAAAGGAGGGTTAGCCATGTTATTGCTCCCTAGGGTCCCCACAGGCCAGCAGCATCCTTATAGACATGGCCTTGGGGTTCCTCGCCAGCAAAATCCTCAAGGAGGGGGCTTGCCCTGGGGAGCCAGGCAAGGAGGGCAGATGGTAGGGGGTTCAGCCAGGCCTCCAGCACTCCCTTTACAACCTTAACAAGATGGCAGTGCCATCAGATGCCTGGTCAGACAGGCTGACCAGAGAGTGCAGTACTCTCAAGTTCAAGGGAAAATAGGATGTTGGGTTTCCTATCAGGCTCAAAAGCAGAGAGCTGGCAATAAATCAAGAACTGGAAAGTGATGTCAGTGCTTCAAACTAGATTTCCAAGCTTGGGAAACAATTGTGCATTAAAATCCATCGGAGGAAAAAAAAAAAGAACTATTAAAACTTCAGGAGAAATTCTTTGCTATAAATTAGATTTTTCTGCCAACCAGGATAATTCAATAATTTCCCCTTGACATTCTCGAGATTGCTCTTTGAGCGGAATTATGATGCTTTGAAGTTGGGAGTGATTTGTTTCCAAGGAAAGATGAAGAGTCGACTGGGAGTGGAGGTGAGAGGGCACGGATGGAGCTCTTCAAACCAAAGGGGATGGGGCCCCTCTTTAGGGGCTCAGTACCACTGCATGGAGGCCGGGAGGACTGCAATGCAGTCCAACCTCCAGGAGATGGCTCAGGCCAGACCAGGACTCTGACATGAGAATGTGGGGGTCCTGAGAAGGCCTTGGCATCCTCCAGTATCATCTTGTAGCTGGGGCAGCCTCAGCCTTACAGCTTCCCTGAAAAACTGTCTAAAACCTTCCTCAATCCTTCTGAAACCAGATCTGGGTTCAGGTAACAGGGTAACAGACCCTCCCGGTCTTCCTTTGCTGTGCAAGATACAGCACCAGCCACAGGGCCTTTCCTACATCCTGTCTCCAGTAAGTTGGGGCCTTGATCCTAGTCCCTGTCAACCCTGCTCTCTCTGCACAAGACCCAACACAACCAAAGCTACCCTGGCCGGACAGGGCAGCTAGAAGGGGGAGACAGAGCATGTCAGGCAAAGGTGGGGATCTTGGAGGACTGGGCACAATTGGTCTGGCCATTGGGTATCAGCCTCCAAGACAACCGTGGGGGAAGGAGACAGGGCAAGGGCGAGGCACCAGAACCAGAACCTGGCAGGACAGGGCTCCAGAGTCAGCCTGCCTGGCTTCTCCACTGGCAAGTCTCTTAACCTCTCCAAGCCTTGATTTTTGCATCTGTAAAGTGGGGGTAATAACAGTACCTGCCTTACAGACAGAGCTAAATGTGACAATGCGTGTGAAGCACTTCATGCTATGCCGTGTACACAGAAGCGGTGGCCAGTAGTATCTTCAGGACACAGGTCCCCTGTTCCCAGACCACAGCCCCTCCCATTGCAAGAAACCCATCTTCTGTAGCCCCTACTCAGTTCCCTTTCTCTCTCCCTCCTCTCACACCCAAACTTGCCTGTCCTTGGGGACTTACCTCCTCCACACAGAGCTGCCAAGTATGATGTCTACGTAGAGCTGGGCTGCCCACTGGGCACTGTCACTTATTTGACCATTTGCCTACCATGGTCACTGGTTGCTATCAACAACTCTCACCAGAAGGGTGGTTGATCTCGAGAATGTCAAGGGGAAATTCTTGAATTATCCTGGTTGGCAGAAAAATCTAATTTATAGCAAAGCATTTCTCTCATTTTATGGAAGCTCTGGGAGTGAAGCGGTATTTTTCAAAGTCACATATTTGGGAAAAGAGGTTGGAGCTAGGACTGGGGCCCAGGTCAGACCAACTCAACCACAGAGCAGCGTCTCATCTCAAGACTTCCTCCTCCCTCCCTCCATCCCTCCCTCCCTTCCTTCCCATGAATCAGAGCCTCCCAGAGCCCACGCACTGGTTACTGAGACAGTGGCAAACAGAGGCAGGGGCACATGGGAGTACCCTTATTTCCAGTGTTTTCTGAGTCTCCAGGAGGAAGTTCACAGGGCCCAGCAGAAAGAGGTCAAAAGGGAAGGAAGTGGGAGAGTCTCCTTCATTTATTTATTTTATTTTTACTCACTCTGTCACCCAGGCTGGAGTGCAGTGGTGCACTCTCAGCTCACTGCAGCTTCAAACTCTTGGTCTCAAGCAACCTCCTGCCTCAGCATCCTGAGTAGCTGGGAGTACTGGTGCATGCCACTATGCTCGACTGCCTTTTTTTTTTTTTTTTTGAGAAGGAGTCTCGCTCTGTTGCCTGGGCTGGTGTGGCACAATCTCGGCTCACTGCAACCTCCACCTCCTGGGTTCAAGCAATTCTCCTGCCTCAGCCTCCGGAGCAGCTGGGATTACAGGGGTGCATCACCACACCCTGCTAATTGTATTTTTAGTAGAGATGGGGTTTCACCATGTTGGCCAAGCTGGTTTCAAACTCCTGACCTCAAGTTATCTGCCTGCCTTGGCCTCCCAAAGTGCTGGGATTACAGGAGTGAGCCACCATGTCCAGCCTTGGCTAATTTTTAAATTTTTTGCAGAGACAGGGTCTTGCTTTGTTGCCCAGGATGGTTTCAAACTCCTGGCTTCCAGCAACGCTCTCACCTTGGCCTCCCAAAGTGGAAAGTTTCCATCTAAGCAGTTGTCAGATAAGCCACTCACTTGTATACTGCCTGCCTCATAGAAGAGAGGAGTTTCGCGTTTGAAAGGTTATCTCATCCTCCCCTCTTTTTGAATTGTTTCTTTCATAGGTGCTCCCCCACCCCAAACGACAGAGAGCTCACTACCTTGCAGAGCAGCCCCAGGGTGCAGGTTGCCCTTTGCTCCTTGACCCCTCCTGGGGCTCAGACTGGCTTTCTGTAGCATTGTCCTGGCACTGACCTATGGGCAGGGGCCAGCCAGTGGCAGTGGCAGTGACGAGGGCCTGCTGTTGCTCACTTGTCAAGTCCGCAGGTTTCAGGGGCTAACCTGTGAGCAAGCCAGGGGCTTTCTGGATGGAGACTCATCCCTCCAGAGGGCAGGGCTGGGTGTTGGTGTGGGCAGTATTCTGGAGGAGGGTCAGGGGGCCATCCTTGTGCCCAAGAGTTTCCCTCAGAGTGGAGGTCAAGGGGAGCTTAGAGCTGGGAACTTTGCCATCACCTAAAACCAGACTGTGAGTTTGGCAGACCTCTGCCACTGGACTTGCCTCCAAATGACATACTTGCATTGAGTTAGCCCCCAGGCCAGGAGATGTCCAGGTTCTTGGTTTTGCCCAGTAAGGTACCACCAGGGGACCCACTGGCCCCTCTCAAAGCGGGACATAGGGGCTGGGAAGGGGCAGGAGGGGTCTGGGCGCTTGGAAGCTGCAGCCCCCACCACTCAGTAGCCGTGTGACCTTGTGCAAGTCACTTGGCCTCTCAGAGCCTGTTTCCTTGTCTGTAAGTGGAGGTCATATGGCACCTGCTTCTGAGGCTTGTTGGGGATAACAAACAAGTGACCTGTGAAGTGCCTAGCACAGAGCGAGCGCTCAGAAAGTGCCAGCCTTTATTATTATATACAGCAAGCGGGGAAACCCGTGGGAAATCCGGGCGCCTCTGGGAAGCTGGGGGTGGTGGGTCGTCCTTCCCGGAGCGGGGGGCGGGGCGTCCCAGGCTCCGCCTCTGCCCATCGCCCCTCCTCCCCGTCCCGCTCCGAGGGGGCCGCGGAGCTTCCTTGCGGCCGGCGGGAGCTGAGTCACGGCGGCCCTGCAAGCGGTTGGCCTTATCTCCGGACGTCGCTGCTCCCGAAAGCCCTCAGCCCGCCTGCCAGGCTACACCTAACTTGCGCCAAGTTCCTCCAGCAGTTCTGGAAATACTCCCAGGGGCCCATCGGCTTGGGGTCCCAGGGAAGGAGGGAGGTCTCCTTCCTGGCTGGCTGGAGCAGTTCCAGAAAGCCCGAGCTTGTGGGCCCCTGGTGGCACAGTGCCTATCTTTCCACCGTTAGCTAAATTTTCCTTGGGGGTAAGGATTGTTTCTCTAGATCTGTCTCAAAATGCACATTCCCCAGGGGTGGAGTGCCACCCGACGCTTTGAAGAGGAAACCAGAAGACTGGAGAACTGGGGCGGATAGATCCTAGGAGCCAAGATGGGGAGAGGGGCTGATGGGGCCGCAGGGATTTGGCAGCCGCCTAAGCTCCCTCAGGCCCCGCCTGCACCTTTCCCAGCCCCCAGGACTCTAGGGGAAGTAGTGGGTGGGGGAGGGGGAAACAGAGCTGACAGATTCTGTAAACAGAGCCGGTTTGGGCCTCGGCCAAGGACGGGGTGTCCTGGCCCAGCCTGGGTGTGAGGCCCATCCGCGGCTCTCCAGGACACCCCGCCCTGCCCGGCTGCCCCGGGGGTGCCCGGCCCAGAGCCAGCTGTAGCCAGGATGTGTCTGACTTGGGATGTGGCCAATTCCCTAGTGGGGAATGTGCCTGGGATTGGGGCGAGGGGTGGGGGTAGCAAAGGAGGGAGCTTCTAAGAACTGTCATTGATCATTCATTCACCCAGTGCCCGGCTCAGCGAAGAGGGCAGCCTCTGGTCCCCGCCTGTGGGAGGTGCCGGTGCTGGATTGTCGCCCCACCCCCGTCTCCATCTCCAATCCTGTCTCTTGCTCTTCTGCTGCCTGAGGCAGAGTCCCTGTGGGGTAGGGAAGCTGAGAGTGGGTCCTCAGGTTCCGAGAGCTCTTCATTGGCCAGGCCTGACCCCTTGGCTTGTTGCCAAATGTGGTGTCCCATGGCCTCACGATGGCAATTCAGAGATGCAGGAATGCCCTCAAAAAGGGGATGAGGGAGGACAGGCATCCAGGGATACTCAAGGACACTGTTAGAAGCAGGAGCTGTGGTTAGGAGGTGGGGAGAGGACATGGGTGGCCCCGGGACACTGGCACCCCAGCAGGTGGAGGCAGCTGTGGGCTATGCCTTTTAAGATATGGAGAGGAGTTCCTTTGGGAGGAGAGGAGATGGGTTGGCTGAGACTCGTAGGCTGGGGCCAGAGTGCCAGCTACAGATTCTGGACTTTATTGTAGGGGTGAGCATTTCCCAAAATGTGCTCCTGGAGTGATCGTGGGTGGGGTGAACAGAAAAGGGTCCTGGGGACAAATGTATTTGGCAAACACTCTTCAAGAAAGCCTGCAATCCCAGCATTTTGGGAGGCCGAGGCGGGAGGATTACTTGAGCCCAGGAGTTTGAGACCAGCCTGGGCAACGTGGTGAAACCCAATCTCTACAAAAATTTTAAAAATTAGCTGGGTGTGGCTGCGCACATCTGTGGTCCCGGCTACTCAGGAGCCTGGGGTGGGAGGCTCACTTAAGCCTGGGCCCAGGTTGAGGCTGCAGTGAGCTATGACTGTGCTATTGCACTTCAGCTCACAGAGTGAAACCATGTCTCAAAAAAAAAAAAAAAAAGAAAAAAGAAAAAGCTAAACACCATATACTCCAGGCTTTATCAAAACTTTTACTTCATATGCTAATTAATGAGCATCTTAAAAGAGGCATAGGGTATTCAGAAGGCTTCCTCACACCTTAACCCTAGCCTCATGGGACTTGTGCTCTTCTGAAAACATTGGAACCCAAGGATTGGTAAGTACTTCTTACCTGCTGGCTCCAGCTCAGGTGGAATGAGTGGATACATGTAGACACCAAAGAAAACATGGCTCTTCCCAGAAACCCAGGTTCAATCATCATTTCCTCAAAAGGAGGCCAGCCTGGACTCACCTGGATCAAGGGCAGTGGTATAAGAAAATGTTAAATGAATCAAGTCTGGCAGACTTCTCAAGGTTCTGGGTCCCAGACCCCAGGCAATCTCAGGCTCCCTAAATCAGATCCTCAACTCAGCCTCAGTGAGTCCGGGATTCCTGGCCATGGTTGGGGAATCCCATGGACTCTGCAGAGAACATACTGATCAGAGGTTGTGGCGGGGGCTGCAGCTTGAGGCTGAATTCAGTGTAGTTCCTACACTAGGCCAAATCCTCGGCTGAGCCTTATATGGCCTCATATCTGACTACAAAAAGCATAAGAACAAAGCTGGCCCCCAAACATGGGCTTTCTCATTACCAACTTGGCAAGGCAGTAGCACCCAAGCTGAGCTGCTCAGCGACCCTTCTGACAAAATGCCTCCAGCGCCAGCAAGTCTTGCACCTCAGCTGGGAGGCAGAGGATGACCAGAAGAGCAGCAGAGGAAAGAGACTGTAGACATGGTGCCTTCTTGGACTTGTTCCAAAAATTGTGGCCGGGCACAGTGCCTCATGCCTATAATCCCAGCTACTCGGGAGGCTGAGGCAGGAGAATCACTTGAACCTGGGAGGTGGAGGTTTCAATGAGCCAAGATTGCACCGTTGCAGTCCAATCTGCAGAGACTCCGTCTCAAAAAAAAAAAAACAAAAACAAACAAAAAAAAACAGTCACCTGCAGCATTCCCTGGGGCTCCCAGAAATTCTTGGGGTATCATGTAAGGGGCTGCAGGGTCCCTGCTTTGAGCAGGTGGGAATAAGAGTCAGGGACTTTATAGCATAGGCATATGCTATAAAGGGGACCATGCCTGGGTCCCCTTGTCCTCACGGTCTGGGAAAGCTGTGTGTACATGCCTGCATCCTCTGCATGCTTGCGAGTTACATGTAGAAGCTGTAAAATATGACATGGTGATGCCCTCTCGTATGCAGTGCAAAAGCAGGCTAAGATGGGAGAGGTCAGTGGGAGCTGGCATCTCCAGGGAAGGGCTCCAAGATGAGGTGGGGTGTGGTAAGCCCTTGCAGGTGACTAAGTTTTAGTGGTATAGACAAGAGGATTGACCTGGCCAGTCTGGACAGCATCCAGAGAGAAGGCTGGAGAGGCCCATGGGGTTAGCTTTACCAGCTTCTTTGAGGCACTGAATCTCAGGCTAAGGAATGTAATGGTGTCTTATGGGGGCTTGCAGGATACAAACCCTTAGGACCTCCCTTCCATCAAGCCTCACTTCTGCCTCCCTGGCCAGCTGAGCCTCCTGAGTCTTCTTGTATCTTTCTTTCCTCCTTACTCCAGTGTACTCCTCAGCCTGCTACTCTCCGGTGCCCCTACATCATGCTGAAATGGCTGTGGCTGGCATCACCAGATACCTCCTGGCTTTCAGATCCATTGATTTTTGTTTAAATAACAGCTTGATTGAGATATAATTCACATATTATTCATCCAAAGTGTACAATTCAATGGTTTTTCAAATATTCAGGGTGTGCAACCATTACCACAATCAATGTTAGAACATTTCATCACACCCCCTCCTCAAAAAACTATACCCAGGCCAAGTGTGGTGGCTCATGCCTATAATCCCAGCACTTTGGGAGGCCAAGGTGGGCAGATCATATGAGGTCAGGAGTTCAAGACCAGCCTGGCCAACATGGTGAAACCCTGCCTCTACTAAAATACAAAAATTAGCTGGGCATGATTTCGGGTGCCTGTAATCTCAGCTACTCTGGAGACTGAGGCACGAGAATTGCTTGAACCCAGGAGGCAGACGCTGCAGTAAGCCAAGATCGCACCATTATATTCCAACCTGGGTGACAGAGTGAGACTCCATCTCAAGAAAAATAAACAAAAACAAAACAAAACAAAACAAAATATATATATATATGTATGTATGTATATACCCATTAGCAGGTACTCCACTTTCCCCCTCATGCCCCACCTGCAGCCCTAAGTAACCACGAATCTACTTTCTGTCTTTATGGATTTCCCTATGCTGGACTTGTTTTTTTTTTTTTTGAGACAGTTTTGCTCTTCTTGCCCAGGCTGGAGTACAATGGCACGATCTCAGCTGACTGCAACCTCCTCCTCCCAGGTTCAAGCAATTCTGCCTCAGCCTCCTGAGTAGCTGGGATTACAGGCATGCGCCATCACACCGGGCTAATTTTGTATTTTTAGTAGAGACGGGGTTTCTCCATGTTGGTCAGGGCTGGTCTCGAACTCCCGACCTCAGGTGATCCGCCTGCCTCAGCCTCCCAAAGTGCTGGGATCACAGGCATGAGCCACCGCACCTGGCCTGGACATTTTCTTTAAATGGAATCATACAATATGTGGTCTTTTGTGACTTTCACTTATATGTTTTGAAGATTCATCCATGATGTAGCATATATTAGAATTGTATTCCTTTCTATAGATAAGTAATATTCTATTGTATGGATATACCTCATTTTATCTATCAGTTCACAAAAATTTGGATTATTTCTACTTTTTGGATACTATGAATAACACTACTATGAACATTAATGTATAAGCTTTTGTGTGAACATATGGTTTCATTTCTCTTGGGTATATACCCAGGAGTAGAATTGCTGGGTCGTATGGTAACTCCATGTTTAAGCTGTGGGAGAACAGTTTAGATTGTTTTCCAAAGCACCTGCACCATTTTACATTCCTACCAGCAGTGTGTGAGGTTTCTAATTTGTAGACATCATTGCCAACACTTGTTATTTTCTATCCTTTTGAATGTAGCCGTCATAGTGGTATGATTAGTATCTAAATATGGTTTGATTTGCATTTGCCTGATGGCTAATGATATTGAATATATTTTCTTTTTATTTATTTATTTGTAAGTTTTTGTAGAGATGGAGTCTCACTATGTTGTCCAGGCTGGTCTCCAACTCCTGGGTTCAAGCGATCCTACAACCTTGGCTTCCCAAAGGGTTGGGATTACAGGCATAAGCCGCCGCACCCAGCCCTTGAGTATATTTTCATTAGCCATTTGTATATCTTCTTTGGAGAAATGTCTATTCAGATCGTTTGCCCATTTTTAAAAACTGGGTTGTCTTTTCATTATTGAGTTACAAGGGTTTTTTACATATTTTAGATACAAGTCTCTTGTCAGATACATGATTTGTAAGACTTTCCTGGATTGTCTTACATGTTCTTAGTGATGTCATCTGCTGCAGCAAATTTTTAATTTTGATGAAGTACAATTTAACTATTTTTTCTTTTTTTTTTTTTGAGACAGGGGCTCACTTTGTCACATGGGCTGGAGCACAGTGGCACAACCTCGGCTCACTGCAGCCTCAGCCTCCTGGGCTCAAGCAATCCTCCCACCTCAGCCCTCCAAGTAGCTGGGACTACAGGCATGGGCCACCACAGCCAGCTAATTTTTTTGTATTTTTTGTAGGGACAGGGCTTCACCATATTGCCCAGGCTGGTCTTGAACTCCCGAGCTCAAGTGATCCCCACCTCAGTCTCCCAAAGTGCTAGGGTTACAGGCATGAGCCACCGTACCCAACCAATCTATTTTTTCTTTGTTTGCTTGTGACTTTGGTTTCATAGCTTAGAAACCACTGATGAATCCAGATAAAGATTTACACCTATGTTTTCTTCTAAGAATTTGTATTAGTCCATTTTCACGCTGCTGATAAAGACATACCCAAGACTGGGCAATTTACAAAAGAAAGAGGTTTATTGGACTTACAGTTCCATGTGGCTGGGGAGGCCTCACTATCATGGTCAAAGGAAGGAGGAGCAAGTCACATCTTACGTGGATGGCAGCAGGCAAAGAGAGAGCTTGTGCAGGGAAACTCTGCCTTATAAAGACATCAAATCTCATGAGACTTATTCACTATCATGAGAACAGCATGGGAAAGACCTGCCCCCATGATTCATTACCTACCACCAGGTCCCTCCCACACATGTGGGAAATCAAGATGAGATTTTGATGGGGACACAGACAAACAATGTCAGAGTTACAGAGTTTTAGCTCTCACACTTAAGTCTTTGATCCATTTTGAGTAATTTTTTGCATATGGTATGAGACAGCGGTCCACTTTCTTTTTTTTTTTTTTTTTTTTTTGAGACAGGATCTCACTCTGTCGCTCAGGCTGTAGTGCAGTGGTGCAATCCCGGCTCACCACAACCTCTACCTCCCTGGTTCAAGCAATTCTCCTGCCTCTGCCTCCCAAGTAGCTGGGACTATAGGCATGCACCATCATGCCAGGCTAATTTTTGTATTTGTAGTAGAGACAGGGTTTCACCACATTGGCCAGGCTGGTCTCAAACTCCTGACCTCAGGTGATCTGCCCACCTCGGCCTCCCAAAGTGCTGGGATTACAGGCATGAGCCACCGCACCTGGCCCCAGTTTTATTCTTTTGCATGTGAATATCTAGTTGCCTCTGCACTATTCATTGAAAAGATTATTATTTCTCCCATTGAACTGTTTTGACATCTTTGTCAAAAATCAGTTAACTTGGCTGGGCACAGTGGTTCATGCCTGTAATCCCAGCACTTTGGGAGGCCAAGGTGGACAGATCACCTGAGGTCAGGCATTTGAGAACAGCCTGGCCAACATGGTGAAACCCAGTCTCTACTAAAAATACAAAAATTAGCCAGGCATGGTGGTACATGCCCATAATCTCAGCTCCTTGGGAGGCTGAGGCAGGAGAATCGATTAAACCCAGGAGGCGGAGGTTGCGGTAAGCCACTATCGCGCCACTGCACTCCAGCCTGGGCAACAAGAGTGAAACTCCATCTCAAAAAAAAAAAAAAAAATCAGTCGACCTTAAATATAAGGGCCAATTTCTGGATTCTTGGTTCTATTCTATTGATCTATGTGTCTAATCCTTCACCAGTACCACAAAGTTGTAATTACTGTAGCTTTGCTGTAAGTTTTGGAAGTGAGAAGTGGCAGTCCTCCAACTGTTTTTTCAGATTATTTTGCCAGTTCTGGTTCCCTTGCATTTCCACATGACCTTTAGGATTAACTTGTCAATTTCTGCAAAGAAACCAGTTGGAATTCCATGGGTATTACATTGTGTCTGTAGATCAATTTAGTGAATATTGCCATTTCAGCAACATTAAGTCCTCTGATCCATGAACATTTCTTTCCATTTATTTAGATCTTCTTTATTTCAGAAATGTTTTGTAGTTTTTGATATATAAGTCTTGTACTTTCTTGGTTAAATTTATTCCTAAATATTTTGGTTTTTTGAATTGTTCTCTTAATTTGTTATTGGATTATATTGCTAGTATACAGAAATACAACTGATTTTTGTATATTGATCTTTCATCCTACAACCTTGCTAAACTTGTTTATTAATTCTAATAGTTGGTGGATTCTATAGGATTTTCTATATACAAGATTATGCCGTCTGTGAAAAAAGATCGTTTTATTTCTTCCTTTGTGGTCTGGATGACCTTTATTTCTTTTTCTTGCCTAATTGCCCTGATTAGAATTTCCACTACAATGTTGAGTATTTGTGGTAAGAGCAGATATTCTTGTCTTGTTCCTGATCTTAGGAGGAAAGCATTTAATCTCTCATCATTAAATAGGATGTTAGAGTTTTTTAGATGCCTTTTATCAGGCTGAGGAAGTTCCTTTCTAGTCTTAGTTTGTTGAGTGTTTTTATCATGAAGGACTGTTGAATTTTGCCAAACGCTATTGAAATTGTCATGTGGGTTTTGTCCTTATTTCTACTGATATGGTGTATCACATTAATTGATTTTTTGATGTTAAACCAACCTTGTATTCCTGGAACAAATCCACTTGGTTATAGTGTATGAAGCTTTTCAGAGATGGCTAGATTTGATTAGCTAGCATTTTGTTGAGGATTTTAATGTCCGCATTTGTAAGAGATCCTGGTCTACAGTTTTATTCTCTTGTAATATCTTTATCTACTTTTGATACCAGGTTAATACTTGACCTTATACAATAAGTTGAGAATTGTTGCCTGCTGTTGTTTTTTTGTTTGTTTTTGAGACAGACTTTTGCTCTTGTCACCCAGGCTGGAGTGCAATGGCACGATCTTGGCTCACTGCAACCTCCACCTCCCGGGTTCAAGAGATTCTCCTGCCTCAGCCTCCCTAGTAGCTTGGATTACAGGCACGCACCACCACGCCCCAGCTAATTTTTGTATTTTTTTTTTTTAGTAGAGATGGGGTTTCACCACGTTGACCAGGCTGGTCTTGAACTCCTGACCTCAGGCGATCCGCCCGCCTCAGCCTCCCAAAGTGCTGGGATTACAGGCATGAGCCACCACACCCAGCTCCCCAGTTTATCTTTTTAAATGACTTATTTTTCCATATCATAAAAACAAGAAAATATAGAAAAGTATAACTAAAATTAAAATTACTCATAATCCTGCTATGTAGAGGTAACCACTGTTAATTAATCAATTTTTTTTTTTTAAAGACGGAGTTTCGCTCTTGTTGCCCAGGCTGGAGTGCAATGGCACGATCTTGGCTCACCACAACCTCCGCCTCCCAGGTTTAAGCGATTCTCCTGCCTCAGCCTCCCGAGTAGCTGAGATTACAGGCATGAGCCACCATGCCTGGCTAATTTTGTATTTTTAGTAGAGACGGGGTTTCTCCATGTTGGTCAGGCTGGTCTTGAACTCTCGACCTCAGGTGATCCGCCTGCCTCGGCCTCCCAAAGTGCTGGGATTACAGGTGTGAGCCACTGCGCCCAGCCAATTAATCAATTTTTTTGAGACAGAGTCTTGCTCTGTCACCCAGGCTGCAGTGAAGTGGTGCAATCTTGGCTCACTGCAACCTCCACCTCCGGGTTCAAGCAATTCTCGTGCCTCAACCTCCCTAGAGGAGGGTATGTGCCACCACGCCTCGCTACACTGTTAATATCTGGGCATATTTTCTTCCCATTTTTTTCTATGCTTACATACATGTTAAAATACAAAATTGACATCATGTTCTATATGGAGCTCGGTATGCCGTTTTGCTGTTTTTTAATGTTAAAATTACTCTTGTAAGCTACAATGGAACACTAATCATCCATAAAAAAGGAATGAAGTATTGCTACATTCTACATGGATGAACCTCAAAAACATCAGACTAAGTGATAAGCCAGACACAAAAGGTCTTACATGATTCCATTTATATGAAATATCCATAATAGTAAATCCATAGAGACGAAATGCAGGTTGGTGGCTGCCAGGGGCTCGATGGTGTGTGTGGGAGGGAGTGGAATGGAGAGTCCAGTGCTTAATGGGTACAGGGTTTCCTTTTGCAGTGATGATAATGTTTTGGAACTAGATAGAGGTGGTGGGTGTATAACATCGTGAATGTACTAAAGGATACTGAATTGCTAACTTTAAAGTTTGTATATAAAGGTCAGTGTTACCCTGATATCAACATCAGACAGCGATATCACAGGAAAAGAAAACTACAGGCCAAGTGCCATGGTTTATGCCTATAATCCCAGCACTTTAGGAGGCCAAGGCAGGAGGATCCCTTGAGCCTCCAGGAGTTCGAGACTGGCCTAGGCAACAGAGACCTCGTCTTTACAAAAAATACCAAACAATTAGCCAAGCATGGTGGCCTATACCTGTAGTCCAAGCTACTCACTAGGCTGAAGTGGGAGGATCCTTGACCCTGGGAGGTTGATGCTGCAGTGAGCCAAGATTGTATCATTGTACTCCAGCCTGGGTAACAGAGTAAGGCCCTGTCTTCAAAAAACAAAAAAAGAAAACTACAGATCAATATCTCTTATGACTATAGATGTAAAAATCCTCAACAAAACACTAGGAAAAAACAAAAAAACTTTTTTGAGATGGTCTCACTCTATCACCCAGGCCCACTGCAGCCTTGACCTCCCAGGATCAAGTGATCCTCCTGCCTCAGCCTCCCAAAAGTGCTGGGATTACAGGCATGAACCACCACACCCAGCCCCAAATTTTTTTTATGTGAACCTCACCTCAATAAAAAAAATTACATTTGTGAGCATTACTACATGTGATTTAAAGCTCTTTAGAAGTATGACTTTAGCCAGGAGTGGTGGCTCACGCCTGTAATCCCAGCACTTTGGGAGGCCGAGGCAGGTGGATCACCTGAGGTCAGGAGTTCGAGACCAGCCTCACCAACATGGTGAAACCCCGTCTCTACTAAAAATACAAAAATTAGCTGGGCGTGATAGGGCACCCCTGTAATCCCAGCTACTCGGGAGGCTGACGCAGGAGAATCGCTTGAACCTGGGAGGCAGAGGTTGCAGTGAGCCGAGATTGCACCATTGCACTCCAGCCTGGGTGACAGAGTAAGACTCTGTCTCAAAAAAAAAAAAAAAAAAAAAAAAAAAAGAAGTGTTACTTTAAAGTATCTTTGAAATATCTTACTTGAGGCCAGGCGTGGTGGCTCAAGCCTGTAATCCCAGCACTTTGGGAGGCCAAGACGGGCGGATCACGAGGTCAGGAGATGAAGACCATCCTGGCTAACACGGTGAAACTCCATCTCCACTAAAAATACAAAAAAAAATTAGCCAGGCGTGGTGCGGGCACCTGTAGTCCCAGCTACTCGGGAGGCTGAGGCAGGAGAATGGCGTGGACCCGGGAGGCGGAGCTTGCGATGAGCCGAGTTCCTGCCACTGTACTCCAGCCT
Organism: Gorilla gorilla gorilla; assembly: GCF_029281585.2. Classification (NCBI taxonomy): domain Eukaryota; kingdom Metazoa; phylum Chordata; class Mammalia; order Primates; family Hominidae; genus Gorilla; species Gorilla gorilla. The sequence goes on from NC_073228.2 coordinate 138,381,326, forward strand.
GGGTGACAGAGTGAGACGCCATCTCAAAAAAAAAAAAAAAAAAAAAAACTTATTTGATTTTTAAATTACAATATGTACATATGTACATATTTGTGATGAAGTGAAATAATAGTTAAGGATTATGTGCAATCTCAGAATCCCATAATAAATTCTCAGTAGCTACAAAATATTTCATTATAAATATGTCTTATTTTACTATATATCTAACTCATCTAACATTTTTTATCATTACATGTTGTGGTTTAATGAATATCCTTATGATTGTTTCTTAGAAGTAATTATTATTTACTGAGAACCCTTTTTGGTTTTTTTTGTTTTGTTTTTTTGTTTTGTTTTGTTTTGTTTCTGAGACAGAGTCTTGCTCTGTCTCCCAGGCTGGAGTGTGGCAGGATCTCAGCTCACTGCCACCTCCGCCTCCCAGGTTCAAGAGATTCTCCTGCCTCAGCCTCCCAAGCAGCTGGAATTACAGGTGTTTGCTGCCACCACACCCGGCTAATTTTTGTATTTTTAGTAGTAGAGTCTCACCATGTTGGCCAGGCTGGTCTAGAAGTCCTGACCTCAAATGATCTGCCTGCTTCGGCCTCTCAAAGTGCTGGGATTACAGGCGTGAGTCACCATGCTTGATCTCAGAATCATTTTCTTAGGATTGATTCCTAGAAGTAATTGGGTCAAAGTGAGGCAGGGGTCAGGACTCGACTCCGGAAGTAGAGTGCTGACACTGAAGCAAATTGAGGACTAGTTAAAATAGGGACTGGGTGGAAGCAGCTTTCCACAAGACATGCCCTGCCAGTGTGTCATGTCAGTTTACCACTGCCATGGCAACACCCAGAAGTTACTGTCCCTTTCCATGGCAACGACCCAGTGACCTGGAAGTTACCATCCCTTTACTAGAAATTTCTGCATAATCTGCCCCTTAATTTGCATTTAATAAAAAGTGATATAAATATGACAGCAGACCTGCCTTTGAGCTGCTACTCTCAGCACAGTGTCTATGGAGTATCCCTGCTCCACAAGAAGCAGTACTTCTGCTGCTGCTGAATATCACCACTTCAATAAAAGTGGCTGGCTAACACCTCCAGCTCACCCTTCAGTAAAAGTTGCTGTCTGGCCGGGCGCAGCAGCTCACGCATATAATCCCAGTGTGGGATTTGGGAGACCGAAGCAGGTGGATCACAAGGTCAGGAGTTCCAGACCAACCTGACCAATATGGTGAAACCCCATCTCTACAAAAAATACAAAAATAGCCAGGCGCGGTGGCTCATGCCTGTAATTACAGCACTTTGGGAGGCCAAGGCAGGTGGATCACAAGGTCAGGAGATGAAGACCATCCTGGCCAACGTGGTGAAACCCCATCGCGACTAAATAAATAAATAAATAAATAAAAATTAGCTGGGTGTGGTGGTGCGTGCCTACAGTCCCAGCTACTCGGGAGGCTGAAGCAGGAGAATCGCTTGAACTCGGGAGGTGGAGGTTGCAGTAAGCCAAGATTGCACCACTGCACTCCAGCCTGGGGACAGAGAGAGACTCCATCTCAAAAAATTTTTAAAAATTAAAAAAAAAAAAAAAAAACAAAGTTGCTATCTAACACCCCCAGCTTGCCCTTGATTTCTTTCCTGGGCAAAGCCAAGAACCTTCCCAGGCTAAGTCCCAATTTGAAGGGTTGCCTGCCTTGCATCAAAAGGGGAGGGGCCAACATTTGTAAGATTCTTCAAGCAAACTGCCAGTATTTTTCCCACAGTTTGAGCAACATTATGAATTATCATATTTCAAAAAGGTCTTTAGGCTGGGCAGAGTGTCTCACGCCTTTAATCCCAGCACTCTGGGAGGCCAAGGTGGGAAGACTGCTTGAGGCCAGGAGTTTGAGACCAGCCAGGGCAATATAGTGAGATCTTGTCTTTACAAAAAATTAAAAATTAGCTGAGCATGGTGGTGCTTGCCTTCTTGGGAAGCTGAAGTGGGAGGCTCATTGAGCCTGGGAGGTGGAGACTGCAGTAAGTAAGGTGGAGACTGCAGTAAGCCAAGATCACGCCATTGCACCCCAGTCTTGGTGACAAAGTGAGATCGTATCTCAAAAGAAGAAGAAAGGTCAAAGATATAAAGATTGATTGATTAATTGATTTTGATGGAGTCTTGCTCTGTCGCCCAGGCTGGAGTGTAGTGGTGCAATCTCAGCTCACTGCAACCTCTATCTCCCGAGTTCAAGCAATTCTCCTGCCTCTGCCTCCTGAATAACTAGGATTACAGGCACCTGCCACCACACCCAGCTAATTTTCTGTATTTTTAGTAGAGATGGGGTTTCACCATGTTGGCTAGGCTGGTCTCAAACTCCTGACCCTCAAGTGATCCACCAGCCTCGATCTCCCAAAGTGCTGGGATTACAGGTGTGAGGCACTGCACCCAGCCTTTTCAAAATTTTTTATTTTTATTTTTTAGAGGCAGGGTCTCACTCTGTTGTCAAGCTGGAGTGCAGGGGCACACTGATAGCTCACTGCAGCCTTGAACTCCTGGACTCAAGCAAACCTCCCACATCAGCCTCCCGAAGTGCTAGAATTACAGGCATGAGTCACAACATCCAGCCAAAAATAGAAAGCTTTTAAAAGGTACTATAGGAAAATATCTTTATGACTTCAGGATAGAAAAAAATTTATTAAACTAAACATGCAAAAAGATGCACAAATTGAATCATACTAAAATTTAAAATTTGTTTATCAAAATATCATTATGAGAATGACACAAAGTAAGAGGAAATATTTATGAAATAATTAGTAAATGGCTTGTATCCAGAATGTAAAGAACTCCTACCATTTCATAAGAAAAATAACTGACGACTGTAATCCCCCCTTATCCATGGGGGTTACATTTCAAGAACCCCAGTAGATGCCCGAAACCATGGATAGTGTCAAACCCTATGTACATGATGGTTTTTCCTATACGTACACACCTATGATAAAGTTTAATTGATAAATTAGTCACACTAGATTAGTAACAATAATAAAAAAAATAGAACAATTATAACAATATGCCAACATCACAACTTTTGTACTTTGGGGCCATTATGAAGTAAAATAAGGGTTACCTAACACAAGCACTGCAAAACCATGACAGTCCATTGGATAACCCAGACAGCTTCTAAGTGACTAACAGATGGGCAGTGTATACAGTGTGGATACCCTGGACAAAGGGACAATTCACATTCCCAGCGGCAAGAATCAGGACATTGTGAGATTTCATCACATCACTCAGAATGTCACGCAGTTTAAAACTTATGAATAGTTTACTTCTGGAATTTTTCATTTAATATTTTTAGGTTGCGATTAATTATGGATAATGGAAACCACAGAAAGCCAATCTCTGGATAACGAAGAGACTACTTAAATAGTAAAAATATTACATATAAAATGTTGTGGGTATAGCTAGGACAGTATTTAGTGAAAAATCTATAGCATTAAATGCATACATTTTAAAAGAACACTTGTTAAAAAATGGATAAACCAAGGATATATTTCAGGAAGTTATTCTCAAAGAAAGAAGATGAAATAATAAATGTAAGAGAAAAATTTCAGGTAATAAAAAACAAGATGAAATAATAAATGTAAGAGAAAAATTTCAGGTAATAAAAAACAAACAAACAATAGAAATAATTTTTTTTTTTTTTTTTTGAGACAGAGTCTCACACTGTCACCCAGGCTGGAATGCAATGGCATGATCTCAACTCGCTGCCATCTCCACTTCTTGGGTTCAAGCGATTCTCCTGCTTCAGCCTCCTGAGTAGCTGAGATTACAGGTGCACACCACCACGCCCAGCTAATTTTTGTATTTTTAGTAGAGACAGGGTTTCACCATGTTGGTCAGGCTGGTCTCAAACTCCTGACCTTGTGATCCACCTGCCTCGGCCTCCCAAAGTGCTGGGATTACAGGTGTGAGCCACCATGCCTGGACAATAATTTTTTTTTAATATGAAACTTTGTTCTTCCAAAAGACTAATTAAAATGACAAAACTCGGGTGAGCTAACAAAGAAAAAAAGAATAAACAAATATTAGGAATGAAGAAGACATTACAAGAGATCACATATACATCTAAAAATTACTAAGAAGTTATGAACAACTTATTGCCAATAACAACATATAGATGAAATGAAAAAATTCCCAGAAATAATAATTTACCAAATGACTCATGAAGAAGGAGAAAACGTGAATAGTCCTATAACTATTAGAGATTGAAACTGGCCAGGCACTGTGGCTCATGTCTGTAATCCCAGCACTTTGGGAGGCCTAGGCAGGTGGATCACCTGAGGTCAGGAATTCGAGACCAGACTGGCCAGCATGGCGAAACCCCATCTCTACTAAAAATACAAAAAACTATCTGGGTGTTGTGGCAGGTGCCTGTAATCCCAGCTACCTGGCAGGCTGAGGCAAGAGAATCGCTTGAACTCAGGAGGTGGAGGTTGCAGTGGCCAAGACTGCGCCATTGCACTCCAGCCTGGGCGACAAGAGCAAGACTCTGTCTCAAAGAAAAGATTGAAACCATAATTTAAAATCTTCCCACAAAGAAAACTCCAAACCCAGATAGCCTAACCTGTGAATTACATTGAATATCCAAGGGAAAATAAATTCTATTCCTACACAAACTCTTCTAGAAGTTCAGAAGTTTCTATTCCCAAAGAACTGGTGTTACCTTCCTCAACTTATTTTATAGAGCTAACATGACCCTGGTCCCCAAATCTGACAAGGTCAAAATGGAAAAATTAAAGACTGATCTCCTTTATAAACACAGATATAAAAACCCTAAACAAAGTATTGTTAAAATTTAGCAACATATAAAAAGGATAGTACATATGACTATCAGGTTATATTAAAAAAAAAAAAAAATTGGCCGGGCATGGTGGCTCACACCTGTATTCCCGGCACTTTGGGAGGCAGAGAGGCAGGCGGATCACCTGAGGCTGGGAGTTCGAGACCACCCTGACCAACATGGAGAAACCCTGTCTCTACTAAAAATACAACGTGGTGGTGCAGGCCTGTAATCCCAGCTACTCGGGAGGCTGAGGCAGGAGAATCGCTTGAACCATGGAGGTGGAGGTTGTGGTGAGCTGAGGTCACACCATTGCACTCCAGCCTGGGCAACAAGAGTGAAACTGTCTCAAAAAAACAAAACAAAACAAAAAAACAAGTTAATGCAATTTATCATATTAACAGATTAAAGGACTACAGTTATCTCAATGGATGCAGGAAAAGTATTTTATAAAACACAACATTGAATTAAATGAATGAATTTTTTTTTTTTTTTTTTTGAGACAGAATCTTGCTCTTTGCCCAGGCTGGAGTGCAATGGCGCAATCTCGGCTCACTGCAACTTCTGCCTCCCAGGTTCAAGCGATTCCCTGCCTCAGCCTCCCGAGTAGCTGGGACTACAGGTGCCCACCACTATGCCTGGCTAATTTTTGTATTTTTAGTAGAGACGGGGTTTCACCATGTTGGCCAGGCTGGTCTCGAGCTCCTGACCTCAAGTGATCCTCCCATATCGGCCTCCCAAAGTGCTGGGATTATAGGCGTGAGCCACCATGCCCAGCCTTGAATAATTTTGTATTTTGTTTCTTTTTTTTTTTTTTTTGAGACAGAGTCTTGCTCTGCCGCCCAGGCTGGAGTGCAGTGACGCGATCTCGGCTCACTGCAAGCTCCGCCTCCCGCGTTCACGCCATTCTCCTGCCTCAGCTTCCCGAGTAGCTGAGACTACAGGCGCCCGCCACCACGCCCGGCTAATTTTTTGTATTTTTAGTAGAGACGGGGTTTCATCGTGTTAGTCAGGATGGTCTCAATCTCCTGACCTCGTGATCCGCCCGCCTTGGCCTCCCAAAGTGCTGGGATTACAGACGTGAGTCACCGCACCCGGCCTGAATAATTTTTTAAAGGTCACTTTTATCAAACTGGAAATGTAAAGAAGCTTTCTTGATCATATAAAGGCTGTCTTTAAAAAAATAACTAAAACAAGGATTATACCTCGTGGTGAAACAATGAAAGTTTTCCCTTTGAAAACTGGAACAAAACAGAGACATTCACTACTACCACTTTTTTTTTTTTTTTTTTTTTTTTTTTTTTTTTTTGAGACTCCCGTCTCGCCCTGTCGCCCGGGCTGGAGTGCAATGGCGTGATCTCCGCTCACGGCAAGCTCCGCCTCCTGGGTTGGAGTGCAATGGCGTGATCTCCACTCACTGCGAGCTCCTAGGCTGGAGTGCGATGGCGTCATCTCCGCTCACGGCAAGTTCCGCCTCCTGGGTTGGAGTGCAATGGCGTGATCTCCACTCACTGCGAGCTCCTAGGCTGGAGTGCGATGGCGTGATCTCCGCTCACGGCAAGTTCCGCCTCCTGGGTTGGAGTGCAATGGCGTGATCTCCACTCACTGCGAGCTCCTAGGCTGGAATGCAATGGCGTGATCTCCGCACACTGCAAGCTCCGCCTCCTGGGTTGGAGTGCAAAGGCGTGATCTCCGCTCACTGCAAGCTCCGCCTCCTGGGTTCACGCTTTTCTGCTGCCTCAGCCTCCCAAGTAGCTGGGAGCACAGACGCATGCCCGGCTAATTTTTTGTATTTTTAGTAGAGGGGGTTTCACCGTGTTAGTCAGGATGGTCTGGATCTCCTGACCTCGTGATCCGCCCGCCTTGGCCTCCCGAAGTGCTGGGATTACAGACGTGAGCCACCGCGCCCGGCCTGAATAATTTTTTAAAGGTCACTTTTATCAAACTGGAAATGTAAAGAAGCTGTCTTGATTATATAAAGGCTGTCTTTAAAAAAATAAAACAAGGATTATACCTCGTGGTAAAACAATGAAAGTTTTCCCTTTGAAAACTGGAACAAAACAGAGATACTCATTACTACATTTTTTTTTTTTTTTTTGAGACTCCCATCTCGCCCTGTCGCCCGGGCTGGAGTGCAATGGCGTGATCTCCGCTCACAGCAAGCTCCGCCTCCTGGGTTGGAGTGCAATGGCGTGATCTCCACTCACTGCGAGCTCCTAGGCTGGAGTGCGATGGCGTGATCTCCGCTCACGGCAAGTTCCGCCTCCTAGGCTGGAGTGCAATGGCGTGATCTCCGCTCACTGCAAGCTCCGCCTCCTGGGTTGGAGTGCAATGGCGTGATCTCTGCTCACTGCAAGCTCCGCCTCCTGGGTTCACGCCTTTCTGCTGCCTCAGCCTCCCAAGTAGCTGGGAGCACAGACGCATGCCACCACGCCCGGCTAATTTTTTGTATTTTTAGTAGAGACTGGGTTTCACCGTGTTAGCCAGGATGGTGTTGATCTCCTGACCTCGTGATCCACCTGCCTCAGCCTCCCAAAGTGCTGGGATTACAGACGTGAGCCACCGCGCCTGGCATCATTACTACCACTTTTATTTAACATTATACTAACGGTTCTGGCCATCACAGTAAAAAACAAAACAAAACAAAACAAAAAACACGGGCCGGGCGCGTTGGCTCCTGCCTGTAATCCCAGCACTTTGGGAGGTCAAGGCAGGCGGATCACTTGAGATCAGGAGTTTGAGACCAGCCTGGCCAACATGGTGAAACCCCACCTCTACTAAAAATACAAAAATTAGCCGGGTATGGTGGCAGGTGCCTGTAATCCCACCTGCTTGGGAGGCTGAAGCAGGAGAATCACTTGAACCTGGGAGGGAGAGGTTGCAGTGAGCCGGGATTGCACCACTGCACTCCAACCTGGGTGACAGAATGAGACTCTGTCTCCAAAAAAGAAAAGAAAAGGAATAAGGATTGTAAAAAAAAAAAAAAAAAAGCAAAAATTATAGATGTTATGATTGTATACAGAAGGAATTTTTAAATCTATAACTAGAATTAATCTATAATTCAAGTTTCCTGGATTTCAAAAAAATCAATATACAAAAATCAATGTGTTTAACAGCAACAAAGGGAAAATTATATTTTAAAAGGACAGCCTTCATAATATAATTTTAAAATACCAAATTATTCAGAATTTAGTAACAGCTGAATAAGTCTCTAATGCAGAAAAATATATACTATTATTGACAGAAACCAAAGAAGATCTCAGTAAATAGAGTAATATATGATGTTCATGGATTTGAAAACTCAATATTACAAACACTGTCAGTTCTTCTCACAGTGATACACAGACTCAATGTAATTTCTAACAAAAACCCATGTAGCTAGGCGCTGTGGCTCACATGAGTCTGTAATCCCAGCACTTTGGGAGGCTGAGGCTGGAGGATCGCTTGAGCCCAGGAGTTTGAGACAAGCTGGGCAACATGACGAAACCACATCTCACATCTCTACAAAAAACATATAAAAATTAGCTGAGCATGGTGGCACACACCTGAAGTTCCAGCTACTCAGGAGGATAAAGTAGGAGGAATACCTGAGCCCAAGAGTTCAAGGCTGTAATGAGTTATGATCATGCCACTGCACTCCAGCCTGAGTGACAAAGCGAGATGGATTTTTTTCTAGAACTTGGTAAGACAATTTTTACGTTTACGTGGACATGTGAAAGACCGAGAAGAGCTAGGTCACTACAGAGGAAGAATGAAGTTAAAGAAATTGCTCTAAATTTCTATAAGTACTAAATTACTATAAAGCTGTTGTAATTAAAAGGGGATGGCATTGATTTGGGGATGCGCAATAAGCCCAATGGAAAAGAGATGAGATCACAGAAATAGATCCACACATATTTAGATGCTTGATGTATGACAGAGATGGCACTATATAGCAGTGGCAAAAAGACTCTCAATAAACTTTGCTGGGATATCTGAGTACCCATATGTGAAAATAATAAAATTGGACCCCTACCTCACACCATACCTCAAAATCAACTCCAGTGTCATATGGCCCTAAATATAAAAGACAAAATTACAAAGCTTTAAAGTAATAATGTAGAAGAATATCTTCATAGTCTTGGATTTTAAAAGTTTTCTTAAGTAAGGTACAAAAAGTAATATTGCAAAGGAAAGATGGACAAAATTAGGAATATCTGTTCATCAAAAGACAACATTGAGTGAAAGGCCAGCCACAGAGTAATAGAAGATAATTGCAACAGATAAAACTAACAAAAATCTTGTTGCTAGAATATATACAGAATTCATATCAATTAGTGATAAAAGACAGGCAATCCAGCAGAAAAATGGGCAAAAGATAGGAACTTTACAAAAAAGAAATCCAAAAGTCAGTAACATAAAAATATGATCAACTTCTTTAGTAATGTGGGAAAGGTAAAATAAAAGCATAATAAAGTACTACTACACAATTACCAAACTGACCAAAATTTAAAATTTTGACAAATCCAAGTTTTAGCAAAAACACTCATTGATGTAAATTTACACAAACTTGTATAACTACTTTAGAATACAGTTCAGCATTATCCAATTAAGCTGAAAATAACATACTCTATGCCCCAGCAATTCTGCTCTTAGATAAATATCCTACAGAAAAGTGAGCTTACGTGCATCAGGAAACATGGACAAGAATGTTCATAGAAGCATTGTTTGTAGTAGTCTTGTCATAGGTCAGGTTCTCAGGAAACATGCTGGGATAGAGTTTGGGGTACAAGATATTTATTAGGATCAACATTGTTATGGTTTGGATATTTGTCTCCTTCAAATATCATGTTGAAATGTGACCCACAATGCTGGAGGTGGGCCTAGTGGGAGGCATCGGGTCACAGGGCTGATGCCTCATGAATGGTTTGGTGCCCTTGCTGCAGTAATGAGTGGTAATGAGTTCACAGGAGAGCTGGTTGTTTAAAGGAGCCTGTTACTTCCTCCTCTCTTGCTCCATCTCTTGCCATGTGACACACCTGCTCCCCCTTTGCCTTCCACCATGAGAGGAAGCTTCCTGAGGTCCTTCCGTAAAGTAGATGCTGGCAGCATTGTGCTTCATGTACAGCCTGCAGAATGGTGAGCCAAATAAGCCTACTTTTTTTTTTCTTTTTTTTTCCTGCTCTTCTCCCTCCACCTCTTTTCTTTCTTTTTTCTTTTTTTTTTTTGAGATGGAGTTTTGCTCTTGTTGCCCAGGCTAAAAGTACAATGACGCGACCTCGGCTCACTGCAACCTCCTTCTCCTGCGTTCAAGCAATTCTCCTGCCTCAACCTTCCGAGTAGCTGGGATTATGGGCACCCACCGCCACATTGGGCTAATTTTTGTATATTTAGTAGAGACAGAGTTTCACAGTGTTGGCAAGGCTGGTCTCAAACTCCTAACCTCAGGCGATCCGACCACCTAGGCCTCCCAAAGTGCTGGGATTACAGGCATGAGCCACCACACCCGGCCCTCTTTTGTTAATAAATTACCCAGTCTCAGGGATTCCTTTATAGCAACACAAATAGACTAATACAAACATCTATGAAGGGAAGGGAGAAAAAGCAGGATTGGGCAGAAGTTAAAACTGTGATGCAGGCCTAATGAAGCCCAAGCCAAGCTGGCAGGGAACTCTGGTGCAAATAGTCTGCATCTGAGTTGTCCTGTGTTGGATGAAAATGGCCCAGCCTCCATTCACTTGCTTTCGTTGGATACTAGATGCAAGGTGCTCTGGAAAGGATATGATGTTGGGCAAGGCAGCTCTCTGCAGCTCAGGTGGACCCCAAAGTAGCTGTTATCTGAAGGTTTCTGCTGATCACACCCTCTACAACTGGACAGCAAATCCTTCCTTGAAGAGGGATCTGGGTGACACATCTCTCTGTCTACCACAGGGCCCAAACTGGAAACAACATAAATGCCTATCAAGTGAAGAAAGGTTAGACTCTGCTGTGTTCATATAATATACTCATAGTCCCCTAGTGTCTCCTTGTGCCACCTGATCCGTCACTATAGGTTGGTCTTTTTTCTAGAATCATATATTAATGGAACTATACAGTATATACTAATTATGTTGAGGCTCATCTATGTTGTTGTATGTAACAGCAGTTCATTCCTTTTTATTGCTGAGCAGTATTCCATTATCTGGATATATGGCAATTTGTTTTTCCACTATCTTGTTGATAGACATTTGGATTATTCCCAGTTTGGGGCTGTTATAAATAAAGCAACTATGAACATTGTGTACAAACCTTTGTATGGACATATGCTTTCATTTCTCTTTGGTAAATACCTAGGAATGGAATGGCTGGGTCATATGATAGGTATATATTTATCTTTTTAAGAAATAATCTAAGTGTTTTCCGAAGTGGTTGTTCCATTTTGCGTTCTCATCAGCAGCATATGAGAGAGTTCCTGTTGTACCCTTCCTGGACTCCATCTTTGCCAATACTTGATTTGGTCAGTTATTTTGTTTTATTGTTTGTTTTTCTGTTTTGAGATGGAGTCTCGCCCTGTCGCCCAGCCTGGAGTGCGGTGGCAAGATCTCAGCTCACTGCAATCTCCACCTCCTCGGTTCAAGCGATTTTCCTGCCTCAGTCTCCCAAGTAGCTGGGATTACAGGCGTGTGCCACCATGCCCTGCTAATTTTTGTATTTTTAGTAGAGACAGGGTTTCACCATATTGGCCAGGCTGGTCTCAAACTCCCGACCTCAGGTGATCCGGCTGCCTCGGCCTATGAAAGTGCTGGGATTACAGGTGTGAGCCACCACGCCTAGCCTGGTCAGTTATTTTAAATTCTAGCCCTTCTAGGGGGCATGTAGTTTTAATTTGTAGTTGCCTAATGACAAACTGTGTTGAGCATCTTTTCATGTATTTATTTGCCATCTAAATATATTTCATTGATGAGGTGCATATTCAATTCTTTTGCCCATTTTTCAATTGGGTTATCTTTTTATTGAGTTTTAAGATATATGTTTTACAATTTTTTTTTCCAGTCTGTGGCTTGCCTTTCATAATAGCTCTTAATTTTGATGATGCCCAATTTATCGATTTTTATAGTTTGTGCTCTTTGTAGCCCATTTAAGAAGTCTCTGCCAAACCCAAGATCACTAAGATTTTCTGCTATGTTTTCTTCTAGAAGTTTGATAGTTTTAGCTCATACATATAGGCCTATGATCCATATCAAGTTAGCGTTTTGTACTGGCCTAAGAGTCAAGGTTCATTATGTTGCATATGGCCATACAATTGTTCCAGCACTATTTGTTGGGGAAAGATTGTTCACTCCCCATTGAATTGCATTGGTAGCATTTGTTGAAAATCTATTGACCATATATATGAGTGTTCTATCTTTACACAAACACTACATTTTTACAGTTTTTAATTCACATGAATTCATTTAGTATGAGATCTGAAGTAAAGATCTGGACTCATTTTGTCCCCATTAGTTAACCAATTGTCCCTGCAAAAATTAAAAAAAAAAAATCATGTTTCTTATCCCTACTGTTTTGAGGCCCAAGTTTACTACAGATTTATTATGCCATATATGAGTCTATTTCTGGGCAATTATTTTTCACTGATGTGTCTGTGGCTTAGTATTAGTTCTGTGAAGAGAGCTTTTTTTTTTTTTGGTGGGGGCGAGGGTCAAAGTCTTGCTTTGTTGCCCAGGCTGGAGTGTAGCGGCATAATCTTGGCTTACTGCAGCCTTCACCTCCCGGGTTCTAGTGATTCTCGTGTCTCAGCCTCCCAAGTAACTGGGATTACAGGCATGTGCTACCATGCCTGGCTAAATTTTGTATTTTTAGAAGAGATGGGGTTTCACCATGTTGGCCAGGCTGGTCTTGAATTCCTGACCTCAGGTAATCTGCCCGCCTTGGCCTCCCAGAGTGCTGGAATTACAGGCATGAGCCGCTGAGCCTGGCCTGAGAGTTTTGATTGACATTCCTACCTGGGAATAAGGAGGGAGCCAGAGCCCCACCTGCTCTAAAAAGACTGCCCCTCCTCAGAGCTTCACAGCACCATCATCAGCAGGAGTGAAAAACCCCTCCACCTGCCAACAAGCCCAGCCTTGGGCCCCTCAGACCCTTTATCTCTGCTCACATCAGTTCCCACAGGAGGCCCAGAACACTCAGGTAGCCTGCACCCCAGGACTCGAAGCCCTACCGGATGCTGTATTTTGCTTTTCTGACCTCATCTCCCTATCCCATCTCTAGAAATCCTTTCACGGGACTCTCTGAAACTCACCAGTATGGCCCTATATTCTCAGCCCCATTTCTGAATGTCCCCTTCACTTTCTTGCTTTAATGGAAACTGCCTCTCCTGTGTGGATCCTGCCCCCTCTGCAGCCTCTTAAGAGGTGGCTATTTTCCCTCTGTGGCCCTCGTGGCCCTGGGTCTAGGGGTAAGGAGGTGCCCATTTTGCTCCTCAGTGCCACTTCTAGACAGTTTGCCACCCTCTTTAGAAACACCCATATTTGAATGTCATGCTGTCAGACAAGATCACTGTTATTCCTCCTTTTTGTAGCAATTTACAAAGCCATGGGTCACTTCCCTCATTCCTTGAGGATGTTTGCTCCTGGCTCCCAGTCCTTGTCTCCCACCCGACTCCTGCTGCAGTTTTTGATGTGAGCATTCATGTAGACGAACCCACCTCCCAGGCCCTTGACCTCCTCTCCACGATCTTGGCTTCCCTAGTACCTCAGCCTCTTGCTCCCATAGCCAGATTTTGAACCCGTCATTATCTGTCAATGCAATCCCTTCGTCATCTCAATTTCATGCATCTCACACTCCAATAAACACTACCTTGCTCTCCAGCTCACTCCCGCAGGACCCCAAGTCCAGCACTTCCTCCTGGAACCTACTGCTCCAAGCAAATATTCACCATTCCTCATCCTCATAGTGCCCCCCTTCCCTCCTTACCCAGCTTGGAGTTCATGATCCAATACTGTACTCTCCCCCTGGCCACAGTAGTCACCTGGCAAAATCACAACCTCAGTTAAATTCAGTCCTCTGCCCCCTCCACCTGTGCACCTCCAGGCTGACCAGAACTGAAGAAAATCTCATAACTGGGCTGACCAGTCTCACTTTAAATTAATGACCACAACCCTCCCTGAGTGAGCCCTAACAGCTGCCCAGCAATCCTACTATATCTCCAAGCCTATTCACACCCCCTCTCCTAGACGACTGCTTCACACCTCCTCTTCCACCTCATTCTCAGCTGACAACCTCTTCCGATTTTGCTAAGAAAATAGAAGCTCTCAGAAGAGAAGTTCCACAGGCCCCACCACTACTCCCCCACCCACCCGCATCTGTGCCCTCCACTCTGCCTGCCATCCCACTGACATGGGCGAGCCGTCCGTGCTCCTATTTCAGGGCAGCCCCTTTTCGTGCACCAGATGCCATCCCCTCCCACCTACTCAAAGACTTCATGCCAACACCTAGCCCCCTTCTCACCCACAGCGTCAAATTTCCCTCTCTCCAGGATCATTTTCGTCAGCACACAAAAAACTGCAATTCTTCTCAAAGAAAGCCCTCCTCTTGACCCTATTTCTTCTCTCCTCTTTACGGCATAACTCCTAGAAAGAATTCACTCTTTGCTGCCTTCAACTCCTCTCCTCCCTTCCTTCCTTCTTCTCCCCCAGCTCCCATCAGGGCGCCACCACTACAGCAGAACTGCCTTTTCAAGGACTCTCCACGTTAGATGCAGCGGGCAATTATCGGACCTCACCTTCCTTGCACCTCCGTAGCGTGGAACAGGCTTCTCCTCCCTGGTGTCAGGCTCACATCTCTGTCTCCAGTTTCCCTCCTATGTCTCTAGTTGCCTCTTCTCTGTCTCCTCGCTGACACCCCCTCACCCCCAAGGCTCAATCCTTGGGCCTCCTCTTGTCTCTCGTCTACACTTACTGTCTTCATCCTCTCCTGCAGGGTCCTGGCTTTAAAGGCCATTCAGTTGCTGACCACTTCCACCTGGATATCCCTGGCCTAAACCTTTTTCTAAATTCCAACTCCTGTTGTTTCTAGCCAGTCTCTTGAAGCTGAGTCATGGCCGCCCCTTACCAATCAGTTTCAGCTGGCCAACTCCCTGCTGTCCATAACTGGCCCGCTTTCAGGTAGACATTTGAATTCTGACCCCCAATCTACAGGGTACAAATTAAGACCTTTCCTCTGTACAGGCCTATAGGGTGAGAGCAGTGGGTCGGTGGACACTGTGGGCCAGGTGGTTCACTCTCCACTCTGAGCTGGCTGAGCCAGCCTGGTGTGGTCACTGTGGCTGCATCTCCGCACCTCACAAGTGGACGAGTGCCTGCCCCTTGGCACCTGTGTAGTCTGCCTGCCCTGTGTCTTCTTTCTGCCTTCCTCCACAGGTGAAGTGGCACAGTAACGCATTCCAGGAGGACATTGCCCGTCAATCTTGGAGCCTCCACACCAAGCTGGGATTCTCTCTCTTCTGGACTTCATAGCCTTCTGAGACCGCACTGGGGAGAACAGTAAGAGAGCTTTGTAAGGCCACTCTGGCTCCTCACCCACCTTTTCTGGGCTCACTCTTCTGAAGCCATAGCTGACCTAAGCGACCCACCTGGGCTTTTAAGGTGGGCTACATTCCCCCAGGCCCAGGAACTACAAATGGGAGGCCAGGAGTGCCATATGCCGCAGCCAGAGGCGTCTATGCTCCAAAAACTCTTCTGAGTGGGCTTCTCAGCAGTGGATGGGAACGTAGGGCAGTCTTCCCCTCCCCACACCACTCAAAACTGCAATTTCACAAACCAAGAATTAAAGCCTGGAATACTCAGTGTCCTGCGGTCTCCCAAAGTGGGAGGATCCTAAAGCAGGACGGGCTTCCCTTAGAAGCCAGGCATATTGGCAGGAGGTACCCGGGTAAACAAGCAACCTTGGGGCAATGTTAATCTGCTTTTTCTCTTCTTCAGTGTCTGGCTGAGTCTAAATTGAATTATTAATCTACTCCTGTGTGCCCGTGTCATTTTCCAGACAACCAGTTTATTCATGACTCGCCCACTATCAATTTCAACATGCAATTTGCAATGAAATTTGACTGATCAGCAATACCATAATTAGTTGCAAATGTCTTTGCTTGTATTTGTTTGGTGTAGGAGCTTTTTCATTAAAGTGACGGAGGCCCATAAACACCATGACTTGCTCTGGGACACAGGACTCGCAGCAGTTATGTCATGGGCCAGGATAGGAGCGCTGGCAAAGAGATTGTGGGAGCTTGAAGTTGTAGCACCAGGGGTTGTGTTGTCATCTTTACAGTCCTGTGTTCACCAAGAGTCATCCGGGTTGGGCAAATGGTGACATGTGTAATCCATGAGGAGGAAGAGAACTGGAGTTACCCTGTGCGGCCTCTCCCTTAAATCTCTCCAGATCCTGCTGGCACACCTGCAGTAACAGGGGGCTTCCTACCTGGTGAGGCAGCTCCCCTTGTGAGAAAGTTCTTCCTTGCCTGGGTTCCCACTTGCCTGTTGTAGGTCCGTCCCACCTAGTCCAGGGTTCTGGTCTTAACTCAGAAATCATTACATTGCCTGAGCTTCGGCCAGTCTCTAAGCCTCAGCTTATTCATCTGAAAAAAGTTGTCCTACCTCAAGGATTTCTAACTGCAAGTAACAGAAAATGGCTCTTAACTTAAGCAGATTGACTAGCTGACTTAAGGAGAAAAATAATAAAGATATTGAGCAGCTCAGAGAATCTCTGGACAGAGCAGAAAAAGCAGACCCAGGGACTACACAGCAATGAGCAAGGCCCCAGATCACACTGAAGAACTGGTTTAGTCAGGGCCTTGCTGCCATCATGGTCATCACCGACACCATGCTCTAGACTCTGCAGGCTAGGCTGCAGGGACCATGTCCGTGCCCTCAGGTGCCACCACCTCTACCACCCTGAGGACGCCAGCCTGCTACACCCACAGTAACCATTAAGGAGAGTTCTCTGTGTTCTCTGCTTCCTGGGGTCATTAGCTCTTGGGTTAGTCTGGAGCTTGTGTGGTTGATTGTGAGAGCCTAGGTCTTGTGCCCTTACCCAGCCACTGGGAGGCTGGCAAAACAGTGCACATGGTACTTGCAGCCTCTAAAGAGAGAAATGGGCTCTGTCTCAGAGTGAAGGTAATTTCCCAACACAGGAAGAGGGCTCAGATCCTGGGTAGCCAAAAGAAAGAACAAAGAATCAAATAAGATATAGATGTTAAAGAGGTTTTAGAATATATTAAGCTTGGGGGCTGGACGCCATGGCTCACACCTGGAATCCCAGCACTTTGGGAGGCTGAGGCAGGAGGATCACTTGAGGCCAGGAATTGGAGGTTGCAGTGAGCTATGATCATGCCACTGCGCTCCAGCCTGGGCAACAGAGCAAGACTTTGTCTCAAAAAAAACAAGAAGAAAGAAAAAGAGAGAGAATATCAAGCTCTACACACCTGCCAAAGATTATTCTTATTCATTCAAAAGTATTTCTGCAGATATTAAAAGGGCAAAGTTGTGGTCCTTACCCTCAAAGAAAACACAGTACATTCAGGGAGTAAGAAGGCATGGGTCAGATGACCCCTGTTCCAGGCAGAGGGTGATTACTCTTGTGGATTCTGAGTGTCCAGATTACATGGTGATTAACTATGAAACACTAGGTCTCAGAGGGGTGGGCAGTATCTGGAGGCTTCTGGGACAGCCCAACATTTTCTTGGAGTTGGGTGGTATGTCATATGCTCTCTGTATCCTGTGCATCAGTACACCGCTGTCCTATATAGACTCAGACCAGAAGAATCCTGCCCATACATGACTGTTTCCTGTTGATAGCTGTTGTCATTTCTCTGCTTAGTACCCACTCCCCCTCTTCTGGTAATAGCACCCCAATTTTACCTGGGGAACTACTCTTGTCATCTTCAGCTCATGTACTTCAGGTGGAATTAATTACCTGGCGTAAGAGTCACAGGTGAATCAAGCCTGGCTAATCAGAGCTGTATAGTGCATTATGCACTATGCAGAGCTGCACAGTGGCTGGTTTAGGGATGGGCATGGGACCCAAGCCAAGCCATGAGGTCCAATCAGAGCGAATAACAGATATTCAAGTGGACAGAAGAAGATGCTCTTCTTTCTCTTGGACTTGGAGATGTGAGAGCATCAGCAGCTGCTGGCAGCTGTCTTGCCACCAGAGTCTGAGAACAAGGCCAACTCTAAAGAAAGCAGAAGTGAAAAATGGCCTGGTCCAATGACATTTTTGAGCCCCTGGATCAAACTGTGCCTGAAGCCCCAGAATATTTCCATTATGTAAACAAAACCAACCAACAAATAAATAGGTCTCTTGCTTAAACCAATTTGGATGAGTTTTATATCACTTGCAGCTAAAAATGTTCTAATTGGCTCTCACCCACACACCCTGTCAAAGCACCAGCCTAGAGCCAACTCCTTGGGAATGTCCATAATGAAATCACCAGAGGGTCATCTCTCTGGTCCAGTAGTTCTTCAGAGCCCCAGGGTAAGGCAAGTCCCCCGCTATCTTTCCACTATACAAATGAGAAGACGGAGGGTCAACTGACCAATGGCCAGGGCTATTCAGCAGCAATCTAGAGACCAGGTGTCTGGATGAAGGAACTCTGGTACCATTCCTCAACCTCACCAAAGCTCAGGAATAAGCCCATGGAAGCCAGTCTGGGGAGGTTCAGCCTGGAAACAACCTGATCATATGGCTGGGGCAATGGTTGATAGGGATATCTAGCCAAGTACACTTGTTGGCTATGTGGAGCTGAAGAAACTAACCTGGGTCTATTACGAAATATTTCCTGGGTAAGCACAGGCCCAGAAAAAAAGAAATAAATAACTATTTCCTGGCATCATGGTAATACTCAAGCTGAGAGCCCTCACCCATTCTTGGCCCAGGACTCCTCAAAGACAGTCTCCAGGGAGACCAGTCCCTCACAACAATGATCCAGAACCCAAGGGGGCCATGGGTACTGGTTGAACTTCATTGCTCTCACTGGTGAATAGCAAACTAACCATGATTTTTTTTTTTTTTCTTGAGACAGAGTCTCACTCTGTCGCCCAGACTGGAGTGCCGTGGTACAATCTCGGCTCACTGCAAGCTCCGTCTCCCGGGTTCACACCATTCTCCTGCCTCAGCCTCCCGAGTAGCTGGGACTACAGGCACCTGCCACCACACCTGGCTAATTTTTTGTATTTTTAGTAGAGACGGGGTTTCACTGTGTTAGCCAGGATGGTCTTGATCTCCTGACCTTGTGATCCACCCACCTCGGCCTCCCAAAGTCCTGGGATTACAGGCGTGAGCCACCGCGCCCGGCCCCATGATTCTTGCCCTTAACGTCCAGCCCTTCAAACTGATGGAAATAATTACCCAAACCTTAAGGGAGCCACTCTCTTTCCCAAGGAAAATACAGAGGCGAGTTTCTACTAGAGATGCAATCAGCTCCATCCCTTCTAGGGGTTGAAGACCTAGGCCAGGGAGACTGACATGAGGTCCCATGAATTAGAAGCATCTCAGAAAGGGACCAGATGGGGATTTTCCCTGCCACTCTCTGAAAACAGCCTGCCAATCCCCCAGCAGTTCTGAGCTAAGTCAGTTACATAGGTGGAAGGAATTTGGCACAAGTAGAGAGGTCTGTTCAGGCGCAGGGTGGGCTGGGTTATGTTGTTGTTGTTTTCTCTGTGCCTATGCTTACCCAAGCACTGGTTATATTTACAGTACCATGTGATAACGTTAGTATCATATTGGAGCCTCACTGTTCTCATCCATTATTAGAAAAATAGGCTTCCCGACCAGGCGAGGTGGATCATGCCTGGAATCCCAGCACTTTGGGAGGCCTAGGCGGGCAGATCGCTTGAATCCAGGAGTTCAAGACCAGCCTGGGAAATATGGCGAAACCCCGTCTCTACAAAAAAAATTAGCCAGGTGTGGTGGCGCACACCTGTAATCCCAGCTACTTGGGTGGCTGAGACAGCAGAATTGCTTAAACTCAGGAGGCGGAGGTTGCAGTGAGCCAAGATCATGCCTTTGCACTCCAGCCTGGGTGACAAAGTGAGACTTCATCTCAAAAAAAAAAAAGAAAAAGAAAAAGAAAAAAAAAAATTGGCTTTCTGGCCAGGTGAGGTGGCTCATGCCTGTAATCCCAGTACCTTAGGAGGCTAAGGCTGGCTTGAGTCCCGGAGTTCAAGAGCAACTTGACCAGTCCTAACTATTTGGGAGGCTGAGGCAAGAAGATCAGTTGAGCCCAGAAGGCAGAGGCTGCAGTGAGCCGAGATATCGCCACTGCACCCCAGCCTGGGCTATAGAGTGAGACCCTGTCTCAACAAACAAAAACAACAACAACAAAAAAAAAAAAAGAGAGAGAGAGAGAAAAACTGGCTTCCTAGGATAGTCCCAGCTTCAAATATCCTGCTTAGCTGTCAGACTCCATGTTCTGATTTGGGTTGTGAAATTGCGGGCCCCACTAAGGACAGTGTTGCCTTTCGGGCAAAGGACCTGGTATTGCATGTGCTCTGCAGGCCCCACACACTCTCAATAAGCCAGAGCTCAGCAGAGTTGATGTGCAGATTAAGAATAGGGCTCAGAAAGGACGGGCGTGGTGGCTCACACCTGTAATCCGATCACCTGAGGTCAGGAGTTCCATACCAGCCTCGCCAACATGGTGAAACCCCATCTCTACTAAAAATACAAAAATTAGCCGGGTGTGGTGGTGCACGCCTATAATCCCAGCTACTTGGGAGGCTGGGGCAGGAGAATCACTTTGAACCTGGGAGGCGGAGGTTGCAGTGAGCCAAGATTGTGCCACTGCACTCCAGCCCAGGCAACAGAGTGAGACTCCGTCTCAAAAAAAAAAAAAAAAAAAAAAAGAATAGGGTTCAGAAGAGGCTCCATGGGCAGCATTTCTGGACCTCTTTTAGAGTCGACATGGCAAGTATTTGCAGCCTGAGAAATAGGTTGAGATGTTGCCTTTCACCACCAATATAAGTAGTTCTAAAAACATCACCTGAAGTTTCAGCCTGTGCTGTTAAAAAAAATTAACCCCCGGTAAAATAACCTGAAAACTGTTCAGCAGTAGCCTCTAAAGTTAAACATAGGCATACCGTATGGCCTAACAACTCCATTCTTAAATACATATTCTCAGCAGAAAGGCATACATATGTGTCCCAAAGACATGCACAATTTGTAATAGTCAAAGCTGGAAACAACCCAAATTTCTATCAACAGTGGAATGAATAAATTGTGATATAGTCACAAAATATAGCTCTGAGACTGAGAAGAGTATTTTATGCTCAACAACATAGATAAATCTCATTGAGCAAGAGAAGCCAGACATAAAAATAGTATATACTATCTGATTCCATTGACATAAAGTTCACAAATAGGCAAAATTAATCTATGCTGTGAGAGGCCATGATACTGGTTATCTCGGGGGCGGCAGTGACTTGGAGAGGGCAGAGGGGGCTTTGATGTTCTGTTTCTGGTTACACAGGTGATGGTTACTCAGGTTTGATCACAGGAGCTGTGATTAGCTAATGATTGATGCACTTTTCTGTAGGTACAGTCCTTGCATTGCTCAATGATGGGGATACATTCTGAGAAATGTATTGTTAGGTGATTTTATCATTGTGGCAACATCATAGAGTATACTCACACAACCCTCAATGGTAGAGCCTACTATGCACCTAGGCTGTAAGGTATGGTCTGTTGCTCCTAGACTACAAACTTGTGTAGCATGTTACTATACCGAATACTGTAGGCAATTGTAACACAATGGTAAGTATTTGTGTATCTAAACACAGAAAAGGTACTGTAAAAATACAGTGTAGGCAGGGCATGGTGGCTCACACCTGTAATCCCAGCACTTTGGGAGGGTGAGGCCAAGGTGGGTGGATAACCTAAGGTCAGGAGTTCAAGACCAGCCTGGCCAATACGGTGAAACTCTGTCTCTACAAAAATACAAAAATTAGCTGGGCATGATGGCGGGTGCCTGTAATCCCAGCTACTTGGGAGGCTGAGGCAGGAGAATTGCTTGAACCCGGGAGGCGGAGGTTGCAGTGAGCCAAGATCATGCCATTGCACTCCAGCCTGGGTGACAGAGTGAGATTCTGTCTCCAAAAAAAAAAGTGTAAAAGATTTAGGGCACTCACCATGAATGCAGCTTGCAGGACTGCAGGTTGCTCCGGGTGAGTGAACAGTGAGTGAGTGTGAAGGCCTAGGACATTGCTGTACACTACCATAGACTTTATAAACACTGTACACTTAGGCTACACTAAATTTATTTAAAATTTTTTTCTTAGGCTAAGTGTGGTGGCTTACGATGTAATCCTAGCACTTTAGGAGGCTGAGGCAGGAGGACTGCTTGACCCTGGGAGTTTGAGATCAGTGTGGGCAACATAGCAAAACCCTGTCTCTACAAAAAATACCAAAATTAGTCAGGCCTGGTGGTGCGTGCCTGTAGTCCCAGCTACTCAGGAGGCTGAGGTGGGAGGACTGCTGGGAGGTGGGAGGATTGAGCCTGGGAGATTGAGGCTGCAGCGAGCTGTGATCACACCACTGCACCCCAGCCTGGGCAACAAAGTGAGACCCTGTATCAAAAACAAACAAACGAAATCCACATACTCACTAAAAAATAAAAATAAAATAAATTTTTCTTTCAGGCTGGGCGCAGTGACTCACATCTGTAAATCCCAGCACTTTGGGAGATCCAGATGGGAGGATCACTTGAGGCCAGGAGTTCAAGACCAGCCTGGGAAACATAGCGAGACCCTGTCACTACAAAAAATAAAAAATAATAGCTCAGTATGCTCAGCTACTTGGGAGGCTGAGGTGGGAGTGTGAGGTGGGATGATTGCTTGAGCCCAGGAGTTTGAGGCTGCAGTGAGCAATGACTGTGCCAGCCTAGGCAGCAGAGCGAGACCCTGTCTCGAAAAACGTATTTTTCTTTCTTCAATAATAAATTAATTTTAGCTTACTGTAACCTTTTAAATTCTGTTTCAACTTTTTTTTTCTTCTTCAACTTAATTGCAAGTTCGGGCGTAGCAGGGCGTGCAGGTTTGCTACATAGGTAAATGTGTGCCATGGTGGTTTGCTGCACAGATCTTCCCATCACCTAGGTATTAAGCCCAGCATCCACTAGCTATTCTTCCTAATGCTCTCCCTCCCTCCCCCGCCCCCCGACAGGCCCCAGTGTGTGTTGTTCCCTGCTCCATATGTCCATGTGTTCTCATCATTCAGCTCCCACTTGTAAGTGAGAACGTGCAGTGTTTGGCTTTCTGTTCCTGCATTAGTTTGCTGAGGGTAATGACTTCCAATTCCATCCATGCCCCTGCAAAGGACATGATCTTGTTCCTTTTTATGGCTGCATAGTATTCCATGGTATATATGTACCACATTTTCTTCATCCAGTCTATCATTGATGGGCATTTAGAAAAATATGGAATGCTTCATGAATTTGCGTGTCAACCTTGCACAGCGTCCATGCTAATTTTCTCTGTATTGCTCCAATTTTAGTATATGTGCTGCTGAAGTAAGCACTTTAATTTTTTGACTTTTGTAAAAACACTTATCTTAAAACACACATTGTACAGCTGTGCAAAAATATTTTCCTTTCCCTTTTCTTTTTTTTTTTTGAGGCAGAGTCTCGCCCTATCACCCAGGCTGGAGTGCAACAGTGCGATCTTGGCTCACTGCAACCTCCGCCTCCTGGGTTCAAGCGATTCTCCTGCCTCAGCCTCCTGAGTAGCTGGGATTACAGGCACGTGCCACCAATGCCTGGCTAATTTTTGTATTTTTAGTAGAGACAAGGTTTCACCATGTTGGTCCAGCTGGTCTCGAGCTCCTGACCTCGTGATCCGCCCGCCTCGGCCTCCCGAAGTGCTGGGATTACAGGCGTGAGCCTCCGCACCTGGACAATTAACTTTTTTAGTACGTAGGAGTATACTCTAAAATAATGATAAAAAGTATGGTATAGCAAATACATAAACCAGTCACGTAGTCGCTTATTATCAAGTATTATGTACTGTACATGATTGTATGTGCTATACTTTTACACGACTGCAGTGTAGAAGGTTTGTTTAGACCAGCATCACTACAACTATGTGAGTAATGTGTTGCATTATGACATTACCACAGCTATGATGTCACTAGACAATATAAATTTTTCAATTCCATTTTAATCTGGTCTGTTGTTGACTGCAACATCATTGTGCAGCACATGACTGTATATTATACTTCAACACAAAAGTTTACTTAAGAAAATAAATAGCGGCCAGGCTTGGTGGCTTACGTCTGTAATCACAGCACTTTGAGAGGCCAAGTGGTCGGATCACCTGAGGTCAGGAGTTTGAGACCAGCCTGGCCAACATGGTGTAACTCCGTCTCTACTAAAAATAGAAAAAAATTAGTCGGGCATGGTGGCGGGTGCCTGTAATCCCAGCTACTCAGGAGCCTGAGGCGGGAGAATTGCTTGAACCTGGGAAGCGGAGGCTGCAGTGAGCTGAGATTGCACCATTGCACTCCAGCCTGGGTGACAGAGCGAGACTCGGTCTAATAAATAAATAATTAAATAAGCAAATAGCTAACCCTGCTGACGCTACTGCATGAGAGAATTCCAGGGAGAGCTTGGAAACTGAGCATCTCTTTCGGTGGTATCTTCTGCTGATCCTTAGTTACTAGGTTTTCCAAAGTCCTAAAACCTGATGTCAGCAACCAGAGCTGTGGGGACAGAGGAAAAGAGGGAGGTGGCTTAGTAGGATGAGTGTCCCCAGGAGGGGCTGAGAGTGTCACTGGGCACACAGAAGCTCTGCAAAGGGATGGCTCTAGCCCTGCCTGAGCAGACCAAAGAGACCACTGTCTATGTTGAGCTGAGGTTGGCTCCCCACAAGCCTTCCGAGAACCTTGATCTGCTCAGATAAACCCCTTCCTTAGCCCTCTAGAATAAAAAGGAGAGAGCATCTTATTGTAGGCTGTAGGCAGGGGTGGGTGGAGGAGCTGAATTGGGCCCACTTTAGGCTGGGCATTGGATCCCAGTTTCACCAGTGTCTTTCTACATTGTTTGAGCTCTCCCAGATTGTCAGCTTCCTGCTGGCCAAGCTCAGCAACCCTCAGGGCATCACTTGGCACTTGAGAAGTTTCCAGTGATGTTCACCTGAGTGGGGGTGGGAAGGCAGGAGTTAATGGCCCCACCTGCACCATGTCTCAGGGAGGAGAGCTCCTTACCCAAATGTCTGGATGAAAGGCAAAGAGGTATTCACTGGACCATTCAATGCCAGAGGGCCCTAAGAGTGCCTTGTACACAGTAGGTACTTCCACACCCTTGTTGAAAGTCTAGATGGAATGAAGTGTCCGGTCCCGGGTCTGCCTTAAAGCCAGATAAGAACCTACTCTGTAGGGTGGAGAGGCCTCAAGGTTAGGCCCAGAGAAGGCAGGACCTGCCCTAGGCCACACAGAAGTCCCTGGTGGTGGCTGAGTTCTTGGAGAGGACAGTGGCAGCTTGAAAAACTAGTCCATGAAGTCAGAGGGAAGCACATACCTTCCTATTGCCCTGCCTTCTCCCCACGTACAGATGGCAAACTGAGTCTTAGAAGGCATAGGTGCCTAGTCCCTGCCTCACAGCTAATCTGCTGAATCTTGGATTAGTGCTGTGCTATCACGCCCACTTCTCTAATCTCCCTCTCCTTCCCCAGTCCTGAGTTTATTCACAAAAGCTTCACTGCCTACTCACACCCACCCACCCTTTGCGTGCCTCTAGAATAGGGGTCAGCAAACTGTTTCTGTAAAGGGTCAGATGGTAGATCTTTTTGGCTTTGAAGTCCATAGGCCCATAGATTCTCTGCTGCAGCTCCTCAGCTCTGCCTTATAATGTGAAAGCTGCCAGAGGAAACATGTAAATGAACAGGCGTGGCTGTATTCCTTTATTTATGGACGCTGAAATTTGAATTTCACATAATTTTTACATATCTGGCTGAGCGCGGTGGCTCACACCTGTAATCTCAACATTTTGGGAGGCCGAGGCAGGCAGATCACTTGAGGTCAGGAGTTTGAGACCAGCCTGGCCAACATGGTGAAATCCTGTCTCTACTAAAAATACAAAAATTAGCCAGGCGTTTTGGTCCATGCCTGTATTCCCAGCTACTCGGGAGGCTGAGGCAGGAGAATCGCTTGAACCCGGGAGGCGGAGGCTGCAGTGAGCCGAGATTGTGCCACTGCATTCCAACCTGGGCAATAGAGTGAGACTCCATCTCAAAAAAAAAAAAAGTAAGAACTATTCTTAGCTCATGGGCTCTACAAAAATGGGTAGTGGGCCAGAGTTGGCCTTCAGGCCACAGTTGGCCAATTCTCTGTTGTAGAATGTGCCATCCTGGGGCTCAGATTCCCCATAATCACTGAGGCTGTAAGTCCTGTCCTACCATACGGGTGGTATGAATGGCGAACTGTTTGGTTTGCTCAGGAATGGGGGTTTCCTAGGCTTTAGATTTTTTGGTGCTAAAACCAGTACAGTCCCAGGCAAACCAGGACAGAACAGTTGGTCACCCTAGGTAGTAATCATTAACCCAGAGAGGGCCAGGCTTCAGGAGCCAGCTGGCCAGGGTTCAGGTGTGGCCCCCAGGGCCCCCTCCAGGCATTGCCTTGTCCTTGTGGTTTGTGGTAGGGCCTTGTCCCACTGGGGCTGGCCCTCTGCAAGGAGATGCCCCCTCCTCCATGCAAGAAAACCTCTGTGGTCTGGGAGCTCTCAAAAGGCAGGAAGTTGAATCATCAACTCCGGTAACGTCTCTGTCAGCCTGTGGGTCTGCCCAGGGAGCTCAGGGCTCCAGGCCCAGGGGGCTGGCTCTGCGCTTTGTTTGCTGCTTTCTCTGAACAGGAAAGCTTCAGAATGAGGCTTCTAGAGAAATGAGAGCTGTTGAGTCAGATGGGGAGGAGCGCTGGATCTTAGGTTGACCAAGACTCTCACCCTGCTCTGGCCTGGACTTGCTTTGTGGCCTTCAATGACTCTCTTGCGCTCTCTGTATTTTGGCTTTGGCTTCTACCACAGAAATGCTGATTCTTGAAATCCTCTTAAATTAGGAGTATGAATGATGACCAAAGTGGGAGCACCCCGGCTTCCGAAGACTCATTTTATCTTTTCTACCAGGGATGCAGGCTGCTCAGACACACTTCCCTGCCTCCTGCCTGCCTGGGAGAAGGACCTGACCAGCCACCCCAGTTCTGGCCACAGGGGCTTTAGAAAGGTGACAAGTCTGGATTTAGGGAGATGGAGGAGAGGGGCAGGAAAGGAGGTCCAGGTTAAAGACAGTTATCCACAGATAACAATGATAACCATACCACCTGTTGTTTATTAAGCACTCACGATGTGCCAGCCTTTGAATGATCTCATTTGATCCTCACAATGACTCTTTCAGTTAAGGATTATCATCATTTTCATTTTATGGGGAAGGCAAATGAAGCCCAGAGAGGATAAGTACCTTGCCCAAGGTCACACAGCTACCATGTGGTGCAGTTGGCATTAACTCTAACTGTGTTAGACTGTGGCTTTGAGGGTTGAGGGCTCAGGAAGCCCACAGGTAGCAAGGGAGGGATGAGACTGGCAGAGAAGTCTAGAGTAGGGTCGGGGGAGAAAGTGTTCTTTCTTCCTGGTGCTGCATAGGGACATCCAGAGAATACTAAGAAGTCTGGGGTTTGCTAGGCTTGGAGACCATGTTCCCAGACCAGGGATCATGAGGACACAGTCCCTAAGCCCAGCAAACCCCAGACTACCTACAGTCTGAACCCTGAACCCCTCGAGACCATTTGGAAAATCTGTCGAGGGCTTGAGGAGGAAATTGGATACATAGCAGGATTTTGCTACAGAGCAGAAATGAGCATTTACTTTCCGAGCAAAGACAGCCCTTCTCCAAGGATGCCCCTGGGTGTCTCTGTATGTACCTCCCCAACCCAGCGTGGGTGCCATGCTCAAGGTTCAGACACAGGACCACAAGCCCCATGCTGCACCATGCATAATGTCGCTCTTCCCCTTTGAGGGGGGGACAATGGGAGCTTGGCAGAGTTTGACCATCCTTAGCAGAGGACCACGCCTATGAAGGGCCAATAGGGCCACTGATGGGCTGTGCTCCTGGGGTGGGGGCAACCCTCAACTTGCTGTCCTCAGTAACACAGCCGATAGATGTCTCTGAGAAAAGAGACCAACCCAGCTGTGCCAGGCAACTGACTGGACCCCTGACTTGGATTCAGGTCAGGTCTAAAGATGCCTTCTCCCCTATTAGCATCAGGTTCAAAGCCAGGCTTAGCCAAACCCTAAACATTCCTTACACTTTCTGGGGAACCACGAAATTCTTCATGAAGCCCTTAATTTAAAAAGCATCTTGTAGGCTGGGCACGGTGGCTCACGCCTGAAATCCCAGCAGCACTTTGGGAAGCCGAGGCGGGTGGATCCAACAGAGTGAGACAAGCCTGGCCAACAGAGTGAAACCCCTTTTCTACTAAAAATACAAAAAACTAGCCGGGTGTGGTGGCGGGTGCCTGTAATCCCAGCTACTTTGGGGGCTGAGGCAGGAGAATCGCTTGAACTTGGGAGGCAGAGGTTGCAGTGAGCCAAGATCGTGCCACTGCATTCCAGCCTGGGTGACAGTGCAAGACATAGTCTTAAAAAAAGAAAAAAAGAAAAAGAAAAGAAAAGAAAAGCATCTTGTGTTGGGCACGGTGGCTCACGCCTGTAATCCCAGCACTTTGGGAGGCTGAGGCAGGTGGATCACTTGAGGTCGGGAGTTCGAAACCACCCTGGCCAACACAGTGAAACCTCGTCTCTACTAAAAAAAAAAAAAAAATTAGCCAGGTGTGGTGGCAGGCGCCTGTAATCCCAGCTACTTGGGAGGCTGAGGCAGGAGAATCACCTGAACCCAGGAGGCGGAGGTTGCAGTGAGCCGAGATCGCACCATGGCACTCCAGCCTGGGAAACAGAGGGAAACTCCATTTAAAAAAAAAAAAAAGCATCTTGTTCTGTCTGCTATGTGGGCTCTAACTGGAATTGGTAGGGCTATGGGCTCCAGGAGGCTTCATTAGCCAGAGGACCTACTAGGACTGGGCCTGCACTGATATCTTGAGGTAGAGGTGGGGGCCTGGAAGCTGGGTGCAGGGCTGAGGCCCCTCACTGGGTCTGCACTGAACAGCTAGGCCCAGGAGCCAAATCATGGTTGCAGACATTTGGCTTCCATTATCTGACTATTTGGGGCAGCCCCGAGCTAGACTTGATTACTGCAAACCTGAAATAGTTCCTTATTAGACAGGGCTAGCTCACCCTCCTAAATGAGTCTTGTTGGGACTCTCGGGGTCTTGCACTGAGCACACTTCCTCATCCTATCCTCCAGTCCCTCTGGCAGGAAAGTAGGAGCACCCCCATCGCTTCTGCCCAGGGCCTCTGCACAGACTCCAGGGGCACCTGTGGGGCTGAGGGCAAGTGGCAGCACAGTGCCTCCGGCCAGGACTGGCCCAGCCCTCTTCCCTGCGCCCAGCTCCTCCCCATGGAAGAAAGGGGAGAACAGGACTGGCTACTTGAGGACACCAGGGACTGGGCCTGCCTGAGAGTGACAGTTCTGGGACTCTCCCTGCTCCCGGTGAATGCCAGCCAGGGTGTGGGGCCCAGGAGGCTCCAGTGCTTTCCCAGTCCAAAGGTCACTAACTGCCCAGCCGCTGGGAGTGTGTGCAGGGGGCGGTTCTCCAGCCAGGGAGGTGCAGGAATAAAGGGGGTGTGGGGAGACAGGAAGAGGCTGAACTTGTGGGGCCTGAGAGCCTCTCCCCTGGGCAGGGTGGGGCCGTTGGGCTGCCTTAGATTCCCCCACCTCTCAGCCTGCTGCCTCTGGACAAAGCTCTGCAGAGGAGCCCCATCTCCTTCAGCCCCCTCCTGCCTTTGGGGTGCAAGTTTCCTGAAGGACTTGAGTGAGATGTCACCAAGCGACAGGCTATCAGGCTCTTGGCAGCAAGTACTGGCCCAGCAACTCGTGGCAGAGTCTCTCCTTGGGGTGTCTGTCCTTATCAGGGGTGGATGCTGTCAGACTTGCTAATGGTGGAATTTCTGGCATGTGGCAGGTGGGTAAAGGAGACCCTTGGGCTAGGGAGCCATTTGCAAGTCCCTCAGATGGCCTCAGGTGTGGGTCATGCTCCACTGCAGCCATGGTTACTGGGAAGCCAAGTGGACTCCATGGGGCTCCAAGCAGTGGGAGGGAGCTCCTGGGAGACACAGTGTGGCCCAGATGCCCTGGTCATGGGGACATCCAAGCACAGGTGAGAAACTTGGGCAGTGAGGGTGCAGAGGAAATTTGGAAATGGCTGAGAGGCTGGACTCAAGGTCTCTTGGGCTTGAACTGAGCTCAAGCAATCCACCCACTTCAGCTTCCCAAAGTGCTGGGATTACAGTCGTGAGCCATGGCATCCAGCTGTACTCAAGGTCTCTTGTTCCCTGATCCTGGGCTTGGCATGGAGAAGGGAGGAAGCTGAAGGGGGCAGGTAAAAAGATGCCCACTTGGGCACTGTAGACTAAATGAACCCTCAGACTGTGAAAGTCTCAGAAATCAGAGAAAGAGGCCTGGTGTGGTGGCTTGCACCTGTAATCTTAACACTTTGGGAGGCTGAGGCGGGAGGATTGCTTGAGCCCAGGAGGTTGAGGCTGGAATGAGCCATGATCACTCCAATGCACTCCAGCCTGAGTAACAGAAAGAGACCCTGTCTCTAAAAAGAAAAAAGAAAAAAAAAAAAAAAACAGAGGAAGGGACTGGCACTTGCAAGTCAGAGAGAGCTCCCTGAAGAGGTGGGCCTGGTAATTGAGAAAGAAAGCAGTTGAGACAGACACGGGGGCTATGGGAGCAAGAGTCTGGAGGTGCGAGCATGCCAGGCAGGTGTAAGGACTGATGAGTCACCAGGGGAAATGTGTAAAAAGGCTGTGGGTAATGAGGTGGCAAACGGTGGAGAGCTCTGCCCTGAGCTCCATACCCTTCCAAGCCTTTGCCCATGCTTATGGTTGAATTGTGTCTCCATGCCATGCACAACAAAGATATACATTGGGCCGGGCACGGTGGCTCACGCCTATAATCCCAGCACTTTGGGAGGCCAAGGCAGGTGGATCACCTGAGGTTGGGAGTTCGAAACCAGCCTGACCAACATGAAGAAACCCCGTCTCTACTAAAAATACAAAATTAGCTGGGCGTGCTGGCGCATGCCTGTAATCCCAGCTCATCGGGTGGCTGAGGCAGGAGAATCACTTGAACCCAGGAGGCAGAGGTTGCGATGAGCCGAGATCGTGCCATTGTGCTCCAGCCTGGGCAACAAGAGCAAAACTCCGTCTCAAAAAAAACCCAAAAAAACCCAAAAACAAAACAAAACAAAAATATACATTGAAATCCTAACCTCCTGTACCTGTAAAGGTGACTGTATTTGGAAACACGGTCTTTGCAGATTTAATAGTGTTAAAATAAGGTCATTAGCGTGGGCCCCACTCTGGTATGGCTGGTGTCCTTAGAAGAGGGAAAGTTGTTGAGGTGATGGGTATCCCAACTATCTTGATTTGGTTTTATACATTGTATACATGTGTCCAAATATCACCTGTACCCCCAAAATAGGTACAACTATTATGCAGCAATAAAACATTTTTATTTTTATTTTTACTTTTTTAAAAACAGGGCCAAGTGCAGTGGCTCACACCTATAATCCCAGCACTTTGGGAGGCTGAGGCACGAGGATTGCTTGAGCCCAGGAGTTCATCACCAGCCTGGGCAACATAGCGGGACCCGGTCTCCACAAAAAAATTTTTAAAAATTAGCTGGGCATGGTGGCCTGTGCCTGTAGTCCCAGCTCTTTGGGAGACTGAGGCAGGAGGATCAACTTGAGCCCAGAAGGTCGAAGCTGCAGTAAGCCATGGTCATACCAGCGCAGTTGAGCCTGGACCACAGAGCAAGACACTATAGGGAAGACAGCCAGGTGAAAATGAAGGCAGAGACCAGAGTTATGCGTCCAAAAGGCAAGGAATGCCAGGGGCTGCCAGAAGCTGGAAGAGGCAAGGCAGGATCCCCCACTAAAGGCCTTGGAGGGAGCATGGCTTTAGCAGCACCTCAATTTGGGATGTCTATTCTCCGGAACAGCGGGAATAAGTGTCTGCTGCTGTAAGCCACCCTGCCTGTGGCACTTTGTTACAGCAGCCCAGGAACCTGACCCAGCCAGGCTGCTCCTGCTGCCCAGCGTGCCCTTCTCTCATCCCTCCAGCTGGTCTCTCACTGCCTTCGAGCCCCATCACCTGCTCGGGCTCCCCCTCTGTGTGCCCCCAATTCTGGACACTTATTCAGCAGACCTGTAAGGTTTGCTGGCCAGCCTATCTCCCTGGCTAGACTGCAGGCTCCTTCAGGGCAGGCCTAACCTGTGCTAGGGCAGCATGATGCCTGGTACAGAATAGGGGCTCCTTAGATGTGTGGTGAATAAAGGAATGCTCGAAGGGTGATGGGCCCCTATGAGACTGGGATGTGCCATCTACTCCTTCACAGCCTGGCTCAGCTCAGGCTAGGGACATGACAGTGCTCAGAGAGGTCACAGCATCTTCCACACAGACCATTCCCAGCTCTGCCACTCTCCAGTTCCCTCTTGGTGCCATACGAGTCTGAGGAACTTGGGGAAATTCCTAACCTTCCCTTTCAATTGAGCCATTAGCCCTTGGAGTTAGCCACAACGTAATTGCCCAGGTCCCTCCAACAAGGGGACTGTGTCTGTGGCTTGATGACTCATGCACACTGCTCCATTCCACAACCTTGGGCAGGACTTGGGGCTGGGGACAGTGCCAGCCAGCACAGGCAAGGAGCTTGGACATCCCATTACCCCAACCCAGTCCCCAGGAACAGAGTGTACTCAAGGTTTCAGGACAAAAATCTAGAAGCAAGGAGGTGAACTGAGTGAGATTTGAGTGACGAAAAGGAGTGGACAGAGACAACAGCGAGTACAAAGGCCCTGAGGCAGGGACGAGCTTGGCATGATCAAGAACTGAAAAGAGCACAGGGGAGGTTGCAGCACAGTGAAAGAGAGGTCAGTGATAGGACATGCGATTAGACGGGGCCCACTGGACAATCCAGGATAATCCCTCCCTCTCAAGGCCCTTAATTTAATCATATCTGCAAAGTGCCTTCTGCCATGTCAGGGAACGTATTCACAGGCTCTGGGGAGTGCAGCGCAGACATCTTTAGGGATGGGCATTATTGTGTCTACCGCAGTATCTCTCTCACCCTCTTGTCTGTCTCTCTTGCTCTATTGCTACATTTCTGTTTACCTATCTACCTATTTATTTGAACCTGACCATGGATCTATTGACCACAATTTATCTCTCTTCCTACCCCTTTATCAAGCTTCAATAAGTTATTTATCAATCTATCATTCCTCAGTGGCTTTGATCTTTTACTCTGATAACAGCATCACCCCTCAGCCATCTGTCTACAAACTAAACGTTAAACTCAATCTATCATTTAGTTGTCCTCTGTCCATGATGAATTATCAATCATCTAGCTCCATCTTTGCAGATGTTGTACAGATGTGGACATTTTTTCTCAATGTCTATTGAAAAGATCGATAGATATAAGTTCAGTAAATATCCACTGAGTGCTGGCCACGTGCCCATTGCTATGTCATGTGTGGGTGAAATAAGGGGCTGACACTCCCAGTAGCCATAGAGGGTCCTTTTTCATCTTATCATTATCCCCATCAATGCTATGATCACCAATCCATGCACACTGTCCAATTTTGTCATCCACCTTGGAATCTTTTTTTTTTTTTTTTGAGATGGGGCTCTTGCTCTGTCACACAGGCTGGAGGGCAGTGGTGTGATCACAGCTCACTGCAGCCTCAATCTCCCAGGCTTAAGCGATCCTCCCACCTCAGCCTCCAGAGTATCTAGGACTACAAGCAAGTGCCACCATGCCCAGCTAATTTTTGTATTTTTTAAGAGACAAGGTCTCACTATGTTGCCCACGCTGGTCTCAAACACCTAGACTCAAGCAATCCTCCTCCCTTAGCCTCCCGAAGTGTTAGGATTATAGGCATGAGCCACTGGCCCTGGCCAGGGACCATTTTTATATAAACTTTCCAGTGAAATCCAGGCTGCTCTAGTCTGCCTTTTGCCTACTAGCCTCCTTGTATATGCATAAATAATGCAGACTCATTTTAACTTGATGTTGATCTTACATAAAGTGTAGGTGGAAAAGTATATCTGCTGGGCAAGCATCTAGTGCATCAAATAATGAATCCTAAAGTTAAATGGAAATTATTTTTAGGTTGTCTGGGCAAATAGCACAGAAGGTGGGGGAATCCAGAGAGATGACCTCAGATGTGACACATGCAGACACATGACACACCACACACACACACACACACACGCATGTGGGTACACACAAATGCACCTTCTCTCTTCCTTCTGCCCCCACACTAGCAGCTCCTTCCTGGCTTCCTCCGCCCCTCACTCACACAAAGGGCCAAAGCAAATACTTCAGCACTGAGTCATGTCCTACCTCATCTTGTTTCCAGCCTAGGAATCTCACCTCCCCACCTGGGCTGTGAGGTCTTCTGGGGCAAAGATGGTGTCTGCTTCTCCTTAGGTGTGCCCTCCTAGTCTGATCAGCCAGAGGACTGGACACCTAGGAGCTGCTTGCCTTTCCTTGAGCTCCGAGGGCAGTTGAGGATCAGGGAGGCAAGGGAGCTAGATGTCCAGTGGTAGACGCTCTCTAGGGCAGCGTCTTTGCCCCCCCAGGAATCTGCCTCTCCTGCCCAACCCGGATGCCAGATAACGTAGGTTTCTTTTTTCTGTAGCACTCTCCTAGAGGAGCTGCGTTAGGTAGATAATCTGCCTAGAGCTGGCCTAGCTGGGGATCAACTCAACAAGAATTCCTTGTTTCCAAGCGTCTCCTTCACATGGGCATCCAGTGCCAATTTGTGTCCAAGTCTCTTCCCCAGCGCGCGGGATGGAGATCCAGCATATTTGGAGGCAGCTCGCTGTGTGCCAGAGCCACAGGTCCTAGAATATCCAGCAATTACAGTACCCAGGGCCACCCCAGCCTCACAAGTCACTGTGCCCAAGGCCCTGAGGGAAGAACAGCTTGCTCACTAGTGCCTGAAGGAGGCTCCCAAGGCAGCCACCTTGTACACTGGAGACATTCCCAGCAGTGGGAGGCAGATCAAGGCCAGGACACCGTTAATGAAGCTTTGACTGGGGTGAGGCATCTCAGGGCCAGCTGGCCTTGCTGCTTCTCGCCCCACTCTAAGCCTTGATCTGTCCACATACTTGACCCTGTTAGAATCCGGTGTCTGCCCCTCCCCCATCCTGATGTAACACATCTCTGTAGCCTGAAGCCGGCCCAGTTCTTGGCCCAGAGCTACTGCGTCTGCAGCACAGATCTGTCCCTGAGCACAGCTAGCACCAGCTTCCCTGCAGGCCTAGAGCCCAAGCCCTGGCCTCAGGCAATCTCCGCTTCCCTTGAGGCCAGCCCAGAGCCCCAACTCAGTGAGTTCTCATGAACTGTTTAGACTCAGCCAGGTAATGAATTGTCCCCACTCTGCTGTCTCAGGAGCCAGGCTGGGCCAGGTATTCTCAGATTGAATTTGTTGGGAAGAAAGGGCACTCCACCTGCTGGAGGAGGGAGCACCTCCTGGAGGCCATGCCACTCAGAAACTTTCTTCCCACACAGCTTCCAGCCCCAGGCTGCCCACCAAAGTCTCAGCAGGCCAAAGGCCTAGTGAGGCTTTTCTGTGCCCCTGCTGGAGCCCAACGTCCATGAGAAGGCTCTGGAATGCATTTAGGATCTCAGACTGGTCCAGCTGAAACAGCCCAGAGAGACCCTAATCCTGGGGCCCAGAGAGAGCCAAACAGGCCCCAGGCCACACAGAGGGCAGCCCTGAGGCTAGCCTAGAGGGCAGGTTTCTTGCCCCTTCCTACCAGGAGAAGCGTGTCCTCGCCACACCAATGATATTTCTGTCCCTGGGTGGATTCCAAGCACCTGAGGGGCAACCAGCACTGCCCAAATGCAGAGGGCTTCTTGGGTTCCCCCAATAACCCCAAGGTCGACTCCTCCCCTCCATCTCCACAGCTCCTGCCCCTGCCCTTCCCTCCTTCCCAGTCTTGCTCCCTACATACTCCAGTACAAGCAAATTCATGAATTCGGTACATACATTTCCAGACCTTTTTTTCCCGTACAAAAATGCATATGTTTGTGTCTCTGTGTGTGTTCAGATAAAAATGTAAACTTTCATTTTGTAGGGTCTTTTTTTGTTTTGTTTGCTTTTTTTTTTTTTACTGTGAGTGGGATCATACTGCACATATTACCCTGAAAGTTGTCTGTCACTTAACACTTTTCTTTTTTTTTTTTGAGACAGAGTCTGGCTCTGTCTCCCAGGCTGGAATGCAGTGGCCCGATCTCGGCTCACTGCAATCTTCGCCTCCCGGGTTCACACCATTCTTCTGCCTCAGCCTCCTGAGTAGCTGGGACCACAGGCGCCCACCACCACGCCCGGCTAATTTTTCGTGTTTTTAGTAGAAACGGGGTTTCACCATGTTAGCCAGGATGGTCTTGATCTCCTGACCTCGTGATCCGCCTGCCTATGCCTCCCAAAGTGCTGGAATTACAGGTGTGAGCCACCGCGCCCAGCCAACACTTTTCTTAAGGTTCTTTTTACACCAGGCATACAAAACTGCACGATGCCATTTCTTTGGCTATCTTGTTCGTTTTTCTTTTCTTTCTTTCTCTCTCTCTTTCTTTCTTTTTTTTTTCTTTTTTTTTTTGAGACAGGGTCTCACTCTATTGCTCAAGCCAGAGTGTAGTGGTGCAATCACGGCTCACTGCAGTCTTGGGCTCAAGTAATCCTCCCACTTCAGCCTCCCAAGTAGCTAAGACTGCAGGTGCACACCACCACGCCCAGATAATTTTTTTTGTTTTTTTTTTGAGATGGGGTTTCGCTCTTCTTGCCCAGGCTGGAGTGCAATGGCGCAATCTTGGCTCACTGCAACCTCCGCCTCCCAGGTTCAAGCAATTCTCCTGCCTCAGCCTCCCAAGTAGCTGGGATTACAGGCATGTGCCACCATGCCCGGCTAATTTTGTATTTTTAGTAGAGACGGGGTTTCACCATGTTGGTCAGGCTGGTCTTGAACTCCTGACCTCAGGTGATCCGCCCACCTCGGCCTCCCAAAGTGCTGGGATTACAGGCATGAGCCACCGCCCCCGGCCTAATTTTTTGTATTTTTTTATAGAGCCAGGGTTTCATTACGTTGCCCAGGCTGGTCTCAAACTCCTGGGCGCAGGCGATCCATCCACCTCAGCCTCCTAAATGCTGGGATTACAGGTGTGAGCCACCACGCCCAGCTGGCTGCTTTGTTCTATTTGCACTGTGCATTATTTAGTTAGTCCTTCAGTGAATGGACATTCAGTCTGTTTCCACATTTTCACTGTTACAAACAATGCTGTAATGGCTATTCTTAAACTGCCATCCTTGTGCCCACATCAGAGGGTCTCATAGCGGGGGGTGGGGGAGGGTTCCTGGATTTAGAGCTGCGCGCTCTCATCTCCTTCCAATGTGAGGCAACTGCAGGGTCTCACCTTCACTTCAAGCAGCTCACAAATGTAGTTTCTGGAACAAAGGGCAGTTCCCTCCTCAGAAGGAGTCCCCAGGGGTTAGCATCATGCTCCATACCCCACTGCATGCTATAAACCAGGCAGACACCATCCATCTGTCTGACTTTGCCTTCCCCTGTATCTTCCCACCTCCACTTCTCCCCGACCCCCAACCCCATCTCATATGAATCACTGTCACTATGCAGGTCCACCTCCAGGCCTTTCTCAAGAAACTCTCTTGCCCATTTCAACCTTCAGGATCGTCAGATGGCTTGTTGTACCTTGACCATCCTGCATATGCTTAAGGACCTGTCTTCCTAAATGGGCCTAAATCCAATGAAGGGAGATCTGGATCTGAGACTCACTGCCTTAGCGTAGAGCATTCATGGTGTGTTTGTAAATGTATGCTACTTTTTTTTTTTTTTTTTTTTTTTGGAGAGGGAGTCTTGCTCTGTCGCCCAGTGTGATCTCGACTCGCTGCAAACTCTGCCTTCCGGGTTCATGCCATTCTCCTGCCTCAGCCTCCCAAGTAGCTGGGACTACAGGCGCCCGCCACCACGCCTGGCTAATTTTTTTGTATTTTTAGTAGAGACAGGGTTTCACCATGTTAGCCAGGATGGTCTCGATCTCCTGACCTCGTGTTCCGCCCACCTCGGCCTCCCAAAGTGCTGAGATTACAGGCATGAGCCACCGCACCCAGCCCCATACTTTTTATTATTATTATTATTAGAGACATGGTATTGCTCTGTAACCCAGGCTGTAGTGCAGTAGAGCAATTCTAGCTCACTGTAGCCTCGAATTCCTGGGCTCATGCAATCCTCCTGCCTCAGCCTCCCAACCTGTTGGAATTACAGGCATGAGCCACCATACCCTGCCCCAATGTAATGCTATTTCTAATATAAGCCAAGTTACCTCCAGGGTGACTGTGAATCAGTAAATACATGGGGCCAGGTATGGTGGCTCACACCTGTAATCTCAGCACCTTGGGAGGCTGAGATAGGAGTATCACTTGAGACCAGGAGGTCAAACCAGACTGAACAACATAGTGAGACCCTGTCTCTATAAAAAATAAAAAAATAGCTGGACATGGTGGCTCATGCCTGCCGTCCCAGCTACTCAGGAGGCTGAGACAGGAGGATCACTTGAGCCCAAGATGAGCTTGAGACTACAGTGAGCTATGATCGATTGCACCACTGCATTCCAGCTTAGGTGACAGAGTGAGACTCCGTGTCTAAAAAATAAATAAATAACAAATAAAAATAAATCAGTAAATACAAGGAAAGGGTCTTTGTAAGACTATCAGATGTGGGGAGATTTGCTTTGATTGATCAGAAACCCTGGGAAAGGTGAAAGTAAGGGTTTTGCTTATACTGCTCAACTTGACTTAGAGCCAACACCTTCAGTTCTTGGTGGTCCTTGGATTGGGCCAGGCCTTTCAGCTCAGAATGGGGCGTCTCACACTTTGACTCTGGTTGGGCTGGCCCTTGACTTGGCTGGAGTTATTGGCTGCTGCCAGTTTCCGGGGAAGCGTTTGGAGGCCCCAGGGATCTTCATTTCCTTTTGCCATCTGTAGCCACCAGGCTGGATCTGAGAGTCTAAGAGGGACAGGTGGCCTGGCTGGCACATTATCCAGACATCTCCTGGGACTGGGCAGTACCGTCTCCGAACTGGCTGGCTAAGGTTCCAGAGGGGTGCCTCTCCCAGGCATGCGTTTGTAGTGCACCCCAGGAAGAGCCAAGTCTGGATCTTTCCAGGGCAGTGTCTTCAGCCATGAACACAGACCTGAGCAGATTTTCCCTCTGTTCCAAACCCAAGCTGCAATTTCTGCCTGGAGCCCAGAAGGCAGAAGCTGCTGGTTTTGTCCTCTCCTGAATGCCAAATAATATGTTTTCTACAGAGTTTGGCACATAGTAGGCACATAGGAAATATTTACTGAATGAATGCTCATCCTCCTTTAGAGGAGGCCACCTCATCCCACTGGATATATGTGGCAGGGTAAAGATGGGATGACAGAAACAGAAGAAACAGAAGGAAGTGTGAGCAAACCTTACTTGGATCTGTGCAATTAGCAAGTCTTCCCACTCCATTCTTTCCCTTTAGGATTCCCAGGAATTCTCCAGGAACCCTAATGTTACAGGGCAGGTATTGTGACCCAATTTTTCTAATCTCTAAACCTGTGCTGTTTGAAGTGTGATCTGTGGACCAGCAGCATGAGCATCATCTTGAAGCTTGTTAAATATGCAGACTTGGCAGGGAACAGTGGCTCACGCCTGTAATCCCAGCACTTTGGGAATCCAAGGGGAGCAGATCACCTGAGGTCAGGAGTTCAAGATAAGCCTGGCCAACATCGCAAAACCCCGCCTCTACTAAAAAATAAAAATAAAAAAATAGCCAGGCATGGTGGCGGGTGCCTGTAATCCCAGCTACTCGGGAGGCTGAGGCAGGGGAATCGCTTGAGTCTGGGAGGTGGAGGTTGCAGTGAGCTGAGATCGTGCCACTGCACTCCAGCCTGGATGACAGAGAGAGTCTCAGTCTCAAATAATAATAATAATAATAACAATAATAATTAAAATGCAGACTCTTGGCTGGGCGCAG
The DNA here is from genome assembly GCF_029281585.2 of Gorilla gorilla gorilla. Classification (NCBI taxonomy): domain Eukaryota; kingdom Metazoa; phylum Chordata; class Mammalia; order Primates; family Hominidae; genus Gorilla; species Gorilla gorilla. The sequence continues at coordinate 138,421,313 of NC_073228.2, forward strand.
TGGCTCACGCCTATAAACTCAGCACTTTGGGAGGCCCAAATGGGAGGATCACTTGAGGCCAGGAGTTCAAGACCAGCCTGGGCAACACAGCAAGATCTGTGTCTCTACCAAAACTTCTAAAAATTAGCCAGGCATGGTGGCATACGCCTGCTGTCCTAGCTACACGGGAGGCTGAGGCATGAGGATCTCTTGAGCCTAGGAGGTGGGTCGAGGTTGCAGTGAGCTGTGATTGCACCGTTGCACTCCAGCCTGGGCAGCAGAGTGAGACCCTGTCTCAAAAAATAAATAAATAAATAAAAATAAAAAAGGCTGGGCACAGTGGCTCACGCCTGTAATCCTAGCACTTTGGGAGGCCGAGGCAGGTGGACTGCCTGAGCTCAGGAGTTTGAGACCAGCCTGGGCAACACAGTGAAACCCCGTCTCTACTCAAATACAAAAAATTAGGCGGGCATGGTGGCATGCGTATGTAATCCCAGCTACTCGGGAGGCTGAGACAGGAGAATCGCTTGAAATAAAATAAAATAAATAAAAAATAAATTTAAAAGAATGCAGACTTTTAGCTCTCCCAGACTTAATGAATCAGAATTTGCATCTGAACAAGATCCCAGGTAATTTGTGTGCATAGTGTAGTTGGACAAGCATTGCCCTAAGCAGTGAGTATGTGAATACAGGTCTAGAACCCAAATGAGGACTTCTCACCTGGCACAGAAGTGGGCTGCTGGGGAGTGTGGCTAACTACATCTGCAGCTTCTGCCTACCTTGATGACTCAGACAAATTGTTGAGTCAGGTATTTTCTGTCTCTTTCCAACCCTTGTATACCGCCTTGAACATAGCAAGTGCCGGGTGTGGTGGCACGTGCCTGTAGTCTCTGGAGGCTGAGGCGGGAGGACTGCTTGAGCCCAGGAGTTCTGTGTGGTAGTTCATTATGTGGATTGGGTGTCCGCACTAAGTTTGGCATCAATATGGTGACCTCCTGGGAGCAGGGGACCACGAAGTTGCCTAAGGAGGGGTGAACTGACCCAGGTCAGAACATAGCAGGCAATAAATATTCTGGGAATGAATGTTGAACCAATCTTATACTATTCTCTCAGTTTAGGGTTTTTAGGATATGCTGGACTTCTGCATCTGGACATGTACTAAAAGTTATTTGAAAGGATTTTTAGTCCGGGCGCAGTGGCACATGCCTGTAATCCCAGCACTTTGGGAGGCCAAAGCATGTGGATCACTAGAGGTCAGGAGTTCAAGACCAGCCTGACCAACATAGTGAAACCCTATCTCTAAAAAAAAATACAAAAGTTAGGCAGGGCACAGTGGCTCATGCCTATAATCCCAGCACTTTGGGAGGCCGAGGTGGGCGGATCACTTGAGGTCAGGAGTTCACGACCAGCCTGGCCAACATGGTGAAACCCCATCTCTACTAAAAATACAAAAAATTAGACTGGCGTGGTTGCGGGTGCCTGTAATCCCAGCTACTTGGGCGGCTGAGGCAGGAGAATGACTTGAACCCAAGAGGCGTAGGTTGCAGCGAGCCAAGATCGTGCCACTGCACTCCAGCCTGGGCAACAAGGGCGAAGCTCCATCTCAAAAAGAAAAAAAAAATTAGCTGGGTGTGGTGGTGCACAGCTGTAATCCCAGCTAGTCGGGAGGCTGAGGCAAGGGAATCACTTGAACCCAGGAGGTGGAGGTTGCAGTGAGCCGAGATGGCGCCACTGCACTCCAGCCTAGGCAACAGAGTGAAACTGTCTTAAAAAAAAAAAAAAAAAAAAAAAAAAAAAAAAAAATATATATATATATATATATATATATATATATATTTAGCCAGGTGGAGTGGCTCACTCCTGTAATTCCAACATTCTGGGAGGCCAAGGCGGGAGGGTTGCTTGAGCCCAAGAGATCAAGACCAGCCTGGACAACATAGCAAGACCCTGTCTCTACAAAAACTAAAAAAAGAATTTTTGTTCCGAATCAGGACCCCTGGAAAAATAGCTATTGCCTAATGAGCAATGACTGAGCGCCAGGCCAGTGCATGGAACCATGTGGACATGCTCTCAGTGTTTCACAAAGTGTGGTTCAATGCCATGTACATTATGAATGATCAAGTACTTGTTAAAAGCTGCAGGTTTTGGCTGGGCGCAGTGGCTCATGCCTGTAATCCCAGCACTTTGGGAGGCCGAGGTGGGTGGATCACCTTAGGTCAAGAGTTCAAGACCAGCCTGCCCAACATGGTAAAACCCCATCTCTACTAAAAATACAAAAATTAGCCAGCCATGGTGGCAGCCTCCTGTAATCTCAAAAAAATAAAACACTGCAGATATTTTTTTTAATTGAAAAAAAAAAAAGTTGCGGGCCCTGCCCCAGACCTGCCTACTGAGAACCTCTGGGGATAAGGCTCAGATATCTGCAATTTTTGGCCGGGCACGGTGGTTCACGCCTGTAATCCCAGCACTTTGGGAAGCCAAGACGGGTGGATAATTTGAGGTCAGGAGTTCGAGACCTGGCCAACATGGTGAAACCCCATCTCTACTAAAAATACAAAAAGTACTTGGGTATGATGGTGGCACCTATAATCCCAGCTATTTAGGAGGCTGAGGCAGGAGAATCACTTGAACCCCGGAGGCAGAGGTTGCAGTGAGCCGAGATGGTACCACTGCACTCCAGCGTGGGCGACAAGAGTGAGACTCCATCTCAAAAAAAAAGGCTGGGGCCAGGTGCAGTAGCTTACGCCTGTAATCCCAGCACTTTGGGAGGCCGAGACGGGTGGATCACCTGAGGTTGGGAGTTCGAGACCAGCCTGGCCAACATGGAGAAACCCTGTCTCTACTAAAAATATGAAAATTAGCTGGGCATGGTGATGTGTAGCTGTAATACCAGCAACTTGGGAGGCTGAGGCAGGAGAATCGCTTGAACCTGGGAGGCGGAGGTTGCAGTGAGCCCAGATCGTGCCACTGCGTTCCAGCCTGGGTGACAGAGCAAGAGCCTGTCTCAAAAAAAAAAAAAAAAAAAAATCTGCATTTTTAACATGCATCCCATGCACCCCATCCACACTAAAGTTTGGAAATGATTGCATCCCTAGTTTACAGAGGAGGAGACTGAGGCACAGAGAAGTTGATTGACTTGTGCAAAGTAACAGAGCTGGAGAATGGTGGAGACAGGACTCAAACAAAGGATTGCCTGATTCTGGAATCCACAGTTTTAATCATATTGTCTATTACACTAGAAAAACTGATGTCCAGAGTGACTGTGTGTATTTAGTCATGTATATTGATTTGTGTGTATTTCGTGTGCCAACAAAGTTTGCTAGACTGTGACCCTTGGAAGGCAATTAATGTGTTTTATTTCTCTCAGTATTTGTAGCATCCATTACCATGCCTAGTACACAGAAGATCCTCAACAGAAGCTGTTTGAATTAAATTTCTACAGATACGTAGTTATCCATCTCTATACACATTCACAGATAAATATATACAGAGGACATCTCATTTTCAGGTAGCATCTGAGAACAAGTTGTGACAACTAGAAACCTTCCCTCTCTATCTTGAACTATTTCAATCAAGCTTTTGCTAGCATTATTCCATTGACATGGCTCTTGTCAAGGTCACCAGTAACCTCCATGTTGATGATTCCAATGATCAATTCTCAGCCTCCAGCTTGTCTGACCCCTCCACAGCTTTGGACATAGGGCTTTCTTCCCTCCTGCAACTCTCTCTCACTTCCTTTGGCTTCCAGGATATTCCTCCTATCTCTTTGAATGCTTTTTTTTTCTTTAAACAACATTAACAACACTTTTGCTGATTCCTCTTCGTCTTTCAGACATCTTTACCTTGCAGTGCTGAAGGGTACCATCCTTGAGCCCCTTCTCTTTCTATGTTCACTTAGTTGATGATCTCAAATTTGAATACCATCCATCTGCTCACTGACCACTCTCAAATGACATCTTCAGCCCAGACCTTGCCCCTGAGCTGAGGCTATCATGTCTAGCTGCCTGTCAATGGCTGCACTTGGATGTCAAATAGGCATCTCAAGCTTCGTATGTCCAACACTGAGCTCCTAATCCCCTAAAACCTACTCCTTCCAGTTTCCTCCATCTCAGTTAAGGACAACTCCATCTTTCCATTGGTTCAAGGTAAAACACTTATCGTTGTCCTTGACTTCTTTTTCTCTCACTCCATCAGCAAATTCTGTCAGAGCTACCTTCAAAATGTAGATGACCGCTTTCCACCACTTCCATTGCTACCGCTCTGGTCCAATCATCTCTCACCTGGTTTATTCAGGTGGTCTCCCAACTGGCCTTCCTGCTTCAGCTTTGCCTCTTAAATCTGTTCTCCACGTAACAGCCAAGAGACCTGTTAAACCCAGGGTCAGATCATCTCAGTCCTCTGCTCAAAACTCTCCATATCACTCTAGCAAATGCCAAATTCCTAACAATGACCTAAAAGGCCCTATATAATCTCTTTCATTTACATATTAAGCATATTCCTGCCTCGGAGGCATTGCACTTGCTGGTCTCGAGACCTTGGTTCTTAACCTTTTTTGTGCATGTGCCATGGACTGTTTTGGCAGTCTGTGACACCTGTGGACTCCTTCTGAGTACAGTATCTTTAAATTCATAAAATAAGTTCCACAAATCATAAAGAAAACAAATTGTACTGAAATACAACTCTCGAAATATTTAAACATATATATGTGCTTCTCTATTAATTCATTAAATTATAAGAGCTAGCAGCATGATTTTGAAGTAGTGATGAGTAAAATAATACTTTTCCAATAAATTACTCATAAAGTGTAACGATATTTTAAGATATTTGCAACAACTCTAAAGTGATATGAAAATATCTGTGATTTCTACCAGCAATAATGTCACAGGGGCTGCTAATATCACTGATTTGTTATCTGTATTCATAATTGAAGGACACACTACATTTTAATTAGTGAAAATAAAGTTGTAATTTTTTTCTCATCTAAGGTCAAGATCCTCTGAATTCTATCCACAGACCCATGGAGAGGAGAGTCTATGGTCTCCAGGTTAAGAACGGCTGGCTTCTCTTCCCCCATGTACATACACACATACTCCCACATACAGTTCACTCCTTTACCTCCTCTTCTCAAAGACTGTCTTCTCAGTGAGAACTTCCCTGACTATTTTATTTGAAATTGCACTTCCACACTGTGTATCGCCCTTTCCTTCTTAAGAGTTTCTCCACAGCACTTAATCACTTTCAAACATATATTTTTATATTTTAGAGTTTAGAATAAAATCATGTCCAATTTTAATAACCTGCTCACTCTAGCAGCTAACATTTTTACCTTTTTTTTTTTTTTTTTAAGTTCTGGGATACATGTGCAGGATGTGCAGTTTTGTTACACAGGTAAACGTGTGCCATGGCGGTTTGTTGCACAGATCATCCCATCACGTAGGCATTAAGCCCAGCATGCATTAGCTAGTTTTCCTGATGCTCTCCCTGCCCTGCTCCTCATTTGTTTATTTTATTTATTTACTTATTTGTGTGTGTGTGTGTGTGTGTGCTGTGTCCCCAACACCAAGAATGGTCTCTGGCATACGGGAGGCTTGTTGAAAAAAAATGAAGGATTACATCTCCAAGAACTCTCTTTCTTCTCATTTCTTTCCTGTAAAAAGTTAATGAATGATTACATCCAAAGCAGAGATTGTGGAAAAAGGAAAAAAAAAAAAGTTAATGAATGATTTGTGAGACTTTTAATAAAGATTAAGGAGTTACAATTAGCTTTATCGTTATCATTCTGTTAAAGCTTCCAAGGTTAACCTTAAACAGCAGCAGAGAACTGTGGGAATCCAAGGATTTTGATAGGGCTTCCAGTCCTAAGCAAGAGGTATTTTCAAGGGCTCATTAGAAGGCCTGGGTCTCACCCCAAGTCAGGGAACCACCTCAGAAGCAAAGTGCTGCCCATAAAATTCTTTCTTGCCAAGACAGCAATCAGATCCCCCCATCCCCAATCAAACCAATAATAGTAATACTTTTTATTTCTGGCAGCGTGGTAAAATAGAAACTACATAGGTCTCAAGGTCAGCTAGACCTAGGAGCCAATTCTGCCAGCACTTACTACCTGTGTGGCTGTGGTAAGTTACTAAACCTTTCTGAAAAGGGAGGAAGGGGTTTGGGAGAGGATGAGATGGAATGGCTCACAAAGTGACCAGTACACTGCAGGTGCACTTTAAATGGTCACACCTCCCTCATCCATCTCTGGAGGTCATCTCTTTAGACTGTGCCACTGTAAACTGGTACCCTCACTCCCACCCCGGAATGGACATCTGGACCTTGACCATCAAGCTTCAGAGAACAATTTCACCCTTCCAAAATAAAAAAAAACCCACTTAGGTACCAGGCAAAGTGCTAATGAGCACTATGCACCCTGTGCCAGTTGCTGCTTTACACATACCACCTGTATATGTACGTACATACATATATGTGTATGTGCACACATGGCCTCAAGAACCCTCCAACCACCCCATTCTACCCAAAAGGAAAAAGTGATCCAGGGAGATGAATTCACTTGCCCACATCACACAGCTTCTGAAATGCAAAGCCAGGATTAGAACCTAAGTATTTAACTATTTTGTTACACACTCCAAGTCTGCAGCACCTGTTTCCAGACTCTGAGCTTGGCTAGGGAAAAATACCACCAATTGACCACTGAGAGCCACAGCCAGGTCTAACTGGGAGGTAATACCCAGACCATCCTCTTGCCAGACAATTCTCCTCAGACTTTGTGAATGAAGGCCAAGGAAGAAAAATGTTGCAGTGACTCCCTTTGAGCTCATATTTCTTTCTTGTTGCAAAAACTGCTTATTTCAGCATCCATCATCTCCCTCTTTGTTGGGTAGACAATCCGCCCTGTCGGAGGATTTGTGCTGTTATTATGAGTTTGTTTATTATTAGATTTATTTCTCCTATAAGCAAATGTGTTCACAACATTCCATCGGGGAATCTTCTTAATTGTCACATAAATGTCATCTTATGTAAATTGAATATTTATCTTCCCATGGAAGGGGGTGGAGGGGAAAGGAAGAATAAACAATCTTCAGTCTTGGAGAGGGAAGGCGACTCCGGTGTCCATTCACAACTCACCCGCGTGCCTTCAAAGCCAAAGGTGAGCTGAAAAATTATTGGATAATCTGAGGGGCAGCCGACCATGAGGGGGAAGAAAAAGTTGGCCACGATGCTTTGGGGATGTTGGGCCAGGCTCCCCACAACCTCCTCCCGAGGCCAGACCCCCCCCCTCCCCAGCTAGAGGCATTCCGAGGAGGTTGGAGCTTGACCCCCGATTCCTCCCCAACCAGGAGGCCAGTCCTTCTCCTTCCTCGAGAGAAGGTGAGCTCGGCGGGCGCAGCGGGTTGGGTGGGTGTGGCCCGCGGCTCCGGGAACAGACCCAAGGCCCCGCCACCGCCGGCTAGCAGCCCGACAGCCCGCCCGCCTGGCGAGCGCAGGCTCTTCTTCCAGAAACTGCGAGGATCCGAGCGCACTGTTTGTGCACCACAAGGTCAAGTCGGGAAGTGGAGCCGGAGGAGGAGGGGCGAGGAGGCGAAGGGTGGGGAGAGGGGCGCCCCGCTTCCTCGCCATGTGCCAGCCTTTGGAAGTTACCCCTCGGTTTTTAACCCTTTCGGGGTAATGGGAAGGAAGAGCAAGGAGGAAGGGGTCGCCCCGGGGCAAAATCCTGCTGGGGCCAGGATGTGCAACCACCCACCCACCCGCTCATCACTGCCTTCTCCACCCCCCGGAAATGCGGGGCAGCGCTAGGCGCCAGGAGGCACCCGGGAGGGGGGAGGGGGCGACGAGCCCAATGGGGACCCTCTCTACGGACCGCCCCTCTTTTCTTGAGGTCGCCTACAATTTCAAGTTCCCCCGCCCGGAATGTTAGTTTTCCATTTGGAGTGGGTGCGGGGAGGAGGGCCGCGCCCCCTCCCCAAGACTCGCGTTCGCCCCTCCACTCCCCTCCTGCCAGCACTTTCTGCTCACTTCTGGTGCTGCAAAACGCCACGCAATTTATTCGATTCGCATTTTAAAACCAGCGATTCAGAAGCAGGGCCTAGGGCGAGGGTCTTCCAGCGCTGGAGCCCCGGGGGGCGGGGTGCTCAGTGCAAACCTCGTTCCCTCCGCGAGTGTCGCCTCCAGGCTGTTATTTGCAAAGAAACGTCTTTTTGACGCAGGGAGAAATGGCAAATTTTAAGTACGTCATTAATATGGCGCCAAAAGATTTTTTTAAGTATAAGCTTGCGTTTTTTTTTTTTTTTTAAGGTTGCGGGGGGCGCCGCCCGGGTCTGGGGCGCGTAGGGGGCGGGGTGTGAGCAGAAAGTGTGAGTGAAAGAGTGGAGGGGCGGGGTATGTGTGTGAGTGTGTGAAGTGTGAGCAGACCTGATGGGACTTGCACGGGCGCAGCCGCCGCTCGGGCCCGGCCCTGGGGACAGGGCGGGCTAGGGGCGCCCCAGAGTCCATGGGGAGTCCGGGCCCAGGGTGCCAGCAGGCGTGGTGGTGGGGCTGCGAGGGAGGGCACCCTTCCCCCACGGGGCCCGCAACGCTACCTGGACTCCCCGCCGGAGCCAAACAACTGGGCGGGGGGTTGGGGGGGCGGCGACGGGGGTGTCGGGAGCGGAGATCCGAGTGAATAAGAAAAAAGTGGCTACTCCCCCTCCCTCGCTCCTCCTGCCCGCCCCCACCCCACCCCCACCCCAACACATTTTTTTTTTCTAAAGAGATCACAAGGAAGTCTTGGTTTAAAAAGAAACAGAAACATACACAGGGGGTTGGTGAATGGTGCCGACCGCGGCCATCGCAGTTGGAGGCTATTTTTTGGGGGGGTGAGTAGCGTCCATGGAGTTACTTTGCGCCCACTCCTAGCGGCACCGGCTTAGGTCCTGCGGGCCGACCGTCCCCGGCGGGGGGCGTGGGGCCTGGGACGCCGCGGGCCCGGCCGCCTCCCTCGCCGCGACCCCGGATGGATGCGCGCCCCCCGCCCTCCCGCGCCGGCCCCAGGAGCTCCCGGCTTCGGGAGCATCCTTCCCGCGCCGGTCCCTGCAGCGGCGCGTAGCCGAGGGCAGCGCCCGTCAGGGGGGCACCGCGGAGCAAGGTAAGATCCAGCCCCCGGCGGATGGGCCCTGCGCATCTCCACGACGTTATTTGGTGTTTTTGCAACAGATCTGCCAGCGCTGTTCGCTCCCTCGCTCTCTCTTGCTCGCTCGCTCCCTCTCTCTCCTGCTGGCTGCCTGTTCTAGGAAGCCAGCGCGGAGAGGGGGGGGATGCACAGCACAGGGGAGAGAGATTGCGCATGTTGGTCAGTCGTGTTTTAAAGAGTACAGTGCGGGGAGGCTGAGAGGGGCGCATGCAACAACAACTTTTGGAAGGGTGAGCTTGGCGACCTTCTTTATTAATGACTGCGGCAAAGCGCCCCCGGGCCGGCGAGGGGGCGCGGGCGGGCGGGGGCGCGCCAGGGCTGCAACTTGCCCCGCGGGCTCCGGCCGGGCGTAGGGGTTGCGGCGGGAGATGGGTACGGTGGGGAGGTCGAGCGGCCCGGGCGGGGGCTCCGAGAACCTGGAGCTATCTGCCCTCCTGTCTCCCCGAGTTTCATTTTGTTGATACGCAGCACGTCCGGGCGCCGAACCGGGCTGAGCCGGTGCACATGACCTCGCGCTGGGCTCACGTGCAGCCGGTCCGGTCCCAGACACCTTCCGGGGGCCACCGCCTCCGCCCTGTCGCCCCCTCTCCCGGCCCGGTGCACGCGGGCGCTGCACGCGGGGGCAGCATGCTCGGCTCCTGGGGTTGGAGGCTCTGCACAAATTAGACAGTTTTTTTGGAGGGGCGGGGGACACCCTTTCCAGGTGAGTGTGGAGGGTGCGGAGCCTCGGCGCCAGGGGTGAGGACTGGGGTCGGGGGCAGCCTCCACCTCCGGGGCCGCGCGGGAGTCCAGCTGGGGAGAGGCGCTGGGAGAGTGGAAATGTACCGGCGGCGGCCGGAGCGGCGGGTGCGCGCCCGCGGGGCGACGGCAGGGGGCGTGGCCCTTGTTTACCTTCTCCCAACTCTGCCGGTTCGCGTCCCGCTTCAGGGACGGATCCGCAGTCCCCAGCCCTCTGCCTAGGGCCCTGCACCATGGGTGGTACCAGGAAGATGCCGGCTTGTGGCGGACCCCGTTTGGGACGCACACACCTGACTCTCAAATGAGTGACATTGCAGCCCCCGCCCCCACCTAGCGCTGCTGCAGTCCCTTTGCCGGATCCCCGGCCCCGCCCCGCCCCCAGCAGTGGCATCTTCCCGGCCTCACCTCCTTCCTCCCTCTCCCTCCCTTCTTCCCACCCACTCGCCTGCGCCTGCGGAGCGGCGCCCGCCCGCCTCCTCCCCGCCTGGGTGCAGACTTGTGGCTCCCCATGGTTTCTTCCCGCCCATCCCTGGGTCCTGAGACATCCTCTCCTCTCGGCCAAGGGACGAGAGGGGTCAACTTGGCGATTCGCAGCTGTTCTGCCAGAGGATGGGGTTGCCTGCGAGACAGCCAGGAAGGCTTCACTCTAGCTTCCAGAGGCCCAGCCCTGTCCCCTACTACACACAGCTACCACCCCACCCGCCCCTGGGGCTCGGCTGCCCTTCCCGGTGTCTCTTAAACCCCTCCCCCGACCTGGGTGTTAAGCCCACCCACCTCCCGGCGCCGCCCCCGGTCGAACAGCCTCTTGCCCTTCCTTCGCCTGGGCCGGAGCCCCCCGCAGCCTCCTCCGGCTCCTCCTCCCGGCTCCCGCGGTCGGAATCACGCCGGCGCGCCTCCAGCCTGCGGTCCCGCGGACTGCCTCCAGGGGCGGGCTGGAGGCGCACGCAACTCGCCTCCCAATCCCCTCAGCCACTGCCGCTGGCCTGGGCACTTTTTTACCAGCTTGGCTGCTGGCGTCTTGCTGGAGGCTGGGGGAGGTGAAGGGTCACTGGGTGTCTTTGCCGTATGCCGAAGGCACACTGCGGCCGGCGATTCTGGTCTCTGCAGGTTTCCAAACCTCGCCGCTGCGCCTAGCACCCCTGGCTCATCTTCTGCAGGATCCCGAGGCACAAAGTTTTATCCCGGGTCAGAATTTGTAGGGGGTCATCGAGAGGTGTCATGTTTCCATTCAGAGCGGTTCCAAAGCGTCTAGGAAGGGGCTGAGTGGGACCTGCTGCCTTGCCTTTGTTGGAAGGAGGACCCCTGAGCTCTGATCCCAGACAGGCTGTCAGGACGCCCCCTTAGCATTTATGTTTGCAAACTGATTCCTGGACCTGGGAGGTGGTAGGGCCGCCTGGCCCCTCCTCTCGGAGTAGCATTAACTCCCTCCCTTCACTGGTAAAATTCCCAGTAGGACATTTGGCAAAAGGGCTCGGCATGGAGCTGCCAACCGGGCCTGGCTTTGTTTCCTGGGTTCCCAGGGCTTCTCCCCTACCCTGACTTTCTTTCTCACCTTAGGGCCCCAGATGAACGCACCATCTGTCTTGTCCCATCTTCCTTAGACGGGTTGGGACTCGCAGAGCCATCTAACAAGCAGAGGAGGAAAATAACAACAGAATAACTATAAGGGGGAAGGAATGAGTAATAAAGCTGACCCAGGCAGGGAGGAGGGCTTTCATGTTTAAGAGATGCTATTTGCTTTTTGGGTCACAGGCTGCAAAAACAGGCTTTGATCCGAAGTGGGCGAATAATTTATTGAGCAAGTTTGCATGGTAGAGGAAAAAAGGGATGTTTGTTTGATCTGGAGCCCTCTAGGTTGCCCCAAGTGCTGTTGGCTGTTGTTTTGAGTGGAAAAGCATTTGGTTCTGCAGCAAATGCCTCACAGAGGGAAGTCCTCGCCCCAGGCAGCAGGACTTGCAGTGAATATTGGTTTTGAAACTGTTTGGCCAAGGGTCCCCCCATCACTTTTGGAGATGAAGTGTTTAAGGACAGAGTTGTTTGGGCTCAGGATGCAGCAAATGTTTCCAGAATGTTTTCCCGTCCAAAATGCTTTTCCTTTCCCTAAATTGCCTGGCTAAAGAGCCAGTAACAGTGGTCCAAGAGGTTGTCAGAAATCTCCACTTGGCTTTCATTGACTGGTGAGGTGGGACTGCCAGTCCCCAGGTCCTAGATGCACCACAGAGTATTGACACTGTATAGGCCCTGGACACTGACCCCCACATCCTTGAGGTTGGGAGGCAGGGTATTCTGGCTCTAACCTAGTGTTCCTCTTAACAGGAAGGCAGTTGTCTTATGCTCATGACACAGGTAAGAGGCTTCTAGTCCAAATTCTTCATGGCACATGCAGCAGGCTTTTTGGGACCTCACAGTTCTCCCTTTAGGTTCTCTGATGGGGAGAACAGGTCAGAGTTGGGGAGCAGGATACCCCTGGCTTGCCCTGTCCTCCAGATAGGACCCTTACCATGTGGCTCAAAAGCTTACAATTGTAGGTCTGCTCAAAGCTCCTTTCAGACAGCCCATAGGAATCTGGAATACCCATACCCTGGAACTTGTAGGCCTGTACACTTTAGCCCACTGGAGATGGGGTACACCTTCTGGAGTCAGACAGCCTAGGTTTGAATCCTGGCTGTGCAGTTACCAACTGTCATAATGGCTCTATACCTCAGTTCCTTCTGTTACAAGGAGCACTTTCTGCAAATGGGATTAATAACAGTACCTATCTCATGGTGGATGTATAGAATAAGTGATTACCTAAAAAAGACTAAGCCCAAAGCAGGCATGCAATAAGCACGTGATTAGTATTAGTCATCCTTATTATACCTGGGGAGGGTCCCCGATGCAGCTTTGACCTTTGATCTCTCACCTTTAGGCTAGGCCAGAGAGCCAGCTCGCTTCTCTGCAGAAGGGATCAGAAGGATCCTGCAGGTGCCAATGGGCAGCCGATATGGGAGCGAGTAGACGGAGCTCTGCCCTCTCTGGGGCAAAGAGTAGGGTGAGAAGGTTCTGAAGAACAAAGTAGACAGAGCCTTTTCATTCTCCCACCATCCCCTTGGTACGTCCCCAGAACTGGTCTGGAGGGTGGGTGTGGCAGCATCTTCAAGGGGAGCTGAGTCCCCTCTGGGACACTTGAAGTTGCAGACAGGCAGTGGCTGGTGTTGCAGGAGGGTTCAGGCTCCTCTAGACTTGGAGAAGCAGGTCCAGGAAGCCGACTGGAGGATCCCAGGCAGCAGCCCTCTACTCTGTATACAAAATCATTTTTGTAACTGCAATTACTGTCCCTGAGAAGGCATTAAAGTTAATGAGAGATAGGAAAGAGTGGGGCTGTGACCCCTGTTTAAAGCGGTTTAAGAGTGTGCAGCTCTTGTTTTCTGAATGTCTGGCCTTCCCAACACAAGGAGGCTCTGAGGACAGGTTTTCCAGCCGAAATATCATTAAATTGTATTAGCATCTTATTACACACACGCCTTAGCGGTCTGCCTCAGACAGGGAGAGTTTTTGTTTCTCTTTGAAAGATTGTGTCTGGAATGGTAAATTGCCTGCTTGAAAGCCCTTTTTCCCCCTTTTTTTAAAGAGGAGGACGAAATCCTGCTGTGTGGTGGCGGGCAGGCCAGGCCTAGTGGCCCCTGGAGAGGAGAGGCTGGAGGCCAGGTTGGGGTGTTTTAACTGCCCAGGGAGTGGCTGCAGTGGCAGGCCTGAAAGGCCCACTGTTCCCAGGGTCAGCTGGAAGGGCGTTAATGGAGGCCCAGGGTGTTTATTTGAGTTTATTTGCAGAGAGGTCTTTAAAGGGGGCTGGCATTGGGCATTGGTGTTTTAAGTCCAGACCTGAGGCCCCCACTAAGGCCAACCACTAGTGCTGCCAAGAAAACATCTGCCACCAAATTGCTGCCCTATTACTGAGTTGACATTGATCATTAGCCAGGAGCCCAACCAAATAAAGCCTCCTGGAAAATGTGTGAGGTTAAGACGGGGAAGGCAGGCTGTGAAAACAAGGGCGAAATCTTGGGCTAGGGTGTTTGTTCCTGCAAGCCACAGGCAGGCCAGCTGGACTGTGTGGTCCCGACACTTCTTGGGGGAGGGAGCGAGAGCACACTCAGCACTCCCTAGTATGTCACTGGGGTTCTGGCTGGAGTCTAAATGGAATGCTCCTTACTCTTCATGGAATATACATTCCCAAGGAGAACGACATGCAACAAGTAGCTCAACAAGCACAGCTGGGATGGGTATTCCGTGGACACTGGGTGGTGAATTTCTTCAGATAGTGTGATGAGCATAGACTGACATGGGCCACACTGAAGCTTAAACCTGAAGGTTGAAAAGTCAGACATGCATAGACCACATAGAAGAATATTCCAAACAGAGTGGAGTACAGCGTGTGCACAGGGCTCGAAGTATGGAATATTTGGCTTGTTCAAAGGAATGAAAGGAGCCCAGCATGGCTAGAAGGTGGTGAGGAAGGGGATAGTGGTCAGTATGAAGTTGTCCAGGTGGCAGGGGCCAGATTGTGTAGGGTCTTGTGGTCAGGAGCTTAGGCTTTGTCCTTTGATCTATGAAGCCTTTGAAAGATTTTCATAGGGGCATGATATGATCTGATTTATGCCTTTTAAAATTTTTATTTTGTTCTAATTTTGTTTAGAGATGGGGTCTTGCTGTGTTGCCCGGGCTTGCCTTGAACTCCTGGGCCCAAGTGATCCTCCTGCCTCTACCTCCCAAGTAGCTGGAACTACAGGTGCATATCACCATACTCAGCTTCTGATTTATACCTTTTTTTTTTTTTTGAGACAGAATCCCACTCTGTTGTCCAGGCTGGAGGGCAATGGCACAATCTCGGCTCACTGCAACCTCTGTCTCCCAGGTTCAAGCAATTCTCTTGCCTCAGCCTCCAGAGTAGCTGAGATTACAGGCTTCCGCCACTACGCCTGGCTAATTTTTGTATCTTTAGTAGAGACGGGGTTTCACCACATTAGCCAGGCTGGTCTCGAACTCCTGACCTCTCAAGTGATCCACCCGCTTTGGTCTCCCAAAGTGCTGGGAATATAAGGATGAGCCACCGTGCCTGGCTTTTTTTTTTTTTTTTTTTTTGAGACAGGGTGTCACTCTGTCACCCAGGCTGGAGTGCAGTAGCATAATCACAGCTCACTGCAACCTCAACCTCCTGGCCTCCCACTTCAGCCCCTTCAGTAGCTGGGACCACAGGCACACGCCACCATGCCCAGCTAACTTTTGTATTTTTCATAGAGTCGGGGATTTGCCATGTTGCCCAGACTGATCTTGAACTCCTAAGCTCAAGTGATCCACCTGCTTTGGCCTCCGTAAGTGCTGGGATTACAGGTGTGAGTCACCGCACCCCGACTGATTTATGCTTTTTAAACATCACTCTGGCAGCTATGTGGAGCCTGGACATGGGTGAATTGATACTGGAAGCTGGGAGATGAACAAGTGGTTCAGGCAAGAGATGAGATTGGCTTGGACCAGTGTGGTGATAGTAGGAAGAAAGTGGGTGTGTTCTGGAGGCAAAGCCTAGTGGACTTGGTGGGGCCGAGGATACAGAGAGGCTGTGGGCTTTTGCTTCATTGAGGGGACTCTACGACACCCACACTTTGAAGGAGAGCTTCCTACCTGTGTCTCCATGCTGGGGGTTGCATGAGAGGTGCCAATAGACTAGTGCAAATGGCAGGAAAAGGAGATCCTTTCTTTCCTAAAGTCTCCTTTATAGGTAGGATTTCTGTCCTCGAAAGCAAGTGCCTTGTGACACTGAAATCTTCTCCCACAGCAGACCTTGCTTTGGGGGAGATGGGGGAAGCCAGTGGAGAGGAAAAACCAGAGGCCAAGATCACATCTAAGCACCTCCACCCCCCAAGTGTGTTTGCAGTCCTGGATTTCAGCTTCAGGAAAGGAGTCCTCCCTGTCCCTCTTGCTGAGGTTGCGAGGAGGGTGATCCATGGGGCAAAAAGCTGACATAGTGCAGTCCCAGGCCTCATTAGCCACTGTGACAGTGGGAGCTCGCTGGAGCAAGGAGGCCTTTGGAAGACTTGGTTTAAAGGAAAGAAGCTGCACTCACAAAACAGTGGCTTCCTTCTCAAGCCTAGTTGTTATAACAATTAAGCCACCACAAAATCTGCTCCCTTAATAATAGCCTCCCATGGGACAGCCCTGACCCAGAATAATCCCTAGGCACTCTGGGGTGTTTCGTGGAGGACAGGGTTGGATGGGGAATTGGCTTGGTGCGGGGTGTAGGTCTGTATGCTGTCACCTGTTGGTCTCTGGGCAGTCAAGGAGTCCTTTCGAGGGCACCTTCCTTACTGTATAGGGTCACTGCCTCTTTTTTAGGAGGCCCTCCTCCAGGACTTTCCGACCTGGTCCAAGGCTGCCATGGTATTACTAACTGGCACCCATATGGATCTCTAGCCACTGTGCTGAGGGCTTTACACTGTTCTTATTTATTCTCACCAGCTGATTCTGGCCCACAGATGTGTTTAGTTTGGCCCTTTCAGAGTGTTGTAAAAATTCTGACTCAGTTGCCAACATTTTAAATTAAGGACATTTATGTAAAAAGCCAGTTCCAGTTTATCTCCTCTGGGAGTATGTCTTTCCCAAGGTCGCTGGTCTGTGAGGAGAGGAGCTAGGATTTGAACCCATCAACAACTTCTGCTTTTAATGCTGTGGGAGATGCTGGCTCGGAAGTACCTTCTTTGCAGGAAATGAAGAGAAATGGAATTCGCATACAGGATTGCAAAAGAAAATGGGTGGGTGCACTTTTAGCACCTCCCCCCCCATTCCACCCACCGATGTCAGGACAAAGCTGGGTTGCGCTGGGCTGGGCTGAGCTGAGGAAGACGTAGGCTAGAATCAGGAGTCAGGATTCTGTCAGTCAGCCTTTGTCACACTCTCTTTTTTTTTTTTTTTTTGAGATAGGGTCTTACTCTGTCGCCAAGGCTGGAGTGCAGTGGCACGATCATGGCTCACTGCAGCTTTGACCTCCCTGACTCAAACTATCCTCTCACCTCAGCCTCCTGCATAGCTAGGACCTCAGGCATGTGCCACTACAACTGGCTAATTTTTAAATTTTTTGTAGAGATGGGTCCCCCTACATTCCCCAGGCTGGTCTCGATCTCTTGGGCTCAAGAAATCCTCCAGCCCCGGCCTCCCAAAGTGCTGGGATTACAGGTGTCGCACCTTTGACACGCAGACTCTGGAAGGCAGTGAGGGTGGCAGCTGTGGGTTGCTGAGCTGTTTGTACTCTGCTGCGCAGAGACGGAGAAGTCAGAAGGTCAAGAGCACGGTCTCCTGAATCAAATACAGTCACTGACATCTTGGGCAGGTCACTTAACCTCTGAGCTTCAGTTTCCTCCTCTGCAAAAGGGAAGCAGCCATGATATATGCCTATAACAAAGGGCTGCTCTAAGGACTCGTTGAGGTCCCTGTGGACCCTGTGGACCCCCCTCCCGCTACTGTGAGTGCTTAGCAGTCTTAGCCATCCTTGTTCCTGCGTCTGTGCTGCTTGCACCACCAGTGTCCCTTGGAACCTCAGCCTCTGGAGGGCACTTTACCGGCACCTTTGAAGCTGGGCGGCAGGCAGCCTCAATGAGCCTTCCTGCCACCCTGGTCCTGCTGGTGGTGGGCACTGGGGTAGAGAGAAGCTCCCGGCTAAGATCAAGTCCAAGGCAGGCCATCCTGGTCAGCTGAGAGATCTGGGTGTTCACACCCACCTTAGAGAGCAGATGCTCCCTAGTCTCTGCAGGGCTGCAGTAAGATGGTGGCATCCCAGGGCTCAGCAGGAATGGACTGGGGTTGGAGGCAGTTGGAGTTAGGTGCAGATGGGCTGGGCAGTGGGGCTTTCTCTCTACTGACACAGACTCCCTCCCTATCCTTTGCTGTGGGGAGTCGGTCAGGGAACATAGGGGAGCGTGCTCTGAACCCTGAGCCCCCAATGTGTTCCCACATTAGGACTCAGCCACAGGCGAGCTGTAAGACCCAGAGCAGGTTAACGCATCACCTGCTGTGCTCCCCTCCAAGGGGATGAGAGCAGGCTCTGCCACCTGGGACTCGTGAGGATTATAGGAAACAGTGGTGGGAAAACACTTTCAGCAGCCAGGAGCTGATGGAGGGTAAAAAGGCAGCTCAGCATGCGCCTGGGGATCAGACCTCATGGATTCAGTCCCATCTCAGCCACTTACTAGCAGGACAAGGTGCTGGCCTCACTTGTAAATGGAGCTCACAGCTCACCTGGTTAGGAACAGGAGATGATGTGGATAAAGGAAGACTCCGCGTGAACTCAGTATGAGGCCCCTATGTGAGAGTTGTCCTTAATACCGTGAAGTTAGATGTTGCAGTTGAGGTAGAGTTTATTTGTACGTTTATCTGGGAAGGATGGTAGGGAGTAGGAGGGCAGGGTAGCCCAGCCCAGGACCAGTCACCCTGGGCCTGATGTGTCTCAGTGACCCAGCCTGGAGTGTCCCCCACCTCTCCCCCGCTTCTGTACACTGCTGACCA
The DNA here is from genome assembly GCF_029281585.2 of Gorilla gorilla gorilla. Lineage (NCBI taxonomy): Eukaryota > Metazoa > Chordata > Mammalia > Primates > Hominidae > Gorilla > Gorilla gorilla. Next base: position 138,439,725 of record NC_073228.2, read on the forward strand.
CCACTCACAGGACTAGGCCCTCAGTGTTGCCTGTGCTGGCTTGTCCCTAACTTCCGACAGCATGGTCCTCCTGGAAGAATCAGTCTTGTTTGCTGTCCTCTACCCACCTACCTCCCTGGAGGACTTGTGGCTCAGGAGGCCTTTGCAGTGGCGGGCCTGAGTGTCCTTGGGTGGCAGCTGGGACTGGGCAGGTCATGGTCACTATTCAGTTTGGGCTTGCTGATGCCCCCATGTCCTCTCCCTCTACAACAGCTTTGGTTAGACCCTTGCTCAACCAAGGGCTCTGGGCTCAGGAGGTGGGAGATGCAGCCTTTTAGAATCCCAGGGCCTCTGTGGGTGGGTGGGAGAGGGTGGTGCTGGCAGAGAAGAAGGCTAGGGCAGGGCTTTATTCTTATCTTTCTGCAGTGGCATAAGTGTGGGGAGGTAGGTTATGGGGTGATTTTCTGAGAGGTTGAGGATTTCCCAAGCCATCCGTGAGTATAATGGGCTTGCCTTTTGTTGCAGATGGAAGAGAAGAGGCGAAAATACTCCATCAGCAGTGACAACTCTGACACCACTGACAGTAAGGCCTTCCAGTTTGGGCTCCTACAGGGAAAGCATTTGAATAGTGATCAGGCCCGCAGGCCCAGATGGGAGGAGGCTGCCCTGTGGTCTTAATTTCACTAAGAGGCATGTTGATGAAAGCATAAATCAAGTCAGGTTTCTCCACTCCTGCCCTTCCACTTCTAAAGAAGTCCCTGCACCTTCCATGACCTCCAGGGCCTTGTTCTCCCAGCTGCACTCCCCCTTACCCTCTAGGTCCCAGCTCCATTTGTTTTGCTCTGGTTGGAACAGATCGGCTCCACTCTGGGCTTCTGCATATATTAAGTGAAGGCCCATATAGAAAGTCTGTATACAACAGATACAAAACCAGTCACCTTTTACCATAATTACCGGATAAGTACCATTTCCCAATCAATGGTAAGCTCCTTGATAAGAGGTCTCTTGTCTTGCTTACCACTGTATCCCCAGCTACGATCTGGCACATAGTAGATGCTCAGTGAATGTCTGCTGAACAAATCAATGAAGATACCCAACCTTCATAGAATCTTGGCAATAGAATCCCAGAGGTAGACTTGTGTATGGATTGGCATGTCAATTGGACGTGATAGTTGTGGGGAGGGGTGCGTGGATTGCACTATCAAGCAGCAGAAGTTTAGGGAGCCTCCCCTGAAATTTGGAGAAGAGAAGGGAGGTTTATGCAAAGTGAGGGCTCTGGTACTAGGTCATAAGGCAGCTCTTCTCGGGTGCCCAGAAAGTCAGGCCTGCCTGTGCCTGTTGGAGTAAGGAGTTCCATCTGCTGTGGGTAGGAGAGTTGTGCTGCCAGGAAGATCTCACCTAGCAATGATTGCCCTGCTGGAGGCCCAGGCTAAGGAAGAGGCTGCCCTGCCAAGGAGGCCGGGCTTGGAGCTGTGCAACTCTAGACCTGTTTCTTCACACTTATGAGCAAGTAAGATTAGGGGGCTTGCCAAGGCACCTCCTAGCTCCCAGAGTTCCACAGCCCCCCCAAAAGCCTAAGGGTAGATCCACTAGGATGGCCAAGGAGGTCTCAGCTCCATCCCTACCTCCAGGTCTCATTTGTTGTCCTTTGGGCTCTGTTTGCTCAGTTTGGCTCTGGCGTCCCACCTGGCCAGCCCTTCTTCCCTACAGCAGGAGATCACAGCATCTGGCCTTTTGTGGCTACAACATGCTGCCTGTGGCCTGGCTCAGTAGAACCAAAAACCACATCCTCCATTTCTAACTTTATTGCAGGCAGAGGAACCCTTTGAGAGGGCCAGGTACCTGCAAGGCTCCCCACCAGCCCCCTCCACTGTGCCCACCCATGGCTGCTACTCCTATTCAGCCAAAACCATAGTGTCGCCCTATTTCTTGCTGCTCCTTTGATTCATAAGGGTGGAGGCCACAGCACTGTCATCCAGCAAGGGCCTTAGACCCTAATAATTATAGCTAATGTTTATTGAGGAATCACTGTGTGCCAGGGACTGTGCTAAGACTTTACAGGCATGATATCACTTATTCCTCACCACAGCCCTTTGAAGATAGTTATTCTTTTGCCCCCATTTTACAGAAGAACAAACTAAGGCTCAGCGAGATTGAGTCATTTGCCTGGGGTGACAAGCTAGTAGGTGGCTGGGTCAGGGCTCTGCTGATGGCCTGGATCTGCTTCAGAGCATCTCTCTTCCCATTGCCCTGCTCTGCCTCTGAATACCCACTGGCATCATCCCAGAGTATTGGGACAGTACCTAACCTGGGGCAGGGTGGAGTGTGGGCATGAAAGGCTTGTTCCAGCTGTCTTTGAGCAGAGTCCCAAAGAGGGCCAAGGACTTGTCTGGGGTCACACATTAAACTAATACTGAGCCCCAGTAACAGCCTTTGATTTCTCCAGCCTTCTGGTTGGCGAGTAGAGGAGGCTTCATGTCCCCATTCATCAGTGGGGAGACTGAGGCCCAGAGCAGGGATACTAGGTCTCACAGAGGTTTCTCCCTCCTGAACATTCTAGCCGGGGCTTTGCTTAGAAGCTTCCTATTCTTGGGCATGAGTGGGTGGTGCTCCTGGCCCTCCAGGACCCCTAATGGACTGTTCTCTCTCTGCAGGTCATGCGACATCTACATCCGCATCAAGATGCTCCAAACTGCCCAGCAGCACCAAGTCGGGCTGGCCCCGACAGAACGAAAAGAAGCCCTCCGAGGTGGGTAGTGATGAGCTTCCCAGAGATCTGTGGGGAGTGAGAGTGAGCTGCCCTGCGGAGACTGGGGCAGAGCATTCCTGGCAGAGGGCACGGGCAGTGCAGAGGAAGGCCATGAGTGGAATGAAGGGGAGTAGGGGCCAGTTTCCCTCAGGCTTCCAGGTTGTTGTGAAGATGTTCCTATTGAACTGAGCAAGGGGAGAAGCCTTTCAAGGATCTCAGACAGGGTAATGACACAGCCTGATGTTTTAGTGAAAGTTCCCCCTGGCCGCTGTGAGAGAAGGGAGAGTTGCAGTCATCCAGCAGGGAAATAGTGGTGGCTTAGAGCTGGGTGGTAGCAGTGGAATGAGAAGCAGCAGGGTTTGTGACATTTTGGAGGCCGAGCCAAGAGTGATAAGGATTTGCTGGTGCAGGGATAAGTGGTGGGGTCCTCAGAGCCATCCAATTAGTCATAGGTTCCTTATACCCATTTCACAGGCATCTGCATTTGAAGCCTTCCTTACTTTGACCTGGGATGTTTCTTACAGCAGGTAGAGGTTTATGGCCTCTGGAACTGAGAAGCGCACTGGGGGTGGGTAGACTCCTGGACACCTGGACCCTCCTTCTGGGGTCCCTGAAAACTCCCACCCTAGGGCCTTATTGCTCCTTCTTTTAGGTCTTCAGTGCTAATGCCACGAGGTATTCATTGCACTGATCACAGAAGAAGCCTTTGGCACAGATGGGGCTGCAGAAGCTTGGAGAGATGGAGAGAGGGAGGGTCTTAATCCTGGCTCTTTGGTTTTTTTTGGAGACTGAGGCTCTCTCTGTTCCCCAGGCTGGAGTGCAGTGGCATGATCTCGGCTCACTGCAACCTCTGCCTCCTGGGTTCAAATGCCTCTCCTGCCTCAGCTTCCCGAGTAGCTGGGATTACAGGTGCACACACCACACCTGGCTAATTTTTGTATTTTTATTTTTATTTTATTTATTTATTTATTTCGAGATGGAGTCTTGCTTTGTTGCCCAGGCTGGAGTGCAATGGCATGATCTCGGCTCACTGCAAGCTCCACCTCTTGGGTTCACGCCATTCTCCTGCCTCAGCCTCCCGAGTAGCTGGGACTACAGGCGCCCGCCACCACACCCGGCTAATTTTTTGTATTTTTTTAGTAGAGACGGGGTTTCACCGTGTTAGCCAGGATGGTCTTGATCTCCTGACCTTGTGATCCGCCCACCTTGGCCTCCCAAAGTGCTGGGATTACAGGCATGAGCCACTGCGCCCGGCCTAATTTTTGTATTTTTAGTAGAGATGGGGTTTCACCATGTTGGCCAGGCTGGTCTTGAACTCCTGACCTCAGGTGATCCACCTGCCTCGGCCTCCCAAAGTGTTGGGATTACAGGCGTGAGCCACCGCGCCTGGCCAATCCTGGCTCTTAAGTAGGACACTGTACTACAGCCAAGAAGTAGCCAGGCACTGGGGCTGGACGCTTCTTTTTAATCATTAAAACTAGCCCAGAATTTCTCAGTCCTGTTGAAAATAAGGAAAGTGAGGATCGCAAGGTCATTTAGCCAAGACCTTAAATCCTTGGGGCTCACAATGCCAAGGGCAGAAAGGCCCAGAGTTTGGTGGCAGGGCCCTCGTCATGGGTTGGAGAGAATGTCTTTGCTCCATGCTGGCCCCTCCTCTATGCTACCTCACCACAGATGCAGTCCTGGCTCCACTGTCTTTAGCCAGCCCTTGGAGGGGGGCTTCTGCAGAGGCTTGCATCTGAAAAAGGACTCCGCCTTGCCTCCTCCAGGAGCTGCCCTCCCCTAGGACTCTCCCCTGGGGAGGTGGGGCCGGGATTCTTTGAGACCTGATGCCCCATCCCCCAAGCCTGACTTCCGTGGCCCCATGGTGGGTAGGGTATAGACAGTGTTTTCTCTGGGAATGCTGTTAAGAGAGGGGAATGCAGTGCTGGAGGTGAGGTGGAGGTGGGGGTGGGACAGTGTTGAAGCTCTCACTGCCCTCCTGGGGTAGCCCTGCTTGGTAGGGGGATGGGATGTGCTTAAGCGCAGCCAAGGAAGCAAAAGGCAGGTGGGGCCTTGGGGAGCCCTGCTGGCTCTTGGTTGTTTGGGACCTTCCCCACCCTCGGTCTTTTTTTTTTCCTTTTTACTTTTGAGACAAGGTCTCCCTCTGTCACTCAGGATGGAGTGCAGTGGTGCAATCATGGCTCACTGCAGCCTCAAACTTTCAGGCTCAAGTGATCCTCCCATCTCAGCTTCCCGAGTAGCTAGAACTACAGGTGCACACCATTATGCCTGGCTAATTTTTTTTTTGTCTTTTTTTTTTTCAGTAGAGACAAGGTCTCACTGTGTTGCTCAGGCTTGTCTCAAACTCCTGAGCTCAGGCGATCCTCCCACCTTGGCCTCCCAAAGTGTCAGGATTACAGGCATGAGCTACTGCGCCTAGCCTCACCCCAGTCTTGAGAACTACAGGGACTCTCCAGTTGCTGTGGTTGAAGTAGTAAAACAGTAGCTACCTTTATGTGCCTTCCTGGTCCTGGAAGGCAAGAATTGTCGTGCGCATTTCAGACATGAAGAACCTGCCTTTCGAGAATCCCACCTATCTCCTGTTTATTGTAGCTGTTCAAGTTGAAGTGGGATGGGGAAGTTTTGGGGAGTTCCTAGGGTTGGCTTATCTCCTTGACTCCAGGGGGAACTTAAGCCAGTCTCCTGCCCTTGCTCTGCTTCCTCCAATCTCCAGTGGGAGGATGGGCCACCTCCCAGGCGCAAGGCTGCCATCTGCACCAAGGATCAGGCCTGCCTGGGAGGAAACAGGTGTCAGCGGAGGCTGAGAAGAAAGAGCAATTTGCATGGGGCAGAAAATTCCCCTGCCTCTTGGGTTTTCCAGCCCAGAGCCTTTGTACCTTTCCACACCTAAAAATAGTCAAACCCATTGTACAAGTATCGATGCCCAACTCTGCTGGGGACTAGCTCCACGTGGCCCTGGGTCCAAGCCCAGGAGCCTCCGCAGGCTCTGAGGTCTGCCTGGGAGACACCTCCCCACCTCAAGTCCTGGGCTCTAGAAGGGCCAATGAAGTCCTCCCCGCCCAGAACCCTTGAACTGTTGCCCAGCACAAGCTTTTCCTCCCACAGTAGGCTGGAGAGCAGCCTGAGAGGTTTTCCTAGTCCTCTAAGTGACAAGGTTGAGCCGTGGCCGGCATAAATTCCAACTTATCTTGGGGCAGAGAGGAAACCATCAATGAACGCTTCCAAGTTATTTGGCTCATGAGAGGGCAGAGATGAAAGCGAGGATTTGGCGGCAGAGAATGTTTGCACTAAACCTCACAGACTGCTCTCTTTTTCTGTGAATGGCTTGGGCGGGGCCTTTATGGTCTGCTGAGCCTGGGCCTTGGATACCCTGGTGAAAGGGGTTCTGGGAACCCCATCTACTCAATCCCCTGGAGTATGAAGCCTATGGGGTGGCTGTCAGGCTGGTCATGTGGTTTGCTTAGTGTGGCAGGAGTCCCCAGTGGGAACACTTACGGAGTGATGTGTGTGCTGTGGAAACCCCCTCCTTGGTGGCTGCAGAGCCATGGAACCCGTGGTTCACTTGTCTCCTCATCTCTAAATGTGGGCAGTGATGGGGTGGGGGACACAGTGAATCCAACAGCTATGAAAGGGCTGGGGTTGGATTTGGGTGGGATAGGCAGGGATGCCCTTTGATGACCTCTCAGGGGCTGCCCTTTCCCAGTGCACCCTAAGGGTGCAAGCCAAGGGGCACTCTACAGCAAGTGAGGTGCCTCAGGGCTGAAGAAAGCACTTGACCAGGAGTCAGGACCCTGGACAGGGCTAAGGCCTGGAGGCCCAGCTTCCCATCTGGCCCTTGCCCAGTGGCGGGCCCCTCCCTCAGCCAGAGTGAAAGGGGAGTGAGTGCGGGCCTCCGAGCTGAGAGCTGAAGGCATGGGCCCTGGGATTCTTGGGAGGCTGGGCTAGGATTTTTGGTGGAAGTGCGCAAAGCCTGAAGTCTGCCCTGGGAGCTCCTTAAGGCAGTAGAAGGAAAAGGTGGAGCTGCCTCTGAGAACTCAGCCTGCTGCCTTCTGCTGCCTATGGCATCCCAACAGAGCTATCTATCTTTTGGCCCTGAAGTCCTGAGCCTGGCCTAGGGAGCTAGTATAATAATTTACACAATGAGTTTCTGGCCTTGCCTGGCTCACTAAATGGTGTAGCCATTGTTAGTGCTTAACCCTTTGTGGAACACATCTCTGAGAATCTAATGGAATTCACAGAGGAGAGATTATTGTTTTAATACCACCCCACCCCAAGTATTCTGACTTACATGGTCTGAAGTAGCACCCTAGGTACCTATACCTTTTTTTTTTTTTTTTTTTTTTTTTGTGATGGAGTTTTGCTTTTGTTGCCCAGGCTGTAGTGCAATGGTACGATCTCAGCTCACTGCAACCTCTGCCTCCTGGGTTCAAGTGATTCTCCTGCCTCAGCCTCTAGAGTAGCTGGGATTACAGGCATGTGCCACCACGTCCAGCTAATTTTTGTATTTTTAGTAGAGACAGGGTTTCTCCACGTTGGTCAGGGTGGTCTCGAACTCCCAACCTCAGGTGATCCGCCTGCCTCGGCCCCCCAGAGTGCTGGGATTACAAGCGTGAGCCACCATGCCTGGCCTTTTTTTTTGAGATGGAGTCTCACTTGGTTCCCCAGGCTGGAGTGCAGTGGTGTGATCTCAGCTCATTGCAACGTCCACCTCCTGGGTTGAAGAGATTCTCTTGCCTCAGCCTCCCGAGTAGCTGGGACTACCGGCACTTGCCACCACGCCGGGCTAATTTTTGTATTTTTAGTAGAGATGGGGTTTAGCCATGTTGGCCAGGCTGGTCTCAAACTCCTGACCTCAAGTGATCTGCCTGCCTCAGGAAGTGCTGGGATTACAGGCATGAGCCACCGCACCTGGCCAGTACCTGTACTCTTTTTTTTTTTTTTTTGAGACGGAATCTCACTCTGTCGCCCAGGTTGGAGTGGAGTGGTGTGATCTCGGCTCACTGCAACCTCCATCTCCTGGGTTCAGGCAATTCCCCTGCCTCAGCCTCCCAAGTAGCTAGGATTACAGGTGCACGCCACCATGCCTGGCTAATTTTTGTATTTTTAGTAGAGACAGGGTTTCACCATGTTGGTCAGGCTTGTCTTGACCTGCCCTCGTGATCCGCCCACCTCGGCCTCCCAAAGTGCTGGGATTACAGGCGTGAGCCACTGTGCCCCCTAGTACCTGTACTTTTTTAACAAGACCTGCTATTGGGATCCAGGGTTAAGAACAACTGCCATAGGCCCGGCGCGGTGGCTCATGCCTGTAATCCCAGCACTTTGGGAGGCCAAGGCAGGCAGATCACCCTAGGTCAGGAGTTCAAGACCAGCCTGGCCAACATGGTGAAACCCTGTCTCTACTAAAAAAAATTTTAAAAATTAGCTGGTCATGGTGATGCACACCTGTAATCCCAGCTACTCAGGAGGTTGAGGCAGGAGGATCACTTGAGCCCAGGAGGCGGAGGTTGCAGTGAGCCGAGATTGCACCACTGCACTCCAGCCTGAGCTACAAAGCAAGACTCTGTCTCAAAAACAAAAAAAAGCAAAAAAAACAAAAAGACAACTGCCATAGACTTTTCCCTTCCCTTTGCCTAAAACAGGAGTTCCTGGCTTGGTTGTTCCCTGGAAGCTTCTTTGAGTATTTTTGAGGGGGTGGGGAGTGGAAGCTGTGGCTAGGTTGAAAGAGAGGGAGGGAGGCTCTCCAGCCTGGTTCAAAGATCTAAGCAACGTCAGGGAGTGTGGGTGGGGGCAGTCCACCACTCCATGTCCTTCCCACAGGGGCTGGGGGATTAACAAATTTTTGTCCCACCCCGGACTTGCCGGAGGTGTGAAGGACAGTTCTAGGAGAGACCTGGAGGCCAGCCGCATGTTTTGGAGGGCTACTGTTTGAGGTAGTGTCCTCTGGCCTGGGCAGAGACATAGGCGGAAGGGCAGGCCAAACGGTGGGGGTTTCCCCAAGCAGGCTGTCTTGAGGTAGAAAGCTGCATTTTCAGGAAGTCAGAGTCCCCAGAAGTCAGCCAGTGGGCAGAGGCCTGGGTCTCTAGACCGGGAGCTGCTGATGCTGATCAAAATCAGCAAGTGCTTAAGAGTACCTAGTGGGCCTAGCTCAGTGCTGGGGACAGAAAGCACAGGCCCTGTCCCTGGGGAGCTTGTCCTTTGTCAGCAGGATGCAGGTGCTACACAGGAAGGTGTCTGTTATGGGAGGTGCAGCCTGGCTTTGCCAAAACACCCAGGCTTTGCCTGAGGACATCTGTGACCCCAGGCGAGTGAGCCTCAGAGCCCTTATCATAGAGTTCTGCCCTGGGTCCTCCCAGGGAGTTGATGATCTGTAGATGTGACTCCTTCCCGAGACTCATGGAGCCCTGGGGGGTGAAGGGAACCCCAGAGGTGAGTGGGACAGGAGGTGGGGAGTGTCGGGTAAAGCAGGCCACCCTGAGCTGGAAGCCTGGATGGTGGGAGTGGGGATTCAGCTGTCAGCTCCTCTATAGGCTGTGGTGACAAATTAGTACATCCCTAGTTGCATGTACCACTGAGGCCCTTCACCAATGTGTAGCACTTAGTCCCTGGGGAAGGGGCCTGAGAGAAGCCTCTGCTGCCAGCAAGAGGGTGTCCCCCAGACCCAGTGTCCTTGAAAGTCCCTCTATATGGAGTGCCACCCCCCACTCCCCAAAAAAACACAGCGAGTGGAGATGCAGCTTCTTAGCTCAACCCATGCTTTTAAAAATGGAATCCTCCTCCTACCCTGGGTGAAGGGTAAAGACAGGGGTGGCCAGATTGTGTTGGGGCTCCAAACCACAGGATAAATAAGATGCCTTCTGAGGAGCAGAGGTGTTATCCAGATGTTTGAAATGCCATTTTATAGTAAAACAATGAAGGCGTATGGTACAGTAAAATGCAAAATGCCCATAATTTGATAGATAAAAAGGAGAATCCGAAAAAAGGTTTTGTGCTTGCCCTTGTGGTTTTGAGCCAAGTTTCCAGCCCACCAGCAGTTCCTTTGCTACCCTGTGAGGCAGGCGGGTTGGGGCGAGCCCTTCCGCTACGCTAAGCGCCTGCTTTCTGAGACTCACACTGCCTTTCTCTGGGGTGGGGGGCAGGATCCACTTCTATAGTTGGAAACGTTGCTGCTCCGCCAGCTGGAAGGGCCTCCTGGCCTCTGGGACTTGTCTTGCAAAAGAAATGTGTGTAATAAATTCTCTTTAAGAGCAGGAAGTGCTGTTATCCTCATGAAAATAAAAGAAAGAGACGTTGAGTGGGGTTTTTTTTTTTTTTTTTTTAAGTGTCTTACGAACTTAGCCTAGTGGTAGCTTGAAACACAACTGGGCAGGGGGTAGCTATTCTCATAGCCCTTCTTTCGTGTTTTATACTGAATTTTAACTGCATAAGTTTGCTCTTGGCTGGGACACTCTTTATCAGGTTCCGGCCCAGAAAAGATTTTTTAAAAGAAGAGCCCTCTGTGTCTTGCAAGCAGTATTGCTGTGGTTAAAGGACAGTGGGGACCTCACACAAGTGGTTTCACCTTTCTGAATCTCAGTCTCCACATCTGTAAAACGGGGGTAATATGAATTAGGAGCCATGATATATGTAAAACTTTAACATAATACCTGACATGCCTTAACAGGGCAATTACCTTTCTCTGTTAGCTGTTGTTTCTAATGAGATGAGGTGCTCAGAAAACAATTGTGATGAGGTTGGCTCTTTAAGTACAGACCTTCAAACTTTCCTTGAGGGGTGAGGAAGAAGGGACCACTTCTAGCTCTACGTTGGGACTTTTGGTGTAGACAGATGTCCAGGAGAGATTGTCCTGGCCAAAGCCATTTTAATTGGCTTTGGGACAGTGACCAAGACCAGTTTCTTAGTTTCACCTGGAAGAATCCTGCCAGCCTCCTGCCTCTTCTCTCCCTGCTAAGACAGGGCAGGAAAGTTTAGTCATACTTCATACAAATCCTGGGATTCATTCATTCATTCATTCACTGACTCTTTACACAAGCATTTCGTTTTTTGTTTTTTGTTTGTTTGTTTGTTTTGAGACAGGGTCTCCGTCTGTCACCCAGGCTGGAGTGCAGTGGCATGATCTCAGCTCACTGCAACCTCTACCTCCTGGGCTCAGGCAGTCCTCCCGCTTGAGCCCCCCAGGTAGTTGGGACTACAGGCAAGCCACCATAACTGGCTAATTTTTGTTCCACAAGCATTTCTTGAGTACCTGCTGTGTGTCAAACACTGTGCCAAAAGCAGGCACAGTGATAAACAGGACATATGCAGTCCCTGTCTTCTTGCAGCTTGACTATTAGAAGAGATGGACATTAAAAATATAATTACACAAATAGGCCGGGCGTGGTGGCTCACACCTGTAATCCCAGCACTTTGGGAGGCTGAGGTGGGTGGATCACTTGAGGTCAGGAGTTCGATACCAGCCTGGCCAAGATGGTGAAACCCTGTCTCTACTAAAAACATAAAAATTAGCTGGGTGCGGTGGCCGGTGCCTGTAATCCCAGCTACTCAGGAGGCTGAGGCAGGAGAATCGCTTGAACCTGGGAGGCGGAGGTTGCAGTGAGCCGAGATCACACCACTGCACTCCAGCCTGGGTGACAGAACGAGACACCGTCTCAAAAAAAAAAAAATGTATATTTATAATTACACAAGTAATTATATTTTGTAGTGTGGTAACTGCTGGAGCTTTTCTCTTAAGTAACTAAATTTCCTCTTGGTGCCTCTTAGTTCGAAATACTCTGTGATACAGTAATTCACCCCTTGAGAAAAGGAAGCAGAGAACCAAAGTCCCAGGATGAAATGTTCAAATCTTAGCTACAAATCTTGAGATTGTATATTAAACCTTGTAGCCTGGTGTCTACTGGCCATGTGGTTAGTGCACAGTGAAAGTTGCCTTTTGTCATTATCTTTATTTGCTCTTGGAGGTCACTCACGCTCTGCTTTCTTGCAGAGTTCTTCCTAGGGAAATAGGTACAGAAAGCTAGACTTTTGAATGGTTGTGATCTGCAGTCTCAGAAAAAGACGTGAAGGCAAGGCCATGTGATGTGTTTCTGGAGAAGCGTCCCTACATCTGGGCAGAGCAGACTCTTTAGCCCCCTCCAGGGCTACATTGGCACCCCTAGCACTCAGATTGGTGATTCAATTAGAGTTTGAAGCCTTTAAACATTTCTTCATACTGTTTGAAGAAGCTACAATTAACATCTCCTAAGCAGCTCAGCAGAACTTGGTTGCTAGGCAGCAGACCTTTAAAGACAATTTGTCAATTTCTGCCAAAAGAGAGAAAAATAGTAAACATTCACATTCTAAGAAAATTGCTTGTTTTCCAGCTTCCAACTTTCTTGCCACAGCAAGGCTTCTCGTTCATCAGTGTCCATTTTATTCTTTATTTAGTTTTCATAAATCATTCAAAGGAGTTTTAGGAGAACATTTAAGCCTTTTCCAAGCCTGCCTCCTGGAAATTCAACACAAAATGATGTTTAGGTTACAATTGGCTGCCATATTTGTGGGCAGTTTTTATATAAATGCACAGAGGCTCTTTTGGAAGGCATGGAGTACCCAGCTGTAGTCTTGGACAGCAACCAAAGAAGGAGGTGGCTGGCCCATGGAAGGATCTTGAGTCATTCAAGATTTCTCAGCACCTAGCATGTGCCAGACCCTGCTTGCACTGCTGGGCTCCAGCCCTGCGGCTCAGCCAGACCTCATTGAGCTCCCCTTCTAGTGGGGAAGACATGGCAAAAAACCAGGAGATTCTAACACAGGGGCCGTAGAACTTCAGACAGAGCCCAAAACCCAGCCTAGGATTGGGGAAGGCTTCCTAGAGCAGATGTGGGCTGGACTGAGACCTTAAGGATGAAGTGTGCCAGCTTTACTCTGGCAAGGGAGTAGTGTCCCAGGCAGCATTCTCCCGTGTTCAAAGGGTTAAATGTGCTTGGGAGACTGCAAGTGCATCCGTGTGGTCACAGGGCCTCATTGGCTCTGCAGGTCAGTGTGGGCACAGTGGGAGGACAGTGGAGAGCGACTGGAGGCCTCGGAACTTGCAAAGACCACAGTCGGATTTGCATATTTCAACCCTTGGAGAAGTCACCTGATTTGGCATCAAGTTAACTCAAGGGCATTAGGCAGTGAGCACATGGCCAAAAGGGGCAGGGAGGGCTGGATGGCTCAGGAATTGTGTTGGCCTGGGTTCATTTGCCACTTCCAGCACGTACACCTTGGGCGGGTGATTTAATTAACCCGAGTCCCAGGTTTCTCAACTGTAAAATAGGGATGATGGTAGTACTTACCTCACAGGGTGGGTGGAGGGACTAATAATAGATTAATTCAGGAACAGCGTTTACACTGTCACTCTGCACACAGTCTCTGCAAGCATGGGCTGACACCGTTAAGACAGTGCTGCCCTCCCTGTGCATCCATGATTCCTGCCTGCTAGAGCCCGTAGTGTCCAGTCTGCCACCTGCTCCCTGCATGACCCAGGATGAAACGTGGAACTCTCTTGGAACGAGACTCTTTTGTCTTCCCACAATCTCCCTGACTGTAGTGGGAAGGGACTCTGAAGTTGACCCTGGGAGCCCTTCCTGCTCTGAGTTCTCAGTGCCAGGCCTGGTTCTGGGTCTCGACCACATCTTACCAGCTGGTGTGGTGGGACACTCTGGTCTCACCCACTCCAGCCTGGGCTGAATGCTGCTCCTTGAGCTTAAAGCCCAGCAGAACGAAGGCTGCCTGTTGCTCAGAGGCGCTTGTTCAGGTCCATGTGTTTGGGGATTTTGGCCACTGGGTATATCCATGAGGTATCTCACCCTGCTTATGGGGGTTCAGAAAGCACGGCCAGGAGCCAGCTAGGGGCCTCAGATTCATCAGAAAATTCCCCAGAGAGGCCCTCGTATGCAGTGCCAGGCACTGAGAATATAGCCGACAGCAGGACAAGGCATGGCAGGGGAGATGACAAGAAACCAGCAATGTGAGTCGACCAGGTACTTTTCAGGAGTGTAAGTGCTGGAAAGAAAATGAGGCAGGGGTGGGATGGAAAGTGGCTCAGTCAGGCAGTCAGCACTCCCTCAGTTGGTGATCAGGAAGGAATCCCTGAGGAAGCGACAGTTAAGTTACAGCCCAGGGCCGGGCGCGGTGGCTCACACCTGTAATCCCAACACTTTAGAAGGCTGAGGCAGGCAGATCACTTGAGGTCAAGACTTCAAGACCAACCTGGCCAACATGGTGAAACCCCGTCTTTATTAAAAATATAAAAACTAGGCCAGGTGCGGGTGGCTTACACCTGTGATCCCAGCACTTTGGGAGGCCAAGGTGGGTGGATCACTTGAGGTCAGGAGTTCGAGACCAGCCTGGCCAACATGGTGAAACCCCGTATTAAAAATACAAAAATTAGCCAGGCAAGGTGGTGGGCACCTGTAATTCCAGCTACTTGGGAGGCTGAGGCAGAAGAATCGTTTGAACCCAGGAGGCAGAGGCTGCAGTGAACCGAGATTGTGCACCTGCACTCCAGCCTGGGTAACAGAGCAAGACTCTGTCTCAAAAAAAAAAAAAAAAAAAAGTTACAGCCCAGGATGAGAGAACAGCAAAAGGTTTCTAACCCACCTATGCCTCTTTAGAGGGCACATAGTGACACTGGGCTATTGTAGGGTTGATTTCTGGGGCAGAATGATGCACTGTCCCAAGTGTGTGGTTCTCCATGGCTTCAGAGCAACAGGGCTTGGGATGATGCAGCACTTGGCTTGCTTGGGTGGGGAGAACGTTGAGGTAGTTATGAATCACTTTGGGGTCAGTTCTTCCTTGCCAGGTCCTGTGCTGAGGCCCACGGGGAAATAACCCAGCCCCAGCCCTACTGAACTCAGGAGAGTCTCCAGAGGCCTTCACTGGCACAGGCCCCTACTGAAGGGCCCCCTAAAAGCACGCAGTGCCTGAGTGTGCCCTTTTGCATTAACTGTCTTACTACTTGGTAATAAGATATGCAAATTATCTGGGCTGTGAAATCTTAGCCACATTCCATCTTCTGTTTAATTAGCATTTAATTGTAATCTGGTTTTAATTTTTTCACACTGGCACCCTAATTAAATGTTAGGGTGTTAGTCCTAACAATTAAATTATATTGGCAAGTAAAGTCTTCAAGAAACTTGACCTTTTTCAAGCCAGGGCTGTCTCCATCTAGATGCAGACGTTAATTAGATTCTGCAAGATGCTGCTTCCAGGCCCCTCAGTCCATCCATTCCAGTGCTCTCCTTGTGGTTTTGGACCTAGATTCAAATGAGGTGCACATAGCAGGCAGAGGTTACTGCTGAATCTGTCTGTCATGAGCCTTCAGAAGGCTGAGTGAACTGGCTTAGCACCGGGCACAGCGGTGGATGCTGACTTTTCCAGGGAGGAATGTGGGGTTGGAGTTTGGTCTCAGGCCTGGAGTACTCCTTGAAGTGGTTTCTCTTGTCTCAGTGATGTGAGTTCTTCTTTAACTTGTGATTCTCAAATGACGGTGATCACTGGGAAAGTTGGTACCTGAGCAAGTCACATGGTGTCTAGAGGTGCCACCACATTCCACAATAGCGCTTTGTGGGGGGATCACGCAGCGGGATCAGGTGACCGGGGCAGGAGGCGTTGCCAGTGCCAGCCCAGGCAGAGTTTAGAGCTTGTTCTGAGGTGGAATTGGGGGTGGAGGTGGGAGCAGCAGACAAAACTCTGGCAAGAGCAATTTGCCCCAAGTGAGCAAGTGCTCAGGGTGTGGCCACTCATGGCTTTGCTCTGAGGGGTTTGGATGTGCTTGATTAAGAACAAAGACAACCCTCTCCTTCCTGCCTTCCTACCCCCCCTTCCCCAACACACACAAAGCCTGTCGAGTTAGGAGAGTGTCCTTGTTCTTGAGGGACCTTGGAAGTCCCAGCTCATGTGAAGCCACTATCTAGGCTGCCCTAAGCCCCGGCCGTCCCCCAGCTGTTTGCATAAGGTTTGCATAAGGCCTTTCCTGGGGTTGGCACCCTGTGCTGTTTTATACCTCCACTTGTGTCTGTGGGTGCAGACAGATAACATGATTGTGAACCTCAGTGGAAATGTCTTGAACAGTCACGTAATGGCAGTATTTTTTATTTTATTTTATTTATTTATTTTGTTTTGATCTTTTGAGACAGGGACTCACTGTCACTCAGGCTGGAGTGCAGTGGTGCAATCATGGCTCACTGCAGGGTTAACCTCCTGGGCTCAAGCAGTCCTTCCACCTCAACCTCCGGAGTAGCTGGGACCCCACACATGTGCCACCATACCCAGCTACTTTTTTTATTTTTTGTAAAAATGAGGTTTCACCATGTTGCCCAGACTTGTCTCAAAATCCTGGATTCAAGCAGTCCTCCCTCCTCAGCCTCCCACAGTGCTGGGATTACAGGTGTGAGCCACCTTGCCTGGCCCTTTTTTTTTTTTTTTAAATTTTTTAATTTTTTGTAGAGGCTGGATCTTCCTGTGTTGCCCAGGCTGTCTTGAACTCCTGGCCTCAAGCAATCCTCCCACCTCAGCCTCCCAAAGTGTTGGGATTACAGGCATGAGCCACCACGCCCGGCCATCAGTATTGCTTTCACATTAGCCTCTCTGTCCTCTGAGGTTTTCCTCTTTTTATTTTGATTTTTGCCTTTCTCTGCCAGTCTTTCTTTCTCTCATAGGTCCACTCCCATCTATCCCTCAAACTCTGTCCTTTAATAGGTCAGAGCAGTGTGAATTCACTTAATCACATTTATGGAACGTCTACTATGTGCAAAACATGTGCAGAGTTCAGAGCTATGTTATTTATTGTGCTGATTGCTTTTATTTCGTCTTACTTCTAAGTGCGCAGGCAGAATGTCCACTTGAGTTGCATGTATCTGCCTCTTCCTCTGGCCTGTGGGGCAGACTGCCCTGAGGCAGTCTGAAGTCACTCTCTCCCCTCTTGCCCCTCACAGGTTTTCCGGACAGACTTGATCACAGCCATGAAGATCCCGGACTCATACCAGCTCAGCCCGGATGACTACTACATCCTGGCAGACCCATGGCGACAGGAATGGGAGAAAGGTGTGCAGGTGCCTGCCGGGGCAGAGGCAATCCCAGAGCCCGTGGTGAGGTGAGCCAGGCAGCCCAGGCTAGGGGGCCATTGGGACAGGGGAGGAAGGGGAGGCTGCTTTCCAGGTTAGGTGACCTGCCAGTCCTGGAATTCCTTTCTAGTCCATCTCTATTCTGTATTCCATTCCCTTTTCCAACAAACCATTGAAATGTTCCAGAAATACTGGTGGTTTAACTGAGAGGCTAGGGGGTTGGGCTCGGGCTTGGCTATAGAGCCAGAATGCTTGCGTTCCTGTTGACACTCATATTCAGTGTGGCCTTAGACCAGAAATGTAATCTCTCTGGGCCTCAGTTTCCTTATCTATGAAATTGGAATGCTAACAATAACTAACCTACTCATGCAGTTGTAATGTTGAGATAATGGAATGAAATGATGCATGGAAGGCACTTGGCACCAGGCCTGGCACACAGCAAGCACTCTGTAATGTTGATCCAAACTGGGCCCAACAGCAGTTCTTTTTTCTTTCTTTTTTTATTTTTTAGAAATAGGGTCTTACTCTGTCCCCCAGGCTGGAGTGCAGTGGTGCAATCTTGGCCCACTGCAGCCTTGACCTCCCAGGTTCAAGCAGTCCTCCCACCTCAGCCTCCCAAGTAGCTAGGACTACAGGCTCATGCCACCACGCCTAGCTAATTTTCATGTTTTGTGTAGAGATGGGGATTTGCCATGTTGCCCGGGCTGATCTTGAACTCCTGGGCTCAAGCGATCTGTCCACCGCCTTGGCTGGCCTCCGAAAGTGCTGGGATTGCAGGTAGCCAGCCGTAAGCCTCTGGGCCTGGCCTTTTTTTTTTTTTTCTGACAAGGTCTCACTCTGTTACCCAGGCTGGAGTGCAGTGGTGCAATCTCAGCTCACTGCAGCCTCGACCTCCCAGCCTCAAGTGATCCTCCCACCATGGGCACATGCCACCACACGTAGCTAATTTTTTTGATTGTTAGTA
The DNA here is from genome assembly GCF_029281585.2 of Gorilla gorilla gorilla. Taxonomy (NCBI): domain Eukaryota; kingdom Metazoa; phylum Chordata; class Mammalia; order Primates; family Hominidae; genus Gorilla; species Gorilla gorilla. The sequence continues at coordinate 138,457,504 of NC_073228.2, forward strand.
GAGACAAGGTCTTGCTATGTTGCTCAGGCTAGTCTCTAACTCCTGGGCTCAAGCAACCCTCCTGCCTCAGCCTCCCAAAATGCTGGGATTACAGGCATGAGCCACCATGCCCAGTCCCAAAGCAGTTCTGATGAGGGAAATCTCCAGACTTTTCACTAGTCTTTAAGAGAGAGATATGGCATGCTTTTTTTTTCTTTTTTTATTTTCTTTTTTTTTTTGAGACGGAGTCTCGCTCTTTCGCCAAGCTGGAGTAGAGTGGTGCGATCTTGGCTCACTGCAACCTCCACCTCCCGGGTTCATGCGATTCTCCTGCCTCAGCCTCCTGAATAGCTGGGATGACAGGCGCGTGCCACCACGCCTGGCTAATTTTTGTATTTTTAGTAGAGGTGGGGTTTCACCATATTAGCCAGGCTGGTCTCGATCTCCTGACCTCATGATCCGCCCTCCTCGGCCTCCCAAAGTGCTGGGATTGCAGGCGTGAGCCCTTGCGCCCGGCCTTAAGCCATGCTTTTGACATCTTGAACCTTTTACAGGAGTTCTTAGAGGGGGGGAGTCAAGTGCCTGGCATACAGCAGATGTTCAGGAAGCCATTGCTATTACCGGCCTCTGGGTAGGTTCCCCTGCCAGGGCTGGTTCAGAGATGAGTCCTCTGGGCTTTATACTCTTCTGGTCTCATGAGGCAGAGAGACCCCTGGCCGCTCTTGTCAGGAGGAGGCCACATGGCCCTGGGTCTTGCCTCCAGCTACGGAGTTCAGCCAAGTGCTTCTTTATGCAACCTGGGAAACCCTCCAAGTCATGTCTTAGGGCAGAGGGGTCTTGTGTCCTGGCCTCCACCACCCACCAGTCTGCCTGGTCTGGGCAGCTTGGGGTTTTGGCTGTCTACTCCTGGCCTTGGCAACCTCGTGGCTCTTGCTCGATCCCATGTAGACCAGGCCTGGGGCAAAGATCACAGCTGTTACCTCCCTTGACGTTGGCACCCTCGTTTCCTGGCAGCTGCACCTGATTGGATCATAGGCACAGCAGACTCGAAGCCCCAATAGGGTGATCTGTGGGGATTGGAAGGGGAGGGGGCAGGCAATCCTGTTCCAGTGACTCCTGATGGCTGAGTGTTTATTAACACTTGTCTGGGGTCTTCGGAGAATCAGGGGTGCCCCAGGCCTCTCCAGAAGTGAGAATATGCATGCCAGGTCACTGCCACACGTACCAGTGCCCAGGGTGACGGGAGGAAGGTCAGGCCACCAGGTGGGCACAGCGAGGTCAGTCTTGATTAGGCTTGGCCCAGCGGTCTGTCCTCTCTACTTGATGTCAGTGTCACTTGGTTCCGGAAACATCTCCTGGCCTGGGTAATTAATTGCAGATGTTTCCACACCAGTAGCTTGGCTTCAGTCTGCCGGTAGGGTGCTTTATCTGTTGACATCAAGAGGAGGGCACGTGTTCCAGCTGCTTTGACTTTACGAGGTGCATTCATTCCCAGCATAGGCATGGCTGTGCTAAGCTGACGTGAGCCGGGCACTCCTGGCCTGTCCGTGATCTTTGGAGAGGATGGACTGGGGGTGGGGAAGTGCTCCCTTAGAGACATCTCCACGCCTCTTCTGCTGCTATCTCCCCCCGGCCTAGCCACTGCATCCTCCTGGCACCTCCCACTGCACAGCCCTCATCTAGAAGGCTGCCTGGTAGCTGCCCGGGTCAGAATTGTTAGAGAAACCCTGTTCTTGAGGACTTGCTGTGCTGAGCGTGTGTTCATCTTCACATTTAACAATCATATTAGCTTTACAAACTGCATGTAACTGTCCCCATTTTATAGATGAGGAAGTCGGGAAATTCTGGGGAATTCCCTGCATGGCCACCGGGGCCTAGTGGGCTGGGCCAGGAAATCAAAGGCCCCGGGAACAAGCCCTGGGCTGCCCCTGTGAGGCCCAGAGACAGAGCCCTGTGCCCCCATCATCCCAGCATGCTGGTTCTGGCTGCCTTCCCCCAGCTGCCACCCCAGGCCCCCTCTGTCCCTCCCTCCCTGGCCTTCAGGTGGGTCTGCCCACCTCGTGGTCTGAAATCTGTCTGAACAATGAGCACTTGTCTCGCCCCTCTCCAGACTGAATTGAGTGAGGGCCTGTCCTGCCCCTCACTGGGGCCAGAAGTCTCAGCCAGGGCAGAACCCACCTCTGGTGTGTGTCTGGTCTTCTGGGGTAAAGACTCCCTCCCCTCCCATAGATCCCAGCCAGCTGACACCCTCCTCCCAGCTTACCTCCATCCTCCTGGCTACAGCTGAGGGCGAGGCCTTGGCCTAGGGTCAGGTCAGTCCGTGCCTGGTAGGAGAGCTTCCTTCAGAGCCAGAGCCAGAAGGGGGCAAACAGATGAAGAGGAGAGACCCAGGAAGGATAGCAGATACCTTCTGATTGTGAGTCCTTTCACCTTGGCTCTTCAGAAGGAGCACAGTGATCTTGATCCCAAGAGGCTTGGCCAGGTGGCCGCTGACCAGGCAAGCAGATGTGGGTAGTTATGCCAGGAAGTGGTGGGCATCCGGACACCCCCACTCAGCATGTGCTTAGGGCACAATCAAAGCTGGTTCACAACCAAATTACAGGCTGCATTTTTAAAAGAATGTGTTTGTTAAGTAACAGTTTCATGGGGAAAGGCAGAATTGTGTTGGACCGAGGGTATTAGTATTGCTTCCATATGGAATCACCTGTTAGTGTGGGGTGTGGTCATACCCTGATCATGACCTAGGACCTTCTTTCATGTGGGCCTCTTGTGTGGGAAAAGGTGGTGCCAAGCCCCTTCCCCTTCTCCGTGCCCCCTCGACCTTATATAGGCCTTCCTCCTGGCTCGGAGGCCATTCTCTCTGCCGGGTTGGGCCCCTATCTCCCCGTCTCCTTCATCCTTCCTGCCCTTTTTGCTGACATTGGGTGTGGTGATGGGGAAGCCCAGGAGCCCTCGCCACAGCTCTGCCATGTCTCTGTGCCATCTAAAGCCCTGCCCCTCCCTCCCTGTCAGCGCTGAGTCACAGCTTCTGGCAGCCTTGCCCCCGACCCCAGGATGCCTCTCAAGTAAGGGGCCTCCCCGCCCTGGCAGAGCTGGCCAGATGGAGGCCAGGCTCCGAAGCAATAACCATGGCAACCAGCGGGGGGTGGGAAGAACTGGCTTTTTGAACTGGCATCAGGAACTGAGGGGCAGCACACAGCTGAGCCAAGGGGAAGCCGTGCCCTCCTGAGGCAAAGTGCCCCCTATATTCCATTTCAGGAGAGGGGTAACATCCCAAGGTCTCAACACACACACACACATCACACAACACATACACACACACCACACACACACCTCACACATCACACAAAACACACCCCACACATACCACATGCACACACACACATCACACAACACATACACACACCTCACACATCACACAAAACACACCCCACACATACCACATGCACACACACACACATCACACAACACATACACACACACCACACACACACCTCACACATCACACAAAACACACCCCACACATACCACATGCACGCACACACACATCACACAGCACATACACACACACCTCACACATCACACAAAACACACCCCACACATACCACATGCACACACACACACATCACACAGCACATAACACGCACACACCACACACACCTCACACATCACACAAAACACACCCCACACATACCACATGCACACACACACACATCACACAGCACATACACACACACCACACACACCTCACACATCACATAAAACACACACACACCACACAAACACACACACACACACACAGTGATTACTGTGTGTCAGGCATTTTTCTAAGAGTTTTGCAAACATTAATCCATTTAATCCTCTCACCAACCACATAAGGTAGGTATTATTATTGTTATGATGATGATGATGATGATTATTATTATTATTGAGATGGAGCTTCGCTCTTGTTGCCCAGGCTGGAGTGCAGTGGCACGATCTCTGCTCACCACAGCCTCCGCCTCCCGGGTTCAAGCAATTCTTCTGCCTCAGCCTCCTAAGTAGCTGTGATTACAGGCATACACCACCACGCCTGGGTAATTTTGTATTTTTAGTAGAGATGGGGTTTCCTCATGTTGGTCAGGCTGGTCTCGAACTCCTGATCTCAGGTGATTCACCCGCCTTGGCCTCCCAAAATGCTGGGATTACAGGCATGAGCCACCACGCCCAGCCTGATACTATTATTATTAACCCATTTTGGGGGATGGGAACACTGGGGCCCAGAGAAGTTGAGTGGCTTCCCCAGAGTCACACAATAAGTGGTGAAGCTGGGCTTTGAGTCCACACCCTGCGGCCAGGCCTCTCCAAGCTGCCTCAGCGGCAGAGCTGTGGCCACAAAGGAAGGCTGAGCTGGGGAGGGATCCTGGGACTGCAGCAGGCACATCTTTGTATCCAAGGGATTTGGCCTCTGTCTTGGTCCTGGGGCCGGGTAACACTGTGTAGCAGGACACTCACTGCTCACATGACATTGTATCTGGGAGAAGGGCAGGGTGGCATGTGGACCTTTTGTCTGGAAAGGGTCACCCTGGGCCGCAGCCGTGTAACAAGGTAGGGTTCCTCCTGACATCAGAGGAGACGTGGCCTCAGTTCTACTCAAGTCAATGGAGTTTTCAGGCTGTTGGTAAGAAGGGGGCTTGGGCTTCTGAGAGTACGTAGACAACCCCTGCCTTGTCCGCAGCCTTGAGGGGTATGCCGAAGGACCTAGAATCCAGCTGGCACTACCTCACTTGTTGCTGGCACAGGGCATTGCCCATCATGGCACATAGGATACCTCTTACAGGCCCTAGCAGGGTTAGATCCAAACTGCCGGGCTTTAGCTAAGGCCCAGCTACCCTGATGGCAGGAAGTGGGATGAGCTCTGGGCAGGTGGATGTTTATAGGGTGAGCAAGGCTGCGGATCAGCCCTGACTCCCATCCCCCACTGTGCCCTACTGCCCTTTGGGTCTTCTGTGTACTGCCTGTTCACCCACAGTCATCTGAGTCTCTGCAGGGTGGGCAGATGGTGGAGGAGGAAGTGAAGGAGGGGGTGGAAGGAGGTGGGCCCTGTGTGGTGTCAAAGCACACTTGTCCATCAGCTCCTGAGCTGGACTGGTCAGCTCCCTGGAGCCCCTATGGCGGCAGGCTGAGGGCCCCTCCCTTCGTGACATCCTGTCTTGATTTTCTAGGATCCTCCCACCACTGGAAGGCCCCCCTGCCCAGGCATCCCCGAGCAGCACCACGCTTGGTGAGGGCTCCCAGCCTGATTGGCCAGGGGGCAGCCGCTATGACTTGGACGAGATTGATGCCTACTGGCTGGAGCTCATCAACTCGGAGCTTAAGGAGATGGGTAGGTGACCACTGCATTAAGAATGGGATCACGGCTGGGCAGGGAGGGTTTTCTCCCCATCCCGAGAGGGGCAGTGGCCCAGGCAGGGCTATGGTATGGCATGGATCTGGAGGGAGTGTCCATACTGCATTACTGAATGGGGACCTCACTGGTTAGTGTCTCTGTGCCACCTGAAGTTTCTGCAGCTATCAGGTGGCGGCAATAATAGCACATCAGTTACAGGGCTCTTGGGACTATAGTGGTAAGCATGAATGTTACATGAAGAGTTAGTGAGCACGCAGGGGAGGCTAGGATGGCACATGGGGCTGGGGTCAGGATGGCAAATGGGGCTGGGGTCAGGAGATGTGGGCCACCTGGCTGGAGCCCAGTAATGTGTCCCAGGAAGGGTTAACTCGACCCTATTCTGCCACACTCAGAGGTCCCCTCATACACACAGCACAAGCAGTGCCTTCTCCGTGGAGCTGGCCGCATCCCAGAGACACTTCCATGTTAATTGTACACATGTGTCCCTGTGGTCACAGGCAGGCTGTCTAAAGTCAGAACTCCAGGACAGGTCAGGGGCCTTTGAGATGGGATGGTCCAGACCATTCAGTTTTCAGAGGATGGAGCTGCTTCTCCCAGGTCCCATGGTGGGTGGGCAGAAACCCTCCCAGACATCTGCCCTGAATTCCTGCAACTCCAGGAGCCAAGTCCTCTTCAAAGCTCAAAGGAGACTGGGCTCCTAACACCACCATGCCCTGCTGTCCTCCTCACAGAGAGGCCGGAGCTGGACGAGCTGACATTAGAGCGTGTGCTGGAGGAGCTGGAGACCCTGTGCCACCAGAATATGGCCAGGGCCATTGAGACGCAGGAGGGGCTGGGCATCGAGTACGACGAGGATGTTGTCTGCGACGTGTGTCGCTCTCCTGAGGGCGAGGATGGCAACGAGATGGTCTTCTGTGACAAGTGCAACGTCTGTGTGCATCAGGTGGGCAGACCCCCCAGTCACCCTCACCTGTGCCATGTATACACACGCTGCCTGGCAGACCCCCACTTGGCTCTCCAGGGGCACTGTGGACAGAGGCCCTTAAGAAGGAGGATGAAGGGAATGGTGAGGATGCTTCATGGTACCATGTGCACCCGGGGCCCCTTGGCTTAGACCTGCCGGCCAGACTCAAGCCAAAGCCCATTGGCTTTCTGCACTCTCCCATCAGCCTCCCTCAGACCCTCTCCACCTTGTGCCCTCTCCCTGCCCCTCCTCCTCTGCTCCTCATGTCCTGAATTTACTAAAAGGCAGCCCACTGCTGTGACCGAGAGCAAAGCTGCTAGATTTCAAATCGTGGCTCTGCCCTTCACAAGCTATGTAACTTTAGGCAAGTTTTGTAACCTCTCTGGGCCTGTGTTTTCTCAGTTATGCATAAATAAGAGTGGATTGTTGCACGGATTAAATTGTTTACTGTGGGTCTTTGCTTAGAACAGTCTAGTAAGGGCTATATGTATTTGTCACCGTTACTCGCTTTATGTGCCAGTGCAGCCTGGCCAGGCTCCCCTTGGTTTGGGGCCCAAGGCTCTAGGTCTTGAGTATCTCTGGGCCTTGACTGCAGACCTGACTGGGACCTAGTGGACCCACTCTGGCCCTGATTTTGAGGCTGCCCTTATGCACCATCGCTGGAATAGACCCTGGGGAGCTCAGAGGTAGGGACTTTGCCAGGCTGGCAGTAGGTGGGCAGTGCAAGTCTCATATAAACAAACACATCCCTTATACCCAGCAGCTCTTAGGTTCATGTGTCTCACCCAAGCCATAGAGGGGTGCAACCTTCTTCATGGGTCCCTGTGTAAGAAATATGAGGGCTCTGGGACTTGTTTCCGGGAAGTACACACCCAATTTTGTATTCAACTTAAAGGGATTCTTGGACTCTCCTTAAGTCTATTGCTGGTTAGGAACCTCCGGCTAAACTGACTCTCCTCCCAGCAGAGGGCAGACCTGAACCCGTTCACAGAGGACTGAAATGGTGGCATTTCAGGCATACAAGCAGGCCAAGGAGGGCTTTCCAGGAGCCCTTCCTTCCTTCCTTGCATTGTAACTCCTCAGAAGTTGTACGTGCCAGAGACTGGAGGCTGTGTAGCAGTGTAGCATGGGGCTGGCACTGGACCAAATGCAGCTGACTGCTGACTAGACACAGATTGGCCAGTTCCGCTGACTCATGACCACCCTACTCTCTCCTAGGCATGCTACGGGATCCTCAAGGTGCCCACGGGCAGCTGGCTGTGCCGGACGTGTGCCCTGGGTGTCCAGCCAAAGTGCCTGCTCTGCCCCAAGCGAGGAGGAGCCTTGAAGCCCACTAGAAGTGGGACCAAGTGGGTGCATGTCAGCTGTGCCCTATGGATTCCTGAGGTGGGTGAGCGTGGAGGTGAGGCAGCCAAAGGAACAGCCCGTGGGGAAGTGGGTCTGCATGGGACTCAGGTAGCAGAGCACTGGGAAAAGAAGGTGATGGACTCGCACTAAAACACTGAGATCGGCCGGGCTCGGTGGCTCAAGCCTGTAATCCCAGCATTTTGGGAGGCCGAGGCGGGTGGATCACCTGAGTTCAGGCGTTCAAGACCAGCCTGGCCAACATAGCAAAACCCCCTCTCTACAAAAATTTGGAGTGCGTGGTGGCAGGCACCTGTAGTCCCAGCTACTCAGGAGGCAGAGGCAGGAGAATCACTTGAACCTGGGAGGTGGAGGTTGCAGTGAACCGAGATCACACCACTGCACTCCAGCCTGGGTGACAGAGCAAGACTCCATCTCAAAAACAAAACAAAACAAAACAAAGCACACACTGGGATCTCAGGTGATGGGTCAGCAAAGAATCCAGGCCACAGCTATAGGGAGCTTTGCTTGTGGACTTGGACAGAGCTCAGGTGGTGACTTCTATGAGAAAATGGGGTTATGGACTGCTAGGAGATTCAGGAGATAGGGATGAGGTTTGGACAGAAGTCAGGCAGCTGACTAGAGGGGAAAGCAAGTTGTGGGGTCCATCTAAACCTAGGCAGTTGTTCCAACCAAAGTCAAACCACATGTTCAAAACAAAGATAAGCCAGCTGACCTTCAAAGAGAATGGGGTGGGAGGCCGAGGTGGGTGAATCAGTTGAGGTGAGGAGTTCAAGACCAGCCTGGCCAACATGGTAACCCCGTATCTACTAAAAATACCAAAAAAAAAATTAGCTGGGCTTAGCACATGCCTGTAATCCCAGTTATTTGGGTGGCTGAGGCACGAGAATCACTTGAGCCCGAGAGACAGAGATTGCAGTGAGCCGAGATCGCGCCACTGCACTCCTGCCTGGGTAACAGAATGAGACTGTTTCAAAAAAAAAAAGAGAGAGAATCAGGTGGTAAGCCTAATGGGAAGTTGGCTAGTGGGCCTGCTGCTATGGCTGCGGCTAGGATGGTGGGGTGGGTGTGTTTCTGAGTCCATGTGGGAGTGCCACGGGCAACAGGCTGGGTCCAGAGTCAGTGAGTTAGCAGAGGTCCTGGGTGCCTGGAAGGCCAGCCATTTTATTTGAAATGTGAAATGTTGAAATGTACCAGAGTTTCAGCCCCAGCCCTGCTGTGTGGACTGACTCAGATTGAGGCCCCACTCCAGTGTTGCCTGTGCCCAGAAGCAAGCCAGGTGGCCCTGTCCATAAGTGGCACTCTCCTTCCTGGGTTCACAGTCTGAAGCCCACAATGCAGGCTTCTGTGATAACAGTTGTTTGTGTCAGCAGTAGGCACTTGCTTGCAGATCAGCATGTTGAAGACTGGGACCACCTCTGAGTGTACCCTGGGCTGGGCATGGCAGAGACAGAACCAACAGGGACTCCATCATGAAGACCCTTAGGCTCAGGACCTTTGGAGAGAATTGCTTTTTCCATCCTCAGGCATTAGCAATGGGGAGGCAAATGTGCCCTGCCTCTGGGCTGCGGGGTGGTCTCTGCCCAGTAGACTTGGGCATAGTTGTAGGGCTGTCCCCACAGGAAGGGCTCAGCAAAGGCATATCCCCAGGAGAGCCCTAAAGACCTTCAAGAGGAGATCCCACAATGAGGCTTTTCTTGGTGCCTAGAAAAATAAGTAATACAAATACAAATTGTAACAAGAACTCTGAAGATGTTATTAACAAAGGCCTGAGTGCAGAAAGAAGGAGGATCTTGCGTGTACCTATGCACACACCAAAGCACCTGTCTGTCAAGGCCCACGCAGTCTTAAGCACATACACACAGTCAACTACACACACTGACGGCACACTCACACATTCACAGACAATTTAAGATTAGTCTCAGATGAGCACACACTAACACACTCATCCAGTGGTGAGCTTGGGAGAGTGAGGAGGAATTCCGGCCTTTGAGCCATGTTTGTTTGGTGTCAGGAGGGACTTGGGATTCAGGGGCTCAGCCACTGCCCTGTCTGCCCACCACCTAGTTTCAGCAGACAACCCCCCATTTTGGAGATCCCTGGAGGCAGGCTGGGGATGAGAGGAATGATGCAGCCCCCTGTGTCCTGCCCAGGTCAGCATCGGCTGCCCAGAGAAGATGGAGCCCATCACCAAGATCTCGCATATCCCAGCCAGCCGCTGGGCTCTGTCCTGCAGCCTCTGCAAGGAATGCACAGGCACCTGCATCCAGGTATGTGGCCTACTTCACCTCCTGCTGCCAGGAGCTGGCTGAGAGGCATGCTTGGGGCCTCAGACAGCAGCTGCCACCATCTTCTCCCCTCCATGGGGCTGCAGACTGATGGGCCCCAGAGGGGTGTGGGACTGGGGCCAGAGTCAGAATAGCACCTGTTGGGGAGCATTTCTCCATCCCCTGGTCTTCTAGGGAGTGGGAACAGACCCGGGGAACCAAGGTTCACCACCCCATTGGAGTGCTGAGAACTCTGGCTTTCCCTGAAAGCAAGTGTCTTGGGGCTTGATGAATACATTAGCCTCACTTCTGACATTGAATTTGACACGTTAGGGGTTAGGAATCAAACTTCTCATCTAGCTAAGCTAATAGACTGTCCTGACACTGGAAGGGCTGTACCAATCTGTCTTTAGCAAAGCCTATTCCCAAAGTCTAGCATGCGTCAGAATTACCTGGAGGGCTTGGTAAACATAGACTGCTGGGCCTACTCCTGAGAGGCTCTGACTCAGTAGGTCTGGAGTGAAGCTGAGAACTTGCATTTCTAACAAGCTCCCAAGGCATGTTGATGCCTCGGGTCTATAGTTTGGGAGTGCAGGTGGGAGTCATCCTTTGTCCCCCTCATCTTTTAGGAACAGAGTTGTCATTGTAAACGTTAGTTGTGCCTTCACCCATCCACGGACCTTCAAAAGGATTTGTGAGTGCAGCATCAGCAGTCATAATAGTTGGGTGCGTGATTGCTGACACAGTTATCATCATCCAAGGCTAAGAGAGAGGGTCAGGCCTCAAGCTGTCTGGACGAAAGGAGAGGGAAGGGGTCTAAGTCCAGCCCCTCTTCCCAGAGGACAAAAAGGGGACCACAGTCCCCATCTTAGATGAGCCAGTGACCCATCATCAGCCTTTCTCTTGATGCTCTGTGATGCCAAAGTCATTTTGCCCACAGAAAAATGCAGCTTGAGGCCGGGCACGGTGGCTCACGCCTGTAATCCCAACACTTTGGGAGGCCGAGGCAGGTGGATCACCTGAGGTCAGGAGTTCGAGACCAGCCTGGCCAACATGGCGAAACCTCATCTCTAAAAATACAAAAACTAGGTGGTGCATGCCTGTAGTCCTAGCTACTTGGGAGGCTGAGGCAGGAGAATCGCTTGAACCTGGGAAGCGGAGGTTGCAGTGAGATGGAACCACTGCACTCCAGCCTGAGCAACAGAGTGAGACTCTGTCTCAAAAAAAAAAAAAAAAATGCAGCTTGTCCCCAGAGGTGTTTCTCAATCGTCTTCTGATTGACTTCCCCAAAGCATGTGGTGTTGAATGGGTTACCTTTCCAGGCACCCCAGAGCTCCTCCTCCTCCCCTGCCATAACTCCCATCCTGCACAGGAGGTTGAGAGCCCATGCCATTCTGTTTAGGTTCTCTCCAGCATTGCGCATTCTCAGTAGAGCCCTGGGGGAAGCCCCTCTGTCTTCTCCCCTCCCACCAGGCTCCCTCCATGTCTGATCCTGCGCCTCCTTTCCCCTCAGTGTTCCATGCCTTCCTGCGTCACAGCGTTCCATGTCACATGCGCCTTTGACCACGGCCTGGAAATGCGGACTATATTAGCAGACAACGATGAGGTCAAGTTCAAGTCATTCTGCCAGGAGCACAGTGACGGGGGCCCACGTAATGAGCCCACATCTGAGCCCACGGAATCCAGCCAGGCTGGCGAGGACCTGGAAAAGGTGACCCTGCGCAAGCAGCGGCTGCAGCAGCTAGAGGAGGACTTCTACGAGCTGGTGGAGCCGGCTGAGGTGGCTGAGCGGCTGGACCTGGCTGAGGCGCTGGTCGACTTCATCTACCAGTACTGGAAGCTGAAGAGGAAAGCCAATGCCAACCAGCCGCTGCTGACCCCCAAGACCGACGAGGTGGACAACCTGGCCCAGCAGGAGCAGGACGTCCTCTACCGCCGCCTGAAGCTCTTCACCCATCTGCGGCAGGACCTAGAGAGGGTGAGTCCCCATGCCGCCTGCCCACCCCCTGCCTGGTGGGTCCAGGAGTCCTTTCCATGCCACACTCACTGCCCTGGAGCAGCCAGGACTCACCAGGACTCAAACTGTGAGCTCTGGTGGACCGGCCCTACTGCAGGAGCCTGCCAAGGGGCTGAGGGCTTTCAGGTCCCAAAGAGTACGGGGGTGACTGACACTTTACAGAACAGAGAAGAGTCCAGTTCTTGAGTCTCCAAGTCCCTCTTCTCCTAGCCCTGTCACAGGCCTGGTGAATGGTGGGGGCCCTGCCAAGGTCATGAGGCTGAGGGCACCAGAGCTAGGGCGAGGACCTAGGCTTCTGGCACTTGCTTGCCTCTGTGGGCCCCGCCTGCTCCTAACACATGAGCTTGCATTGAGAATCTGAGGCAGAGGAGGAACTGGGGCTTCCCAAGCTGTCCCCGTAACCCATGCTGAAAGCCAGGGGCATCAAGAGCCAGGAGCAGCCAAACAGGCACGTGCCGGGCCAGGGCAGGGTAGATGGGTAAACATGGCTCCGTGGGGTGCTGGGCAAACAGAACAGAGGCACGAAGGAGACAGGGTGGACTCAAGGAACGGTGGAGTGGAAGGAAGAGGTGAAAGGGGCTGGTGGATCGCACGAGACTGGGCTGGTGGATCACAGTGTGTCTGGAAGCTGCAGAAGTGCTAAGGAGGGACTGACACACTGTGGCTGGGACTTGCACCCAACACTCCCTGGAGGAGAAGTCCCAGGGTCTGGAATGGGTGGGCTGGCTGAAAACCACCCCCAGCTGTGTGCTGGGAAACAGGTGACGGTGGCTTGGTCCAGGGGGCTGAGTGAAATGAAGCAGGATTTCTGGATCCTTTTCCAGTCCTCTGAACCCCACAGGCTGTTCTGGTCTCTCCTCTCTGGGACATTTCTAGGGTTCCAGAGCATATGGGACCGTGTCACAGTGTCTCCCCTGGGTTCAGACATACATGCTCACCCTCTCCCTGGGTCCTGTCAGGAAATAGCCCTGGGCAGGAGCATGCAGGGAACGTTGTGTGACCCAAGGCGCCTGCTTTTCTTATCTGCATCGCAGTGGGCAAGGCTGTAAAATGGGTAGAACATCTCCGAGGGTGTTGTACTGTCAGGGAAGGGGCACTGGACCCAGCTCCCCCAATCCCCTCCTTCCCACTCATCTGCGCTGGAGCCTGCTCAAGAGGGAAATGACCTATTGCCCCCAGAGAGCCCTCACTGCCTGGCAGCCAGCTTGCCACCAGGCCAGAAGGAAGAGGTGGGGGTGGGAGGAACCAGATGTCCCTGGCTCCAGCCAGGACAGAGGGCAAGGCTACCTACATTGCAGCCACCACCTCCTGGCCAGCCCAGCCTCCTGTCACATGTGGCAGGGGCATCAGGTGTAAGACCTTCTGGGACCGAAGCTGCTTCCAGAGTCTTCTTTAGGCCACCATGTCTCCACCCGCTGGATCTCCAGTGGAAACACCTGCTTTTACTCCTACTGTTTCCCAAACAACCCCTCAGAACTGACCTCCCTGTTCTGTGCTGGTCAGCCCGCGTGTCTGTCCCTGGCTGGGTTGTCCAGGGAGGTCAAGGGCTTGACTCACTTATGTAGTCATCATCCTGGAAAAAGAGACTTGAGGAAGATCCTCCCAGCCCTGCTGAGCAGATGAGGAAACTGGGGCTCGGAGAGACGAATAACAGGAAGTCTTAGAGGAACTCCATTCCAAGGGTTTTGAGCTTGAATTTGGACCTCAGTCGGGGGCAGAAAAGGAGTTGTTGGCTTATTCTCTATTCTGTAAATTTCCTGGGCAAAAGCATCCCTTTTTCAGTCCCCTAATCTTCCCACCCCAGTGTTGGCTGGTTCAGGTGGAGCCTGGGGCTGAGGTTGGCGGGCTCTGGGGTTCCGGGGAATGAGAGCTGCTGCAGAGACCCCTGCAGTGGGAGCCAGAACACTCCAGAGTCAGGTGTGAACCGTCCCACTCCTCCTCTGGGAAGAGGAAGCAGGACCAATTTTGAAGTATGTGCAGCCTCTTACGGCTCAGGGGGCCCTGTCAAATGCTGCTTTCTGAGCAGCCACCAAGCTGGGCTGGCGGGCACCAGCTTCAATGAGGGCAGGGGCATGCACAGCCCTGGCAGGGCCGAGGAGGGACAACCATGAGCCAAGCTGACCCCCATCAGCGGCCCAGCCTCAAGGCCTTTCCAGGTCACACATTTGCAGCTTGGGTGAATGAACAGCGACAAGAACCCTGCCACGGGGCAGGCTTTCTGCAAAGGCCCATGGTGGTTGGTGGCCTGGCCAGCGGGCCCAGTCTCGGACCATGGCCCAGTGCCAGCAGCCGGGAGTATCCAGCCTGTAACTGGGCACTAAGCCAGCCTGGGCAGGAATCATCAGAAGATGGGGCAGGGCTTGAGGTCGAGGCCTTGGTAGCCTGACTTTGCATCCAGTTCCTGCACTCCCAGCTCTGTACCTTCTTTGTTTCAGTTTCTACTTCTCTGAGTTTCAGTTTCTTTGTCTGTAAAATGGGAATAAGGATCAGACTGACCTTGGGGTCACAGTGCATGTGGGGGACAAAGCTTAGCACAGTGCTCTCCATTGTTGGCCATGATTGTTGTTACTGTCCTGGCCCCTCAGCATTTGGCTCTTAGAAGAAGGGAGGCCAGCCCGTGCGCTCTGAGGGTGGGCTCCACAGAGGACCAAAAGGGCAGGCCCAGTGCTAGGGCCTGGGAACCCAGCATCCTCCCAGATTGATTTGTTCCTCCTCAGCCAGGCAGGGGTTTTGCTGAGAGAAACAGGAGCCGGGGCTGCTGCCAGCATGAAATCCCATTTTATGGTCAACCAGATGTGCTTTCCTAAAATTTCAGCCTTGGGCCTCGGCCCCAGCGGACGCTCGGAAGGCATGGCCACTGCAGCCTCCCAGAGTTATTTACGGCTGACAAAAAAAATTGCAGCACTGTTGATCAGCCCGACAAGTGCCGGCTGGTGTCCCCTAGCAACCGTGCTGACAAGCAGGCTGTGCAGGGACTTGCTGCTTGTGGCTCTGGCTCTGGTCACCAGGAGTTTATTTGGGAGCCTGACCTGGCCTGAGGAGGAGGCCAAGAGGGTGGAGGCGGCTCTGAGACACACACCTGCCCAGAGGATGATATGGGACAACTTCCCAAGGAGGGAAAGGCTCAGAAGGAAGTGGGTCCTGGCCTCGGTGCCTGGATGGTGGTCCCTTTGGCCTCCCACCAAAGCCAACCTTGTCCTGGGCAGCTCCAGCCTGCAGACCTCTGGCTCTTCTGCCCCTGTACCTTCCATCTCTAGGCCTCCCCCACCCCAGTAGTGCCCTTGCCTCATCCAAGCCAAGTCACCACCTCCAGCTGCTCCCAGGTCAGTAGCCCAGAAATTGCCACATCGTGCTCCCTGCCTGCAGTCTACTGCTCTCCCTGCTCACTTGTCTCCCAGGCCCTCCACCCTTCTTTGTCCTGCTTTCTTCACTCGCTCCCTATATGGCACTGGCCTGCTATGCCCCAGCCCTTGTCCCTCACTGAGGCCAGACCCCTGGCAGAGCCTCACCCAGTAAGAGGCACTCCCTCTACCAGGAGAAATCCCACAGCGCTGAGCAGGGCAGTCCCTGCTGCACACCCCACCTCATACCTGCTGCCCACATGCTGAGCCCTGCCTCCCTCAGGACAGCGTCCCCTCTGTCCTCATACCAGGGCCTCTAACTTCCTGCCAGCCGAGCCTCTCGGTCCATTCTCTTCCCTCCTGTCTTCCTTCCCCCACAGGGGCTCTTTTCCAGCCCACACCTGCAGCTGACAAGTCTGTCTTTTCTTCATCCCCTCTGCGGGTCCTTTTCCACCAATATTTGAATCTGTTCAACCCTCTCTCATCTTCAAAAGCGAATCCTCCCTCCCTGTTTCCCTCTAGTCGTGGGTTCCTCCGCTCCCACCCCCATCTCTCCTTTCCTGTCATCCGTCATGGTATTTGCATCCTTGCTGCCCACTCTGGCCGGGTTTCCGCCACATCCCATAGCCTGCCACCTGGGCTGCCTGCAGCCTCCCTGCCCACCTCTCCATCCCCCGATCCTCTCAGCAGCGGCTGCCACAATCAGACCTGCCCTTAGTCTTGGAGTCCTTTTCCTGTGATGCTCTGACCAGGTCGCCCCTGAGGTCCTGGTTTACCGGGCTCCCTCTCTGGCTGCTCCTTGGCCTCAATGGTCATCCATTGCTCTCCCCTGACTGCTCACTCCCAGGGCTGGAGGCCTCAGGCTCCACTGTCTTTCACGGCTGCCCACAGTTTTGCCCCACGTGGGGGTGCTGGCTGCCCCTCCCTCTTGAGCTCCACACCAAGTCCCTTTTAAAGGCCACCAGCATCTCATGCCCAGCATCCCTGTTAGTTTCCTAGGCCTGCCCGTGTGCCACCAGCTGGATGGTGAGATTCATCCTCATGGTTTTGGAGGCTGGAAGCCGAAGGTTGAGGTGTCAGCAGGATTAGTTCCTGCCGGAGGCTCTGCGGGGGAGTCTCTCCGTGCCTCCCAGCTTCTGGTGGTTGCCAGGAATCTTTGCTCTTCCTTGGCCTGCGGACATCTGTCTAGCCTCTGCCTCTGCCAGGTCACGTGGCCTTCTCCCTGTAGGCACCTGTGTCAGGACTCCACTCATAGTAGATCAAGGGCCCACCCTAATGTAGTATGACCTCATCTTAACTATTTATATCTACAGAGACCCTATTTCCAAATAAGGTCACATTGCAAGGGTCCCAGTAAAAATGAATTTGGGGGAACACTGTTCAATCCCGTACAGAAGCCACTGGAGGTTTTAAGGGGAGAAGGGAAGTGTCTCACTACTCTGTGAAAATCCAGCCCTGGGCCGGGCGCAGTGGCTCACGCCTGTAATCCCAGAACTTTGGGAGGCCAAGGTGGGCGGATCAGGAGGTCAGGAGTTCAAGACTAGTCTGGCCAACATGGTGAAACCCCATCTCTACTAAAAATACAAAAATTAGCCAGGTGTGGTGGCAGGCACCTGTAATCCCAGCTACATGGGAGGCTGAGGCAGGAGAATCGCTTCAACCCAGGAGGCCGAGGTTGCAGTGAGCCAAGACTGTGCCACTGCACTCCAGCCTAGGTGACAGACCGAGACCCCGTCTCAAAAGAAAAAAAAGAAAATCCAGTCCTGGCTTCCCTTGGCCTGGCTCAGTCAAGCTTCAGCACCTGGCCTCCTCCCTTGCCGGCCCCGACACTCCTCACTGCTCCCTTCAGATTCCTGCCATGAGGCTCTGCTCTGCCTCCCCCAGCCTGGCCTGGCTTGGATTCCTCGTTCCCAGGCTCTGCCCTGCCATGTGATCAACTCCCACTCCCACTGGCTGCTTGTGTGTCCAAGACGCCTTGCTCAGCACCCCCAAGTGTGGGTCGGAGCCACCTGGTCCTGTCAGTAGTTGGTCAGCACCTACCTCCCCTGAGAAGAAAGGGGCCCCAGCGGCATTGCTCACTTGAGTCCAGGGCCCCACACAGTGCAAGTCCACAGAGCTGTAGCCAGTGCTTAAGGGTGTGGGGGAAGGAGGCTGGTTGGAAGGTGGTTTTCAGGAGGTCCAAGTTTTGACAGGAGGGTGGTTCATCCCAGTAGGGTGGGACCAGGTGGTTGCAGCCCAGGGTGGCCCCCCGGAGGGGTACTAGCCATAGGGATAGGTGGAGCTGAGGCTCAGAGGTGGGTGGCCTGGTGCTCACGGTCTTTGAGCTGAGGGCACACACACCAGCGTGGAAGGCCACGGAGAGTCCATGCAGAGCGCATCGTGTGGAGGCCTGAGGCTGGAGCCACCTTTGTGGTACATCCTTCACGGCTGGGCTCAGGAAAGAACGGAGGATACCCGTACCCAGAAGAGAGGTCTGATCTTGGCTGCCCTCGGACTGGGAGAAATGGTTATGCCAACAGGCAGGGGGTCTGGAACCAGAGGTCACCCCAGCTTAAGGACATGAAGGCTGAACTCAGCCTTGAAGATGGAACCCAACGGGAAACAGCCTGGTCGCAGCTGGAAAGACCCTGGTGGGACCCAGGATTCAAGCTGAGCAGCTTTGGCCAACTGTCCCTGATAATGGCGTCTCCATCCTGTGCTGAAGACCAAGGAAGTGTCTCAAGGGAGGGGGCTTGGTCTTGGCTTCAGAAGTGTGGCCTGCCCTGAGAGCAGCCAGGGAGGGATGGCCCACTGGGGTAAGGTGCCAGGAGGGCAGGCAGTAGCATGGTCCATCCTGCAGGTGCTTCCTGTGGGACCACCTATAAGAAGGGTCCATGTCCCATGAGCTTTGCAAGCTGGTGTCTAAGGCCCCAAGGGGCTCTTCCCAGCTGGCCTTGAGGCAGTCAGAGAGGCCTCTGCCCTCTCTGCTGAGGAGTTCTGTCACTGTGGCAGAGTGAAGGTGGCTGTGTAGATGTGGAAGCCTTGGCCAGCATGGCGTGAGCCTGGCTCAGGTCCCAGTGCAGCGGATAGACATGGGTTGGCTGCAGGCTGGGCACAGGTGGGTTAGGACTTTCTGCTCAAAGCTCTTCCGATGGCGTTCTCTCTGGCTGCAAGTACCGGGGCCATCTGTGGCTCAGGACACGTGTTAGTTTTTGCCATGCCGTTTATGTCTGAAGAATTTCCGTGCTGGGAAAGAAAGGCCTTGGACAGGAGGCAGAGGGATGAAGTTGGTGACCTGGTGAGACCCTGATGAGTCTGCGGGCACTGTGGTTATAAAGGACAGCAACCATGTTGGCAGGGCCTTGGGAGGCAGCCTGGCTGACCTTACCAGGAAGGTAAGACTCAGAGGAGGAAGGTGGGCATGCCGGGTTGATCTAACCAGATGCTTTTCCCTGGCTGCTCTGGCTCAGCCGGGGACCACAGGGCTGAGGCTGTGTTTGGCCTTAGGTTTTGGATCTGAGACATGCAGCACAGGGCTGAGGATGCGCTCAGGGTCTGGGAATTGGTTTGCAGATGTTCTGGGCAGGATAGACTGTGGCGGTAGCCTGTGCCCCTGGCACTGCCTCCACCCATAGCAAGGTCCCCAGAGCTGGGAGGTCTGGGGTGGTTGCCTGTGAGTAAGGTGGAAAATCTCTCTTGTTTTCTCAGGTTAGAAATCTGTGCTACATGGTGACAAGGCGCGAGAGAACGAAACACGCCATCTGCAAACTCCAGGAGCAGATATTCCACCTGCAGATGAAACTTATTGAACAGGATCTGTGTCGAGGTAGGCGCCTTCCCCACCTGCCGCCGCCACCTCCGTGTGCCCTTTCTTGCGGGGCTGGGTCCCAAGGAGGGTGTGTCTTTGGATCCTGGTGGGGGTATGTGCGTGGAGCCAAGGGCCACTGGCCCCCACTCCTACCCTTCACCCATCCAATTAGTAGGCCCAGACGGGGGCCTGCAAGGGTCCTGAGTTGTGCGTCACTAGGCAGAGAGCCAGAGGTTGGAATGTGGGCATCAGGCCTGCCCTCAGGGAGCTTTCTGGTTGACTAGGCCACAGCAGTTCAGGAGCTGATTGCATGTGAACAGGTACAGAGAAGAAGTCCTAGTGGCTCTCTGCTGGTGCTGAGGCAGGAAGGGCCAGAAGCTGGCAAGCTTCCCTGAACCCTGGTGTGCCTGGGAGTCAGTTCCGAAGAAGGCAGCTGCCCCAGAGATGTGACAGGACCTGGCTGTTGTTTCTTTCTGACCCTAACAGGATTTATGCCCTGCATCCGTGGTGTTTTTCACTGTTTTATTCTTATTATTCTTATTCTCTTGGCGTCACATGCTTTTAATGGATCTGGAAATCAAAGGCTGAAGGAAGCGCTGACATTGATCATATCTGTTAATTGTGGATATTGCCAGACACAGGGCCCTTCTTGGAGCGTATACATGTTAAGAAGGGCAACACTTAGCCCCCAAAACGGTACCCCAGTGTTGCGTTTACATGCAGCAGAAATAGCTGGATGGAGAGAGATTTTGAGCCAGGGTCTGCCAATGCCACTTCAGCCTCAGGGCTAAGCTGGGCCTGGAGAGGAAAGCTGCTGAGCCACCGTTGGAGCAAATGACTGAGGACCTCTGCTGCCCCTACTTCTGCCCGAGAGCTGAGCTGACCTGATTGTGCTTTGGCATCACCACCCACTCTGGCCCCAACATCTAGCCTTGCCAAGTTCAGGTGCTAGTCATGACCATGTAGAGCTCACCGTGTACCCAAAGACTGTGGCAGCTTCCTGGCTGCTGGAGCTTTCCAGGCCCCCTGTCTTCTGTTTATTCACTCAGCCAGCATTAACTGAGCATGGACTGGATAGGGTTGCTGCCCTTGTGGAACGCACCATCTGGAGAGAGAAAGGAATGTGGTATCGCAGAGGCTACAGTTGCTGCCAGTTTAGGGATAGAAGTATCAGGGATGTCTTCCCAGAAGCAGCGATGCTCCAACAACATCTCAGGCACTTGGCTGTGGCCACATATCAGCTGCAGAAGGAGAAGCCCATGCAAGGCACCCACAGTTGAGGAAGCAGAGGGTGGCAAGCCACGAGCAGTGCCCTCAGGCACAGGATTCCAGAAGCATGGGCAAGAGCCTGGAGGGTCCACATCCCCACATTGGTTCTGGGGACATTTGCAACTCCTTGTCTTGAGTGTCAACAACCGGCAGCTCTTTGTTCAGGGCAGGGCAGGGTATTTGAAGACGACTGGTTTGCCCTGTCCAAAGCTGCTGCTCACACTGTTGAGAGGCTTGACGCCTGGGGTGGGACATGGGCTGTGTGCATATCAGTGAGGCTGTCTGGCCTGGCGGCTGGACAAAGCCTCCTAGTGGAGATGATATTTGGCCTGTGAACTGAATCAGGTGAAGGATAGGACAAGAAAACAGCATATTTGGAGACTTAGTGGCCAGAGCATGTCTTGGCAGAGAAACTGGAAGGAGGCTGGAATGGCTGCACCAGGCAGAAGGAAGACTCCTAAAGTGGGGATGACGGGTAACCTGGGTCACATGTGTGAGATCTTCTTGTAGCCTGGGGGAGGAGCTTACACTGTCCTGAGAGCAGTGGGGAGCCTCAGGAGCCTGCCTCCAGAGTATCTAGGCATTGGTTACATGCCATGTTACAGATGAGATTGCCCAGGCACAGTGGCTCATGCCTAAAATCCCAGCACTTTGGGAGACCACAGTGGGAAGATCGCTTGAAGCCAGGAGTTCCAGACCAGCCTGTCTCTACAAAAAAAAAAAAAAAATACAAAAATTAGCTGAGCATGGTGACACATGCCTGTATTCCTAGCTGCTTGGGGAGCAGAAGTAGGATTGCTTGAGCCCAGTAGTTTGAGGCTGCAAGCGAGCTATGATTACACCACTGTACTCCAGCCTGGGTAACAGAGCCAGGCTCTGTCTCTAAAAAATAAATAAATAAACAGATGTGGCCAGGCACAGTGGCTCGCACCTGTAATCCCAGCACTTTGGGAGGCCAAGGTGGAAGGATTACTGGAGCCCAAGAGTTCAAGACCAGTCTGGGCAAAATAGCAAGACCCTGTCTCTACAAAATTTGAAAATTAGCCGAGTGTGGTGGCGTGCACCTGTGGTCCCAGCTACTCAGGAGGCTGAGGCTGGAGGATCACTTGAGCCTGGGAGGTCAAGGCTGCAGTAAACTATGATTGTACTACTGCGCTCCATCATGGGCAACAGAGCAAGACTCTCTCTCAAAACAAACCAAAACAGATGAGACTGAGGCCTGGCCTGAACTGAAAGGATACAAGGGCCAGGGGTGCACCCTGAATCTCCCATCTAGTTTGCTGCCTGACTTTGAAAGCCAACCAAGAGACCATGGCAGGAGACTGGTTCAGGGTTGCTGACCCTGGGGTTAGGAATGGAACCCAAGCCTTTTGACCCCTCAGATAGTGTTCCTTCCACCTACATGTCTAGCTCCTCAGCCTGGCATTCAAGGCCCTGCCCTGTCCAGACTCCCTTCCAGCCATTCTTCCCACCACCCACACTCTCTCCCAAGGCTACAGGTTGTGCAGGTCAGACTGGAGTCCAGGTCCTGCGAGGGCCTCTCCTCGTGGCCCTGTGGCCACCCCAAGACCCCCACAGGCCACAGTGGACAGTTGGCCCACCCCACCATGCCAGCCATCCCCTAACTCCAACCTTTTTGCTGTGGAGGGTGAGCACTGGCTGATGGAGGACTCCTGGGCTGCCACGCAGGGATCTTGGTGCTGACTGAGGCCGCTCAGGGTAACCATCTCCCTCCTCCTCTCACTTTCCCTGACACAGAGCGGTCTGGGAGGAGAGCAAAGGGCAAGAAGAGTGACTCGAAGAGGAAGGGCTGCGAGGGCTCCAAGGGCAGCACTGAGAAGAAAGAGAAAGTGAAGGCGGGGCCTGACTCAGTCCTGGGGCAGCTGGGTGAGTGAGGGCCATGCTGGCCTGCAGACACGGCAGGCTTGACCATCACCACGCTTGCAGCTCTGTCTGCCCTGCGGAAGGCCAGCTGCACAGAGTAGGAGACTGAGGCTCAAGAGCGGTAACCAGGCCCTTGCTTGCCCAGGTGCACACACCTTCCACCCACAAAGGAGACAGATCTCAGAGCCCCGTGTGACATCCTGGGAAATGCCCCTTCTGTAGACCTGGATGGAGGCTGGGCCACGCCCACTCAGGAACTGTCCAGTCATTCCCCTGGCTGGGGGGGTCCTGGGTGCTGGATTTTCCCAGAGGCCCCCGGGACAGCCCCATGCTGGGAGGGGAGGATCTGCCAGAAAGCCCCATCCTTGTCCTACTCTCCCAAATCCTCTAAGTGGGCCCTTCCCACAACAGCAGCAGACTTTCCTGGAGCTGCCCAGAGGAGTGGCTGCAGGCTCTGGCCCTGCCCACCACCTCCACTGTCCCAGGCCTCCTGTTAGGCAGAGCAGCCTAATGGGAGCAGTGTGACTCATGGACCTCACGTGCTTCCTCCAGAGATCTCAGGGAGCATCATGGAGTCCCCTTCCAGACCTTGCCTCTGGGACGGAAGCCCCAGGTCATCCTTTCTGTCCCTCTGTCTCAAGAAGGGGACAACCCAGGCGTGGTGGTGCATGTCTGTATTCCTAGCTGCTCAGGAGGCTGAGTTGGGAGGATCGCTTGAGCCCAGGAGGCTGAGGCTGCAGTGCACCATGACCATGCCACTGCACTCCAGCCTGGGTGACAGAGCAAGACCCTGTTCCTTCATTTCACACCCCTCCCGCAAAAAGAAGGGGATAACTTGGGTGTCTAACAGGAAACCCAGTCTCACGTCTCGCCAGCTGCCCCCTCCCAAGACCTCGGTAAGGAAGGAAGGCTCTGCTGCCCTCACATCTGCTGGCGTCTCACTTGCCTCCCCTCTCCCTGACATCCAGGAGGGACTGGATACTGCTTGCTACCCCTATTCGTACCTGATCCCTTTATCCATGCTCTTTGCTGCAAGCGCTGGGAGGCAACGCTTATAAAGACTGAGCGCCCTCTGGTGGCCTGAGGGCATTTTCCTCCAGATTCCTCCTTCCCCAACCCCACCAGAATGGGGGTAGAGGGCAGGTCCAACTTCGTGGGTAGCAACCTGTGCAGTTCCACGGGGTCCTTGTTCTTGGTTAATGCTCTGCTGCTGCCACCTTGAATTTTCTTTCCCATGGCAGGCTTTCTGGTAAAATCCAAAAAACCTGCTAGACAAACTAAAAGAGCTATAACACTCCACCTTGAAATTCTTAATAATATTTGAACAAGGAGCCTATATTTTCATTTTACACTCCAGCCCACAAATTATGAAGCCCATCTTGAGGGCAGCACGTCCTTCTGGAGAGAAGGGTATAAGTAGTCCCTACTCTTTGGTGGTGTTGGCAGGAGGGATGGACAAAACAAGATAGCTCACCTGGGTCTGGCACAGGGGGACAGAGAGAAGACGATGCATGGTGGTGTGCTGGGAGCGTCAGCGGGCTTCCTGAAAGGGTGGGACACACGTCTGCTGGCGTCTCACTTGCCTCCTCTCTCCCCTCAGCAGGCCTGTCCACCTCATTCCCCATCGATGGCACCTTCTTCAACAGCTGGCTGGCACAGTCGGTGCAGATCACAGCAGAGAACATGGCCATGAGCGAGTGGCCACTGAACAATGGGCACCGCGAGGACCCTGCTCCAGGGCTGCTGTCAGAGGAACTGCTGCAGGACGAGGAGACACTGCTCAGCTTCATGCGGGACCCCTCACTGCGACCTGGTGACCCTGCTAGGAAGGCCCGAGGCCGCACCCGCCTGCCTGCCAAGAAGAAACCACCACCACCACCACCGCAGGACGGGCCTGGTTCACGGACGACTCCAGACAAAGCCCCCAAGAAGACCTGGGGCCAGGATGCAGGCAGTGGCAAGGGGGGTCAAGGGCCACCTACCAGGAAGCCACCACGTCGGACATCTTCTCACTTGCCGTCCAGCCCTGCAGCCGGGGACTGTCCCATCCTAGCCGCCCCTGAAAGCCCCCCACCACTGGCCCCTGAGACCCCGGACGAGGCAGCCTCAGTAGCTGCTGACTCAGATGTCCAAGTGCCTGGCCCTGCAGCAAGCCCTAAGCCTTTGGGCCGGCTCCGGCCACCCCGCGAGAGCAAGGTAACCCGGAGATTGCCGGGTGCCAGGCCTGATGCTGGGATGGGACCACCTTCAGCTGTGGCTGAGAGGCCCAAGGTCAGCCTGCATTTTGACACTGAGACTGATGGCTACTTCTCTGATGGGGAGATGAGCGACTCAGATGTAGAGGCCGAGGACGGTGGGGTGCAGCGGGGTCCCCGGGAGGCAGGGGCAGAGGAGGTGGTCCGCATGGGCGTACTGGCCTCCTAACTCACCCCCTTCCCTGTCCCAGGCCCTGCCCTGGTCCCCCCACAAGGCCTCAGCCCAGTCACAACTGCCATTTCCAGTCTCTGCTGAGTGTCCCAGACCCTCGAGGCTGCCACTCCGTCGTGGTTTTATTTTTAATATAGAGAGAGTTTTGAATTCTACACTGTTGTCTTTCCTCTGTGCTGGCCTAGGACATTAGGATTCCTTCCACGGCTCCAGCCACTAGGACCCTGCCAGGTCCCGCGCACCATCCCTGCCCTGCCCACGTGGTATTGCTGGGCTCCTGGCTAGATGCAAGCAAGGTGGAGAAGAGCTCAGGACTCCAGCCCGCTGCCACTGGGTGACACAGACTGTCGTTTGGGCATTATTTCATGGCAGATGGGCCAGTCCAGGGCCTACCCCGCCTTGCCCCCAGATCCCACTGGGGTCCATTTGGGGGGTCCTGCTACACTCCACCGATCCCTAAGGAAGTATAATAAACGATACCCAGCCAGAGTCTACTCACTGTCACAAGCACAACGAGTTTATATGAGAAAGCACTGAGGGGGTGCAGAGGGCCCGCTAGTTCCAGGGGAACTGAAAGCTGTTCCTGATCAGCCCGTATCATCTGAGGCCTGCCTGCCCACCCTGCCACCCTCCCCTCCCTTGCTGCTCTGCCCCTGCCAGTGCCCAGCCCAGCGGCTCTGGGAAGGGGTTCCCAGAATCCCTCCTGAGCTGTGCCATTTACTCAGGGGACTCCCAAACAGCCAGCTGCCAGTGCAGGTGGAGGGCTGTAGGGGAGGGCCAGTGCCCAGACAGGGTCATGGGGCTCAGACCAGCCCACTGTAGAGAATCACTCTGGGGCTCCAACTTCCTTCCTTCCTTCGGGGCCAGTCTCGGCTGAAGTCTGGTCACTCTCAGACAGAGCTGACCAGACCAGACCGTTTGCCTTTTCAAGTTTCCTAGTCCTGCTACGAGATGAGCTTCTTCCGTGGTTTCCTTTTGGAAACTCCTCCTT
This sequence comes from Gorilla gorilla gorilla, assembly GCF_029281585.2. Classification (NCBI taxonomy): domain Eukaryota; kingdom Metazoa; phylum Chordata; class Mammalia; order Primates; family Hominidae; genus Gorilla; species Gorilla gorilla. The sequence goes on from NC_073228.2 coordinate 138,483,184, forward strand.
CCAACAAGCAGTGGGATCCCGGGGCCCAGGGCGGGCCGGTGTTGGCCGCTGGGGCTGTTGTAAGTCTTGCTGGACGTTCCCCCGTTCCTGAGCCTTAACCCCTCACCCAGCCATCCCCCCCCCACCCCCCGCGTCCTGCCTTCCCCACCCCACCCTTAGGTCCCAGGTAGTTGCTCTGAAGAGTTTCAGTAGAGTGGCCCCAGGGTGATAGCTCAGGGAACAACAAAAAAGGAATTCCGTGAAAACATTTTTTTTTTCTTTGATGAATTACTCCTGGGTCACTTCCACCACTGGTAAAGCCAGAACTTCTCCAAAAAGAACCTTGCAAAAAGTCCAGTGAATCAGTCGAATCATTCTGTGGATGCCAAAGAATATTTTGACCATAATACAGCACAGCCTGGACCTGACAACTTGTCACTTGGACTTTTTTTTAAATGGAGTTCTTTAGCAACAAAGTATAGAAACATGTTCATTGCACACACCCAAGGAGAAGAGCTCAAGCGCTTGGAAGAGGATGCTTTGCTGCTGCTGAAGTGTACCTGGGTGTTAGATTTCAGATCCTGGGCTGAGCCCACTGTGAGCTTTCCTAAACTCTGAGACTCACAGAGGGGAAAGATACTGACGGTGAAACCAGCATGGAAAACGTCTTTACCATGTGGTTCCCTCCTCCCCAAATACATAAAGCAAATAAGCAGGATGGGGAACAGCTTGACCTTCATCCACCCCTAACTCCAAAACTATCAAGGTACGACAGTGGCATTGTCATCAACACTCAATTTCATGTGAATTTTAGCAAAACAGGAAACAAAGATAATGACTCAGTTCAGAGGATCGGACAAATGTGTCTAGTCCGGGTGGACTTGGAGGGAGTGGGGTGGGCTTCAAGGATTCTGGGCGTTGGGATGGCATGAGCTACCCCGTAGAGTTTAGTCTGCCTGCCCGCCTTGGTAGTAGTGACCAGTCAGTGTCAGCATCAGTGTCCCAACCCCAGTCTCTGTTTACTGCCTTTGAACAGAACTTCTTCCTTCCCCATGCTTTGGGTCACCTCGGGCTGCAACCCTGTCTGTGCCAGATTGCCCGGTCTGACCCTGCAGGAAGCAAAGAGGTGAGCTTAAAGAACAACCAAACTCTGCCAGGGGTCCCAGAAAGCCCAGGGTCCAGCAGTCTCAGCACTTGGCCCCTTGCCCCTTCACACCATCCTGGGGCAGGGGCTGGGCCTTCCTGGTGGCAGGGGTGGGTGGAGAATTAGGGAGAGGGTGCAACGAGTCTGGCCCCTTGCCTCGGGCTGGCTGGTGTTCTTCCAAGAGCCTCTGCTCACATTGTTGGCCTCTGGATTCTGGCCCTTCTTCATTGGCTATTGCTTTGGACTGGACTGTCGCTGAGCCCGTGTCCTGCAGAACCCAGATGTCTGTTAGGCTGGCTGGCTGCTGCGAGGGGAGGGGGGTGGCCTTTCACTTGGGGTGCCCTTTCACTCCCAGGCCAAGCCCTGGAGCAATCTTCTTCAGGCAGCTGTCTCCACCTCCAGGATGTCCAGCAGGCTGCAAGGAGAAGGATGCCAGCCACCCATCCTCCCCCAGTTCCCAGCCTTTCCCCTGTTGGTCACAGCCGCTTCTGTCTTTTTCCGGTCTACTGTCCCCAGTGTAGAGGGCTTTGCTGTCCCTGAGACTGAGGCAGGTTCCTTTTCCAGGCCAGAGGTGGAGGTAGATCTTTCTCTCAACCACATCTGCCTACACACACTGCTCCTCCGCAGGGAAGGAGAAGCTGCTCTGTAACTCATTCTGGCTATCGTCCCCCTTCTCACTGACCTGACCGCCCACCACCTCCTTCCCCCTCATCACATGACAAAGGATAATGTGCAAGAAAAGTATTTTTATGTATCATAAATGTATTTTGAAACAAATGAGAAGAAGAAAGGTAGAAGGGTTTATTTTATTAAATGAGCCTGACTTAGTGACAGTGTGTGAGCATTTGCAATGTAAGGGCCTCAGCTTCCTTGGAGAAGCCACCCCAGGTTTCCAGACATAGATGTTGAATTGTTTGTGGGGGGTGTGCCAGGCCACGTCTCGTGTGTCCATATGCAGGCATGCCTGTGTGTACTGTGTATGGGCACACTGTGGGACTAGCTGGGACAATTCCTAGAGATTCAACTGCCCAATTCTAACCAACATTGGCAGCGGCTGAACTTGGCATTTCCTTGCTAACTGCCAGATGTGGCCAACCTCTGTCCATACGCAAACCACTGAAAAATGATCTGGATTTCTATAGCAAGGCCCTTGGGGAGGGCACTCTCCCATGCCCTTGGCCTCACTGGCCACATTGGCCAATGAGCCAGGGCTGGAGTCTGAGACCTTTGGTTGTTCTTCAAGGCACCTCCTGCCACTTTCTCCCTCAGAGGCACAAACGCTTTGTGTTCCACATCAGTTTGAGGGGACGGTGGGGGGATGATATGAATGTCACAGGAGGTGACACCTTCTGTCTTTGTTTCAAAGAAAGTGATGTGCCATTTGTTAATATACAAGAGAAATATTGAAAATATATTGAAAAGAGCAATTTTAAATTATTTTTGGCTTATGTTGCAATATTTATTTTCTTGTATTAGAAAAGATTCCTTTGTAGAGAAAAAATGTATTTTTCATTAACGCAAAGACCTATTTCTCCTTTTTGTACATTGTCCATGTGCGCAACCCTTAACGAGCAATAGAATGTATGGTCACCTGGGTGTGGCCAGTGCCCGCTGTGCCCTGCATGATTCTGTGTTGCCGCTGCTGCATAGTTCCCAGCCCCATCCTGTCCTGCTCACTCATGGGGGCTTCCAGACCCCGGCCCCACCAGGGCTTGTGTCACAGGGAGCCCTTTGCACTCCTCGTGTGTTGGCAAACGCAGTTAATAAAGCAATGTTTTCTGTGCTGGCTGGTGTGAGGCTCCATTGCATTGGATGGGGTAGGGAACCCTGGGAGTCCCACACACACACCCGACAATGGGCTCAGCAAAACCACGGGGTCGCTGAGTTTTCCAAGGGATCTGCTGCCACCTCCTAAGGAATCATAATAAAGACGTTCAGTGCACACCAAGGGCTATAATTTCAGAGCAGTATTTATATTTTTCATTATTATTATTATTATTATTTGAGACAGGATTTCATTCTGTCACCCAGGCTGCAATCTTGATTCACTGCAGCCTTGACATCCCGGGCTCAAGCTATCTTCCCACCTCAGCCTCCCGTGTAGCTGTGACTACAGGTGCATGCCACCATGCCCGGCTGATTTTGGTAATTTTTGTAGAGACAGGGTTTTCCCATGTTGCCCAGGCTGGTCTCAAACTCCTGGGCCCAAGTGATCCGTCTTCCTCGGCCTCCTGAAGTCCTGGGACTACAGGCGTAAGCCGCCCCTAGCCTCAGGGCAGTATTTCATTTGATCTTCAATATGTTCCCCTGGAATTGAGAGGATGAGGTATGCACCTAAAGTCGAAGATGTGCTAAGAGGTAAAGCTCTGCATCCAAGGCAGGACTGCTGCACTCCCCACCCGCTACAACCACCTGTCTGGGGCCGTAGGAAAGTTTGGGAGGAGCCTCCAGGGAGTGTCCCTAGGTCAGTGAAGATTTTTGCTTGAGTTTGTTTTTCATTCATGATTTTCTGAGCACCTACCCTGAGCCGGGCTCTGAAAAGAGTGTGGGGGATATAGCTGCTGTCCTTGCTTGGGGTGGCTCACACAGGCAGTGAGGGAACTGGGAGTTTTCATGGAGGCCTGGGCTGGTCTAGAGGTGAAGGGGTTCAGGAAGGGTTTCTCTGAGGAAGTGACACCATTAATTCATTGATTCATTGATTCATTCAACAAGTAGTCTTGACCGGACACCTCACTGCCAGTGTGCTGGGTTGTATACTGTGCATGTCACCAGGCCCCTGTCCCCCTAGAACCTCCAGACATTGGAGACCTAATGAAAAAATAGTTGCTAGCCCAAGGGAAGCTGCATCGGAGAAAGGGATGACGGGCATTCCTCATAGAGGGTTTGGCCTGTGCAAAGATGGATCAAGCTATATCGGGAGGGTCTTGAACCTCCTCTGAGGGCTCAGAACAAGGCTGTGAAGGACAGAGGTTACATTAAGACTCAAAGCATCTTAGCTTCTGGGGCCACTGACTTAGTTGTTTGCCACAGAGAATTGACCCATTTCCTCTCCAGAGCAGTAGACGGTAGGTTCCCAAGGGTCCCTCCAGATCCAATGTTCTGAGTGCACAATGCACAAGGTATTGGAAGTAAATTTGGGGTGGAGTGTGTGTGTGCCCAAAATGCCCATGGAGGGAGGTCTCCCTGTTAGGGCACCTGGGAACCTGGACAAACAGGCTGTGGATGTTCTCTCAGCCCCAGCTCCAGCAGCTCAGCTGTGAATGGGAAGGGCTCAGCGTCCTCAACTGTGGAATCAGCATGGGATGCTGGCAGGAAATCAGCCCTGGGGCTGAGGGGGTATCTGGGTGGCCAGCCCACCTGGCCATGGTAAGAAACTGTCAGCCCCATGGCCCAGCTGCCGTGGACTTGGCACCACAGCTTCTCCCTCCTCCTGCAGCCAGCCCAAAGCAGGACCACAGTGATCCAGAAGAATGACTCAGGCTTGCCCCTCACTCTAAAACCACACCTGTGTCGGCTGGGCGAGGTGGCTTATACCTGTAATCCCAGCACTTTGGGAGGCCAAGGCAGGTGGATCATTTGAGGTCAGGAGTTTGAGACCATCCTGGCCAACCTGGTGAAACCTCATCTCTACTAAAAACACAAAAAATTAGCCGGGTGTGGGGATGCACACCTGTAATCCCAGCTACAGGGACTAAAGGGAGGTTGAGGCAGGAGAATCGCTTGAACCCGGGAGGCAGAGGTTGCAGTGAGCCAAGATCATGCCACTGCACTCCAGCCTGGGAGACAGCGCAAGAGTCTGTCTTTAAAAAAAAACAAAAATAAAAACAAACAAAATAAATAAATAAAACCTCACCTGTGAACCTAACCCAGCTGATAAATGTAGGGCAGGGGGATTCAGGGTACATGTTGGTCTGTTCTTTAGAAATATAGTGCAAGTCACATTTGTAATTCTAGTAGCCCCATTTTTAAAAAGTGAAAAACAGGGCCAGGTATGGTGGCTAATGCCTGTAATCCCAGCACTTTGGAAGGCCGAGGCAGGAGGATTGCTTCAACCCAGGAGTTCGAGACCAGCCTGGACAACATGGCAAGACCCCATCTCTACAAAAAAAAATTTTTTTAATTGGCTGGGCATGGTGGCACACACTTTTAGTCCTAGGTACTCGGGTGGCTGAGGTGGGAGGATTGCTTGAACTTGGGAGGTCGAGGCTGCAGTGAGCCATGATAGCACCACTACACTATAGCCTGGGTGACAGAGTGAGACTCTGTTTCAAAAAACAAACAAACAAAAACAGATATAGGGAATTTTAATAATATATTTTATTTAACCCATTACATCCAAATGTCTTTAAACATGTAATCAATGTAAAATAACTATTAATGAGAGATTTTGCATTCTTTTCACAATCCAGGGTGTATTTTACACTTACAGCACATCTCAATTCAGACTAGCCACATTTCAAGTGCTCAAAGCCACATGTGGCTAGTAGCTACCCTATTGGGCAGCAGAGCCCTAGAGACCCTCAGCCTTCCCTTGAGTTGCCCAGGAGTCATCCAGGCTCCTATGGAGTGAGAGACAGATAGCCATGAGGAACCCCTGACCCCCTTCCCCAAGGGAAGGCAGGAGGTTGAGGACCACCAGGCCTGGCCCTGCATTCCCAGCCCTGGTCCCTCTGGGACCCTCTCTGCACCAGCCTACATGGCTGCTTGAGGGTGGGAGTCTCACATTTGATTAGCACTCCTAGGCTTCTCCCCTGGAGTTGGCTGTCCCTGCCCACTGAGAGCCCCTGAGCACGGGACTGGAGGAGGATGGCACTGACCTGGTCGCAGCTCCCTCATGGTGGGCCAGTCCTCTTGCCACCAGGACTCACAGCTGATGGCATAGGGATCTGATGGGAGGCTGGGGGTGGTCTTGGGGACTACCTTTGTTTTTGTTTTTGTTTTTTTGAGACGGAGTCTCACTCTGTTGGCCAGCCTCGAGTGCAGTGGCGCGATCCCTGCTCACTACAACCTCTGCCTCCCGGGATCAAGCGATTCTCCTGCCTCAGCCTCCCAAGTAGCTGGGACTACAGGCACTCGCCACCACGTCTGGCTCATTTTTTGTATTTTTAGTAGAAACGGGGTTTCACCAGGCTGCCCAGGCTGGTCTCGATCTCCTGACCTCGTGATCTGTCTGACTCGGCCTCCCAAAGTGCTGGGATTACAGGTGTGAACCACTGCGCCCAGCCTAGGGGACCACCTTTCATTCATGCAGATATTGAGATATTGATTCAGCACTCACTGAGAATCTGCTGAAGGGCCCTGAGGACACTGTGGGGACAACACGCCCCTTCCAGAGACCAGGCCAAAGTGGGAGACAGACTTCAAGTAGATAATCACAAATCAGTGTGCAGTGACACACTGAGACTGTGCTGCTAGTGAGAGAGTATTAATCTGTGGGGTGAGGAAAGTCTCCATTGCCCTCTCTGAATTCCCTTAGTCGCTCCAAACTCCTGCAAGATAGGGTCTGGGGCGCCCCCTGCTGCCCGCTAGGCCCTAGCCCTGGCAACTCCCACCGCGGGTGGCAAGGCCCACAGGGCCAGGGCCAACCCCTCATTTCCAGGTTGCAGAGCTCCAGCCTCCCCCTCCTCTGTCCCTGCTGAGGCTCCTGCACCCCAGCACCTCCTGCTGCATGCCCCCTTGCCAGCCAGGGCAGAGAAGAGTCTTCTCTATCAGGCTTCAGTGACAGGGTGGTTGTTAAGGGACGAGGCGCCTCTTGGGAGAATAAACCATTGGCTGAGGTCCGCTGGGTGCCCAGTCCCGGGTTGGATGGGTGGCTAAGGAGACCCAGACCCTGCCAAAGAAAGGAAGGAAGTTCACAGCAGAGTGGAGAGAGAGAGCACTTGGTCCTTCTAGAGGTGGCCTCAGTCCTCCTTGCAGCCTCCGACTGTGTTCAGAGCGGCCAGAGGAGGCAGCAAAGGCATCTTTTCTTGGCGATGAAAGCTTCAGGACTCACATAGGCACCTCTGGCCCATGCTGGAAATGCAGGTAGCTCCAAGTGGCCTCGCAACTACCCTGTCTCAAAAAAAAAAAAAAAAAAAAAAAAAAAGAAAAGAAAAGAAAAGAAAATTAAAATAAAAATAATGAATAAAAAAGAGGAGGGCCGGGCGCGGTGCCTCACACCTGTAATCCCAGCACTTTGGGAGGCCGAGGCAAGCGGATCACAAGGTCAAGAGTTTGAGACCAGCCTGGCCAACGTGCTGAAACCCCGTCTCCACTAAAAATACAAAAATCAGCCAGGCATGGTGGCGGGCACCTGTAATCCCAGCTACTCAGGAGGCTGAGGCAGGAGAATCCCTTGAACCCAGGAAGCAGAGGTTGCAGTGAGCCGAGATGGTGCCATCACACTCCAGCCTGGGTGACAGAGCAAGACTCCATGTGAAAAAAAAAGGAGATTGGCCAGGAGTGGTGGCTCATGTCTGTAATACCAGTGATTTAGGAAGCTGAATCGGGAAGATCGCTTGAGCCCATGAGTTCAGGCCCAGCCTGAGCAACATAGTGAGACCTCATCTCTACTGAAAAAAAAAAAAAAGAGAGACAGGGTCTCACTCTTTGAGATACGGTCTCACTCTGCTGCCTAGGCTAGAGCACAGTGGTGCAATCACAGCTCACTGTAGCCTTCAACTCCTGGGCTCAAGTTATCCTCCCACCTCAGCCCTTGGTCTCTCAAAGCTCTGGGATTACAGGCATGAACCACCATACCTGTCTGAAGAAAATTTTTTTAAAGAGATAATAAAATATGGACTTCAGGGCGGCCTTTTGAGTTCAGATGGACTCCCTGCCAAGAGTCAAAGGGAGGGAAGAAAGGATGGGGTTTCAGTCAAGCAGGTGGCTTAAGGGCAAGCTCACCGTAGCAGAGTATTGCTTGGCCCCCAGTACTCCAAGCCAGGCCTGAGCTCAGAAGCATCCGCACCAGCCCATTCTGAGGAAACGTGGGTAGGGATACAGGGTCCCCAGTTGCTGGCTGGAGAGATTTTCAGTGGGTAGGAGGGAGGCTGTCAGATTTAGCAAATAAAAATATAGGGCATGTAGTTACATTCAAATTTCAGAGAGTAGTTCCTCAGTACATTTTCCAAATATTGCGTCCTGTATTTTCCCTAGCATTCCTAGTGGGAAGCCTCAGGTCCCTCTTTCCACTGTGTTCCAGGCAGGGGGCTGAGGCAGGGGCATGGTTTTCCATGTTTTATACACTGTGGCAAATCCTAAACTATCCCAACAACCCCAACATGGTGACACCTACAGTGTGAGCGCAATGGAAAATGGGCTGCAGCCAGTGACCCAGGACACAGCTGGGCCTGTCTTAACTCAGCCACAGCCTCCCTTATACCTGACATTCCAATCCAATGCTGAACAGAAGCTCCATAGTGTCCTTGAAGGACCTCTGCTCCCCAGAGCTCACAAGCCCATTTATTTGCTGTCTCAGCTCAACATCTAAAGAGTTCAGATTGGTGGGAGCACTGTTCACAATAGCCAAGAGGTGGGAGCAACCTAAATATCCATTGACAGATGAATGGATAAAGAAAATGTATACACACACAATGGAATATTATTCAGCCTTAAAAAAGAAGGAAATCCTGTCCTGTGCTACAGCATGGATGAACCTGCAGGAAATTATGCTAAGCAAAACAAGCCAGTCAAAAAAAGACAAATGCTGTATGATTCCACTTATAGGAGGTACTTAGAGTAGTCAAAATCATAGAGCAGAAAGTAGAAAGGTAGTTGCCAGGGGCTGGGGGGAGGAGGAAGAGAATTGATTAGGAGGCACAGAGTCAGGACGGGAGGGTGGTTCCGGGGCTCTGCTGCCCATCAATGGCATGTGGTTGACAATATTGTACTTTACACTTGGAAATTGTTGGGAGGGTGAATTTATTTTTTTATTTTTGAGACAGGGTCTCACTCTGTCACCCAGGCTGGAGTACAGTGGTACGATCTTGGTTTACTGCAACCTCTGCATGCCCCCAGGCTCAAGTGTTCCTCCCACCTCAGCCTCCCGAATAGCTAGGACCACAGGCACACACTATCATGCCCAGCTGTTTTTGTTGTGTTTTGTTTTGTTTTGTTTTGTCTAATAGAGCCAGGGTCTCGCCATGTTGCTCAAGCTGGTCTCAAACCTCTGAGCTCGAGGAATCTCAAAGTGCTGGATTACACGTACCTAGCCTGGGAGAGTGAATTTTGTGTTTTTTGGGGTTTTTGTTTGTTTGTTTTGCTGCAGTTTAAGAAAAAAATGATACTGTAGAAAAAAAAAACTGCTACATGTAACACCATCCAACTGCTTTGCTGCAACAAACATAATGTAAAGCAAAAGAAACCATTTTATTTTACTTCTGGGGAATTTTTTTTTTAAAGATAGTTTCACTCTGTCACCCAGGCTAGAGTGCAGTGGCACGATCTTGGCTCACTGTAACCTCCACCTCCTGGGTTCAAGCAATTCTTGTGCCTCAGCCCCTCAAGTAGCTGGCATTATGGCACTCACAACCAGCTAATTTTTGTATTTTTAGTAGAGACGGGGTTTCACCACATTGGCCAGGCTGGTCTCAAACTCTGGCCTCAAGTGATCCGCCCGCCTCAGCCTCCCAAAGTGCTGGGATTACAGGCGTGAGCCACCGTGCCCGGCCATCAAAAGAAACCATTTTAAAACAGTTTTTTTTAAAAAGAGTTCATGTTGGGCCTCTGCTTTTCCTAGAGCACCATCCGTGACTCCCCTAAGTCCCCCAACTCAAACTCAAACTCAAAGCTCTTTTGAAATTATGATCAACTCCCTTCCCTAAAAGGCTTTTTGCACACTGCTCTAGGAAATTACGGCTGACCCAGGAGCGAGAAGTCTTCTCTCTGCCACTGACTTGATGGACCCAGCTACTTGGGAGATACTTCTGCATCTGTACAATGGGAGAAGAGGTTGGGGGATATCTGTGACCTCTGAAGTCCATCTCCTGTGGGGAGGGGCTGTGGTCAGAGGGCAAGGGAAAGCTTTCCAGTGTTACCGGATGGAAGATCTTGACTGTGAGTTGTCCAGGTTCTTACGCATTGAACGAAGAATTGAACAAAACACACAAAGAAACAAAAGAACAAAGCAACGAAAGAAGCAATGAAGGTGATTTACTGAAGTGGAAGTACACTCCACAGAGTGGGAGCAGGCTCGAGCAAGCAGCTCCAGAGCCCCATTGCAATGTTCTTTAGGGTTTTTATTAAGCTAAAAGAATTTGGTGGCTGGTGGATTAGAGCTCACGCCTGTAATCCCAGCACTTTGGGAGGCCCAGGCGGGTGGATCACTTGAGGCCAGGAGTTCGAGACCAGCCTGGCCAACATGGTAAAACCCAGTCTCTACTAAAAAAAAAAAAAAAAGAGAGAGAGAAAGAAAGAAAGAAAAAATTAGTTGAGCATGGCAGTGTGCCTGTGGTCCCAGCTACTCTGGAGGCTGAGATGGGAGGATTGCTTGAACCCAGGAGGCAGAGTTTGCAGTGAGTGGAGATCGAGCCACTGCAATCCAGCCTGGGTGATAGGACAAGATTCTGTCTCAAAAACAGAAAAAGAATTTGGTAACACTCCTAGGTACCCTTTAGAGGCCTCCAGTTGGTTACACCCTATGACAGATTGGCCAGCAATTAATCAGAGGCTGAAGTGGATACTTGGCCCGTGGTCAATCAGAGGCTGAAGTGGAAATTTCTGTCTTGTTATCACAGGAGTGAGGATGCGGCCTGTATGCTGCCTAATCTTGCCTAGAAGGGGCTGCACCTGCTGTTCTTTTGCTTACGCCTTGACCCTTGGTGACCCTAATTCCCTATTCTCCTATCTCACCAGGGCCCTTTAACTTGAGGCCAGCTGGGTGAGGTGGGGCTAGCTGGCAGATGGGGCTGGGTGAGCCTCCATACACGACTTGGGCAGAGGAGAGAAGGAAGAAGCTTTATCCACTCAGCCTGTCACCTTTGCACAATCAGAACACCATTGTGGCGCTGACTCATCTGTCACCAGGTGAGTGTGCCATTAGGAGCACAGGATTAGTCATGGGCATGGTCATGGGGTGAGATGCCAGGTCGGGCTGGGATAGTGACAGGGTGAAGCATGGAGCAGGGCCTAGAGGCACTGGAAGAGAAGAGGAGGCATCCCTCCTCAGGCTTGGAAGGGGGCCTAGGCCTCCCTGATAGGGATGGAGGCCTCTGTCTTTGGGATAATGCTCAAGTGGGTTGCCTTGGGTCTAGAGGTTTGTATTTAGTGGGTGGTCCCCCTTATTCTTCCCTCCATTCTCGAACTCCTGACCTCAGGTGATCCGCCCACCTCAGCCTCCCAAAGTGCTGGGATTACAGGCATGAGCCGCCGCTCCCGGCCACTTCCCTCCATTCTCAATGAACATTAAGCAACATGTGGCCATTCAAGTCTAGAGAATTTATCCATGAATCCACCACGAAAGAGGAAGCTGCTAGAAATGGAATTTTGTTGTCTTTGGGGTAATGGAAAATTATTGACCTGCATTCTGGCCCTTAGTTTCCTCATTTGTTAATAAGGATGAGAGCTCCTGCTGGGCCCACCATGCAGGGTGGCTGAGAGGCTCAAAGAGGACATGGGTATGAAGTGGACAAAATGAGGAGCCACAAAAGCTGTTAGAGGAGGGCAGGACACAGTGGTACAGGAGAGCACTCACAGACTTGCTGACTGACCAGAGGCAAGGAGGCCAGAGGGATTTGTTCACCAACTCTCACTTCCCGGATTCTGAGCCGGTAAACCCTGTTTGTTTACAAGTTTTCACGGGCCTCCCTAACCCCAACGGTGGTCTGGGGTCAGTTCCACTCTAGGGACTGGCCAGGTGCAGCCCCTAGATGGGGGCTGGTTGCAAACAGCTGATGGTCAGAGAAGCCGCTTCAGTCACATATCTGACAGTCAGCTGCCTGGGCCAAAAAACCACGCAGCTCCCCAGCCTTGTGGGTTACTCAGGCCCCTTGTCAGCTCTGTGATCATCCTTCACACCTGAAAGCTTGTAACCCGAGAGGCTAGAGGTAGTTGAATAGGACATCCCTCCTGTGCCCTCACCTCACCCCTTTTGCAAAAAAGGAACATTCCATTGCTAGGGATTGAATGTTGTGATTAACATGAAACTCAGAAGAACAGCCAAGGGTTTGCAGAAGCCAAGGAGGAAAAGTGACTCAGCAAAATAAACTTTCACCTGTGGATACTCTGAACTGCTATTTTGGGACTCTGGGAGCCTGCCTGGTTCTAGTGTCTGTTGCTTGGTATCAAAGCATTGCTCCCTAAATGCCAGCTGGAATATTCATGCCCATTCCTTACTGAAGTAGCATCCTAGGAGGCTTGGGAGGGAGGTCTGATGGATGGGCCTTATCTCTGCCACATCCAGGTAAGAGTCACAAGTGAAGCCTGGGCAACCTGGCGAAACCCCATCTCCACAAAAAGATACAAAAGTTAGCTGGGTGTGGTGGTGTGCATCTGTAGTCCCAGCTACTCAGGTGGGAGGATTGCCTGAGTCCAGGAGGCTGCAGTGAGCTGTGATCATACCACTGTACCCCAGCCTGGGTGGCAGAGTGAGACCCTGTCCCAAAAAAAAAAAAGAGTCTCAAGTGAGCCGATGTCACAGGAGAAGTAGACATGCCCCTGTAGAGGCATCGGGAATCAGAGGGGACTCTCAAGAAGAGAGTAAATCTTAGGGATTCCTTTCCCCTCCAGGAATACTTCCATCCAGTCAAGAAAGGGCATGGGATTGGCACTAACTTGCCCTGTCAATTTTAACTCCTTCATGGCCCTCATCTGAAAAGCCTCATGTGGTTTGTAGGACCTCTGAGTTTGGGGAGGGTGTGAGAGCTCATTTCATCCAATCACTATCCAATGGAGTTCCCCTCTCTAGGAGAGACTGTTTGAATTCCAACAACAGCCCATCATTTGAAAGGCAACCCACAGCTGTGTTAAAAAGGTCTCTCAAATTCAATTGTAATGTCTCTTTGACACCTGACATTTCTATTCACAGGTCCTCTTGAGTCCTGGAGTCATAGATGAAGTCCAATTCACTTTCACTGGGCAGTCTTTGGACTATTTCATGACAGTTAAGCTACTCTGCCCACTTGATTTTTCAAGTTCAGTACTTTCCTAGGGGATTAAAACACAGGGTATTCTCCCTTCTCCATCCATTACACTTCTGCTTAATGGATGAAACCACCATACTGCTCCACTGTTCAGGCAAAGACAGTCCCAGGTCAGAGGTTTTTTTGTTTTGCTTTATGTTTTTTTGAGACAGGGTCTTGCTTTGTTGCCCAGGCTGGAGTGAACTGGCATGACCATGGCTCACTGCAGCCTCTACCTCTCAGGCTCAAGTAATCCTCCTGCCTCAGCCTTCTCAGTAGCTGGGACCACAGGTGTGCATCACTATGCCCAGCATTTTTTTTTTTTTTTTTTTGGTAGAGATGAAGTCTTGCTATGTTGCCCAGGCTGGTCTTGAACCTCTGGCTTCAAGTGCTCCCCCAAATTTGGCCTCCCAAAGTGCTGGGGTTACGTGTGTGAGCCACTGCACCCAGCCTTCTTCTTTTTCTTTCTTTTTTTTTTTTTTTTAAGACGGAGTCTTGCTCTGTCACCCAGGCTGGAGAGCAATGGCGTGATCTCAGCTCACTACAACCTCCACTTCCCAGGTTCAAGCCATTCTCCTGCCTCAGCCTCCCAAGTAGCTGGGACTACAGGCATGTGACACCATGGCCAGCTAATTTTTGTATTTTTAGTAGAGACGGGGTCTCACCATGTGGGCCAGGCTGGTGTTGAACTCCTCACCTCAAGTGATCCACCCGCCGCAGCCTCCCAGAGTGCTGGGATTACAGGCGTGAGCCACTGTGCCTGGCCGCCTTCTTTTTTTTTTTTTTTTTTTTTTTTTTTGAGACTGATCTCACTCTGTTGTCCAGGCTGGAGTGCAGTGGTGCAATCATAACTCACCACAGCCTTGACCTCATGGACTCGAGTGATCCTGCTGCCTCAGCCTCCCAAAGTGCTGGGAATACAGGCATGAACCACTGCACCTGGCGGAGATCAGAGTGTCAGAGAAGTGTCAGAGAGGGGAGGGCTGCTGTCTCGGCTCCCCGCTCCTAGCTGTCTCTACAGTGAGTCCCCTTCTCCACCCCCAGGGCCCAGCCAGGCTTTTTGTGCGTAGGCAGCAGTGCCTGCTGTTTCAACAGCTTCATCTTGTGTTTAATCTTCCCCATCATCAGTACCACACATTTTGGTACATATGCTCAACAGTCATTTTGGCATTTTGAGGACACATGTCTGTCCAGATGGTCTCAACTTCAAATAGTCTGTCCTGATCTGATGGCCCCATAAGCAGACTACCCTGGGGGATCACTGGCTTCTACCTTGGCTTGGAAAACATGGCCATATGTCATAAAAATGTTGGTGTTGGAATTGGTGTTAGATAGTTCAGGCCTCATGCTCTGTGGTCTTACCCTCCACTCTCGCCTCCTTCTAGGACACTCTCCACGTGACACCTCTTCAGGCACTGAGCTCTACCAGCTCCCAAGTCATTGTGTGCTCTTTCCTGCCTCCACACCTTTGTCTTTGCTGGTCTCTCTGCTTGGAGTATCCCCTCTTGCCCCTTCTCCACTAAACCAGTTTGTACCCCGAGATTCAGCTGTGGTGCCCCCTTTCTATAAACCTCCTCCATAATGTGTGGAAGCCTTCTCCTTTTGCCTTCCATTCTGTCTTGGGCAGATCTCTGCACATTTTCTTTATGCCGTGCCAGCCACCAGCAGGCAGGTGTTCAGGAAGTGCCTGCTGAGTGGCTGACTAAAAGGCAGGCAGACAGAAAGTGAGACCAAGCACCCAAGCCAGAATCTAACACTTCAGCACAATTGGTTAAGTCCCTGGTGATAACCAATCATTTCCCTTATGTAAGGTTTTGTGTGTGAGAGAAAGAGAGAAAAGAGACAATCTTGTGAGTAGGGACCTTGCCCCTTATTTTGTCCAGCCCAGCACTGTCATAAGGAGTGGGCAAAAAGGCCACCCAGTCCCAGGTCATCAGAAGGGTCAAGATATCACTTTTCCAAGGAGGAAGGCAGATTGAGTAAATCCAAGAGGGGCTCCACTGCCACCCGACTGCCAGAGGATTCAAGGGACTCATGATTCTGAGCCTGGCCCTAAATAGAAGTTGGGGTGGGAAAAAAACTCAGCGTGTTCTCTAAATAGCTTCATGCCCTTGCCATCTGCTGCCAGGCAGTCAGGAAAGAAATCATTACATGGCTTCCTTCAGTAACTGTAAGAGTTGTGTTCTCATACAATGGAGCCCCCAGTCACAAACAAGCTCCCACCTACTTTTCCTCTCTGGGACCCAGAACGGGGCTAGAACTCACCTGTTCTGTCCATCACCCAAAGAGGGGCTCCTGGACTCTCAGTTCTCAAAACTGAAGTCCCTGGAATGGAAGAAAGTCAACTTGCTTCTCTCCAGACTGCAATCAATCTGGTTTGGTTTCTGATTAGTAAATCAGGAGGTGGACCTAGTGACTTCAACTCAAACCCAGGGGCTTGGAGAGAACCCCAAGAATGGTGCTGTTACTTTGTAATGTTTACCATCTCTCCAGCCTCTGAGATGTTACTAATCGCATATGAAACAAGACTACAATACCATCAACTTTTGCATTAAATTCCTTTTTTTTTTTTTTTGAGACAGAGTCTCACTCTGTCACCCAGGATGGAGTGCAGCGGCGCGATCTCGGCTCACTGCAAGCTCCGCCTCCCGGGTTCACGCCATTCTCCTGTCTCAGCCTCCCGAGTAGCTGGGACTACAGGCGCCCGCCACTATGCCCGGTTAATTTTTTTGTAGTTTTAGTAGAGACGGGGTTTCACCGTGTTAGCCAGGATGGTCTTGATCTCCTGACCTCGTGATCCGCCCGCCTCGGCCTCCCAAAGTTCTGGGATTACAGGCGTGAGCCACCGCACCCAGCCTAAATTCCTTTTAATTCAAAAAACCAGGGAACAGGCTGGGCATGGTGGCTCACGCCTGTAATCCCAGCACTCCGGGAGGCTGAGGCAGGTGGATTGCTTGAGGTCAGAAGTTCGAGACCAGCTTGGCCAACATAGTGAAACCCCAACTCTACTAAAAAAAAAAAAAAAAAATTCAAAAATTAGCCGGTTGTGGTGGTGCACGCCTGTAGTCCCAGCTACTTGGGAGGCTGAGGCACAAGAATTGCTTGGGCCCAGGATGCAGCAAGCCAAGATTGTACCACTGCACTCCAGCCTAGGTGACAGAGCAAGACCGTCTCAAAAAATGAATAAATAAGTTCCTTTTAGCTCAAGAAACCAGGGAATAGGTAGGGCACAGTGGCTCACACCTGTAATCCCAGCACTCTGGGAGGCCAAGGCAGGTAGATCACTTAAGTCAGGAGTTCAAGACCAGCCTGGCCAACAGGGCAAAACCCCGTCTCTACTAAAAACACAAAAATTAGCCAGGCATGGTGGTGTACACCTATAGTCTCAGCTACTCAGGAGGTTGAGGCAGGAAGATCACTTGAGCCTGGGAAGCAGAGGTGTGGGGAGTCAAGATCCCACCACTACACCACAGCCTGGGCGACAGAGTGAGACTCTGTATCAAAAACACAAAAACGTACACACACACACACACACACACACACACACACACACACACACAAACCAGGGAACAAAAATCTCCGTTTTATGCCCCTCCCCCCATCCCCCAGCAAGTGCTTCTCTCTCTTTCATCCTTACCTAACCTCCAGTGATCTTTCCCCATGACATCCATATGACATGCTTCATGCAAAGCTTTTGACTAAAGGAATCTGTTACCCATTATCCCAAACCTCTTCAATACAATCAAGCAAAAAAACTATTCAGTTTCTTTTTATAACATTATCAGCTTGTTTGTAGTAGTATATTGCCACACTGAAGTCACAGTGACTTTAATACACATCTTAGGCCAGGTGCCATGGCTCATGCTATAATTCTAGCATTTTGGGAGGCCAAGGCAGGAGGACTGCTTGGGGCTAGGAGTTTGAAACCAGCCTGGGCGACATAGCAAGACCCTGTCTCAACAAAAAAAAATAAAAATATTAACCAGATGTGGTGGTGTGTGCCTGTAGTCCCAGCTATTTAGGAGGTTGAGGTGGACTGATCCCTTTACTCCAGGAGGTTGAGGCCACAGTTAGCTATGATTGCAGCTATGATTGCAGCTGCACTCCAGCCTGAGTGACAGAGAGTCTGTCTTGGAAAAAAAAAAAAAAAAATCTCAAATCGTTCTCCATATTGCCCCCAGAATAAAAATCCACATTCCAAGGCAAGGCTTAATTTGTTTACTAAGTAGTAGCAAGAAAAGTGTTGAGCCTTAATGTCTAATTTTAAATAAATTAAGAGGCTTTATAAACACAGGTCTTGACTTTTGTCAATTAACTAAACCCCCAGCTGAACCCTGTATAAGGGACTCTGCAGAAATAGAGCCTATTTTAGGATCTTTGTTTTGTTTTAGAATCTTTGTTTTTAATCAACAGGCTACTAAACTTTTGTCCCCACCTTTCAATTAGGAGGATGGTGGTCACCACCCAGAGGGCTTCATTTCCATTGTTTCCTAGGAATTTTCCCTATTCCCAACAAAGTGCCTTTCAACTCTGCTAGGAGCTGTGACACCTACATTACTTGTACACTATTAGTTACAAATGTTGGATAGTCTAGTTGATACAAACATCAGATAGTCTAGTTGAAATTATGTATGTATCTAAATTCAATAAAATGAGCTAAATTAACTGGACCTTATTTTCTTTATTCTTTTTTTTTTTTTTTTTTTTTGAGAGAGGGTCTCACTCTGTCTCCCAGGCTGGAGTGCAATGGCACAATCACCATTCATTGTGGCCTTGACCTCCCTGGGTTCAAGTGATCCTCCCAACTCAGCCTCTGGAGTAGCTAAGACTACAGGTACATGTTACCATGCCCAGCTAATTTTTGTGTTCTTTGTAGAGACGAGATCTTGCTATGTTGCCCAGGCTGGTCTCAAACTCTTGGGCTCAAGCAAGGATCCGCCTGCCTTGGCTTCCCAAAAGTGCTGGGATCACAGGTGTGAGCCACTATGCCCAGAGATCTTTTTTTTTTTTTTTTTTTTTTTTTGAGACAGAGTTTCTCTCTGTCACCCAGGCTGGAGTGCAGTGGCGTGATCTTGGCTCACTGCAACCTCTGCCCCCGGGGTTCAAGTGATTCTCCTGCCTCAGCCTCCCAAGTAGCTGGGATTACAGGCGCGTGCCACCACACCTGGCTAATTTTTGTATTTTTAGTAGAGATGGGGTTTCACCATGTTGGTCAAGCTGGTCTCAAACTCCTGACTTCAGGTGATCCACCTGCCTCAGCCTCCCAAAGTGCTGGGATTACAGGTGTGAGCCACTGTGCCTGGACCCACAAATTTTTTTTAAGCATTGGTCCCTTCAGTGCATTCACTATGTCTATCTACTTGTTAGTTTCTTTTTTCTTTTTTTTTTTGAGACAGGGTCTCACTGTGTTGCCCAGGCTGGAGTGCAGTGGCACAATCACAGCTTACTGCAGCCTCAAACTCCTGGGCTCAAGCAGTCCTCCCACCTCAGCTTCTGAATAGGACTACAGGTATGTGTTACTATGCCCAGCTAATTTTTTTTATAGAAGCAGGGTCTTGCTATGTTGCCAAGGCTGATCTTGAACTCCTGGCCTCAAGCAGTCCTCCTGCCTTGGCCTCCCAAAGTGCTGGGATTGCAGGTATGAGCCATTGCTCCCAGCCTCTACTTGTTAGTTTCAACTCAACAAATAATTTTTTTTTTTTTTTTTTTTTTTTTTGGAGACGGAGTTTCACTCTTGTTGCCCAGGGTGGAGCGCAATGGCGCAATCTCGGTTCACTGCAACCTCCACCTCCCGGGTTCAAGCAATTCTCCTGCCTCAGCCTCCTGAGTAGCTGGGATTACAGGCATGTGCCACCATGCCTGGCTAATTTTGAATTTGTAGTAGAGACGGGGTTTCTCCATGTTGGTCAGGCTGGTCTCGAACTCCCGACCTCAGCTGATCCGCCCACCTCGGCTTCCCAAAGTGCTGGGATTACAAGGCATGAGCCACCGTGCCTGGCTCCATAGGTAAATATTCTGATAGGCCCAACTGTAATAGAGTTGTGATGGATTATACTGAAGAGCTAGCACAAAGCTTGTTGTCATTGCTGTACATTGTTAGTGGGAAGGTTAAAGGGATGGCTATAGAAAGGTTTTATATTTAGATTTAAATCTCTAACTTGATAATCCTTACCAAAATCATTACTTCTTTTTTGTTTCACTGATTGGCTAAGGATCATTTATTATTAGCAGTATTGTTATATCAATATTTCTCCCAAATGAAAAATTTAGACTTCAGCATCAGAAAAAGCTGAAAGGTCAGGTGTGGTGGTTGATGCCTGTAATCCCAGCACTTTGGGAGGCTAAAGTGGGAGGATACCTTCAGCCAGGAGTTCAAGACCAGCCTGGGCAACATAATGAGACACTGTCCCCACTAAAAAGAAAAAAAAAAAAAAGAAAGGGAAGAAAGGGAAAGGAAGGGGAAAGGGAAGGAAAGGAAAAAAAAAAAAGAAAAAGAAGGCTGGGTGCAGTGGCTCATGCCTGTAATCTCAGCACTTTGGGAGGCCAAGAAGGGCAGATCACCTGAAGTCAGGAGTTCAAGACCAGCCTGGCCAACATGGTGAAACCCCGTCTCTACTAAAAATACAAAAAATTAGCCAAGCATGGTGGCATGTGCTTATAATCCCAGCTACTCAGGAGGCTGAGACAGGAGAACCACTTGAAGCTGGGAGGCAGAGGTTGCAGTGAGCAGAGATCGCGCCACTACACTCCAGCCTGGGCAACAAGAGCAAAACTCCATCTCAAAAAAAAAAAAAAAAAAAAAGGCCGGATGTGATGGCTCACGCCTGTAATCCTAGCACTTTGGACTTTGGGAGGCCGAGGTGGGTGGATCACGAGGTCAAGAGATCGAGACCATCCTGGCCAACATGGTGAAACCCTGTCTCTACTAAAAATATAAGAATTAGCTGGGCATGGTGGCACGTGCCTGTAGTCCCAGCTACTCGGGAGGCTGAGGCAGGAGAATCACTTGAACCTGGGAGGCGGACGTTGTAGTGAGCCAAGATCGTGCCACTGCACTCCAGCCTGGGCAACAAGAGTGAAACTTCATCTCAAAACAAAAGAGAGAAAGAGGGAGGGAGAGAGAGAGAAGAAAGAAAAAAGAAAGAGAGAGAGTATGTAAAAAAGAAAAGAAAAAAACTGAGAGGCTTGTTAGTCAGATTCCTGCCTCCCACTTCCACCCCCAGATCTAGTGAATCACAATCTCTGGTAGGAATTTTTTTAAGCGTGTGTGTGTGTGTGTGTCTGTGTGTTTTAAAGCTCTCCAGGAGATTCTGTGCATACTAGAGAAACTTAATATAGATAAAATGGTTGTCTTATTTTTCACATTTCAACTGAGTCGACATTGTGTACTACTTCAGTTTGTCCATAAGTTGTTTTCAGTTTTACCATGCAAATTAGGCCTTGGTACTTGAGCAAATGTACCTTAGAATCCTTGCACTAAGAAAAAGTTCTACAATCTTTGCAATTTTCAAAGTCCAAGAAATTTCTAACAAACAAAATGAAAATTATGGTTGAATAATAAAAATGGAACTTGACACTAGAGTTCTTCAAGACCAGATTAGTATTTTATTTTTCCCTTCCTAACACTCAAATTCATGGCAGGTGAAAAGATAATAGAACATAATCAAACTAACATATAAACACAATTCAAAAACGTTTAACCATCTATTATAGCTCTTTGTTGTAAAACACACAAAGTTAAACAGAAACATCTTTATATAAATTATCCTTAATAATCTGTATACACTGTAAAACAATTGAAAATTCACACCAAGATCCTAGTGCAAGCAGTGGTGTACAAAAGTGCAAACAAGGTTAGTGATTAACAACTTACCATCAATATACCACTTCAACATACTTTACATTCAGCCAAATACTGAAGGTTTCACCATGGAAAAACACTTTTATCACTTTTAAAGTAACTTGACTATGTTCACCCTGAGTGCTCTTGCCTCAGTATGGCAACTGATTATGAGTTCAGGTTAAGAGCAACACCAGGGAATACAGAAACCCACGTTAAGTTGGCCATTCTGACATGAATCTATACTTGAAAATGAAAACAATCCCAAAGAAAACCTGTATGTCAAAAACAGAACTGTTCCTGCCTTTCACCCCAAAATAGTTAAAACTAAATCTAAGCCACTATTTAAAATGCATGCTGGCCGGGCACAGTGGTTCACGCCTATAATCTAGCACTTTGGGAGGCTGAGGCAGGTGGATCATGTGAGGTCAGAAGTTCGACAAGCCTGGACAACATGGTGAAACCCTGTCTCTACTAACAATACAAATATTAGCCAGCTGTGGTGGCGCACGCCTGTAATCCCAGCTACTTGGAAGGCTGAGGCAGGAGAATCACTTGAAGCTGGGAGGTGGAGGTTGCAGTGAGTGGAGATCACACCACTGCACTCCAGCCTGGGTGACAAAGCAAGACTCCATCTCAAACAAACAAACAAAAAAGTATGCTGAAGAAGAATCCATCTACTCCAGTGCAGCTTTTCCAAAAATAGTTCTGTGTAAACTCAGTTTTCTATTTCTGCCCTAAAATCTATTTGGGGCAGGGGACACACCTGAAACAAAGTTGGCTTTGGATAACTTCGCTTACTCTCCTTTGAATACTTTGGATTCTGTTTAAAAGTATGATGAAAGCCGTGAACAACAATTAGTGCCATTAAATATATTAGCTATTTAATGTTCTAAATTATAAGGACAAAAATTAATTGGTTCAGAACTGCATCTTTAATAGACTCTGTGGCTTCCCTTGACACTGGAGGATCTTTAAAATCCAGGTGTTGGGTGGGGATTTGTGAGGGGGAATGGTAACAGGGTTCAGAAGTGGAAACATGGTTTTAACAAAATTCCAGTCACTTTATACAGAGGCAGAGTCACATATCCCAAGAGCTGGTTCTTCTTTTATTTGGTTAAAAAGCACTAACTTGAATTTCAAAAGAAGGATAATAATGGAAATGACCAGAAGCATCAACATGTAGTTTTAGGCTGGGCACAGTGGCTCATGTGTATAATCCCAGCACTTTGGGAGGCCGAGGCGAGTGGATCACTTAAGATCAGGAGCTGGAGACCAGCCAGGCCAAATGATGAAACCCTGTCTCTACTAAAAATACAAAAATTAACTGGGCATGGTGGGGTGCACCTGTAATCCCAGCTACTCGGGATGGTGAGGCACGAGAATCACTTGAACCTGGGAAGCAGAGGTTGCAGTGAGCCAAGATCGCACCACTGCACTCCAGCCTGGGCAACAGAGTGAGACTTCATGTCAAAAAAAAAAAAAAAAAAAAGAAAAGAAAAGAAAAAACAAACATGCAGTTTTGATAATTTAGTCCTTAATTGAAGCACACTGTTTTTCTAAACTCTTATATTTATAGCAAAGCCTCTGGCTTTTAATGTAGGCTATCTTTTATTCACTATTAATTTTGCATTAAGAAACTTATGTTTGCTAATTTCTATTTTTTCATTGTTTCTTGAAGATTTTTTAATGCTTCAACTTTTTACATACGTTTAAAATGATTTAAACAATATGCTCCAAATTAAATGAACAGAAGGAATTTTGAGAGATTTCCCTTTATGTAGCTATTCTCAGTGCACTCTGGTCAAATTTTACTTGGCAATAAATCCTTGCAAACGTCAGTCATGTAAGTGACTAACAAGACTGAAATACCACATTGAGTCACATACCAAATACAGTTTCAGAAAATGTAAACCTTTCCCCTGAAACTCTCCAATCATGTTAACTAGAACTATACTGTTTCTAATGATGGAACCTGTGAAATGCTGGGTTTTGAATGTAGTTAATAAAATAATTTTCTAGAATGCAAGAAACACTATTATCACAGTTATCACCCTATTTTAATGATTTATAAGTAGTTTATGTGCTTTCCATCACTATAAAGTATGGGCCGGTTGAACATTGGCTGGGCACAGCGGCTCACGCCTGTAATCCCAGCACTTTGGGAGGCTGAGGCGGGCAGGTCACGAGGTCAGGAGTTCGAGACCAGCCTGGCCAACATAGTGAAACCCCATCTCTACTAAAAATACAAAAATTAGCCGGGCATGGTGGCGCGCGCCTGTAGTCCCAGCTACTCAGGAGGCTGAGGCAGGAGAATCACTTGAACCCCGGAGGTGGAGGTTGCAGTAAGCAGAGATTGTGCCACTGCACTCTAGCCTGGGCAACAAAGCAAGACTCCATCTCAAAAAAAAACAAAAAAACAAAAAACAAAAACAAAAGATGAGCCGGTTGAAAACTAAGAAAGAAACAACGTTCTGCTTTTATGCTATAAACCACAAAAAATTTGTATATGGATCCAGGTACACAAAACTAAAATTTAGGTCTACACAGGCAGTATCTGTGTTCATATATCTTTGGCACTCGTACAAAGATACTGGTTTAAACCAACAGTGAATAATTTTTTTTTCATATACTTTAGGAAATGTCTGTTCTCCAATTAAAAAATGCTATAATCTCCATTCTAAAAATTCACTAAGATAAACTGAAATCTATCAATTTAACCAGCTGTGATCCAAAAGTGTAATTAACAGCAGTCAGTGAAACAGGTATGGGATCTCTTTAAAAGTGTAAAAGTGGGTTGAAACCTTATATTTTTACATTTCAGACTTTAGATTTTAAAAAATCTTTTGGACAGTGCCTGATTTGTATGTATACCACAGTGTTAACTACGCCTTAGCATCTTGCAGTGTGGGACACACAATTAGCCTATGTCCCCAGTACTAGTATTTACCTGAGAAATACTCCATGGATGCACACATTCACACAGGCACATGCAGAGTTGTCTTTCCTCTGTGCTTCTACTGTTTCTTGCCATCCTCTTAATTTGGTTCTCTTGAAAAAGAGCAGTACCCAGTGCATATACTCTGGAGAAGTTCTCAAAGCTGGACAGTAAGTCCTCTGGCTCAGGAACTCTGCCCCCTAAAGCTGGGAGGAAAGCTGGTTGCTCCTAAACATGGCTTCCTTTCTAGAGGCTCGGGCCATAAAAATCTTATGTCTTTGGGAAAATATCCACAGTTTAGCTGTGGTCCACAAAGTGACTTTGTTTCTTTGATCCTAGTGTTACAATTAGAATGAGGGTTCTGGAGCGAGATATATTACACCAGAAAGCATTTTTCCTGGCTAGAGAAACCAGTATGTTTTTTTCCTTTATACCCATTTACAACACAAATAATTAGCTTCTTCAGTATCATAATAGATACTCTAGGAAATACTTGAAGAAAGGCAGGTCCCTGAAGGTACTGAAGACAGATAACATGAACAAGAGGCAGTTATTTTTAATAAGGCTTAGTTCTATTTAGTCAGAACTTAAGGAGTACTTTAAACCTATCTGGAAGAAGAAATCAATAGGCTGCAATGTCATGTTCTACTTTTCCCGTAGTGTTACTGGGTTTCCAGGAAGGGACGGAGCACTTTTGTTTTCATTTAGAAAGAAGATGAAAGTGAAAACAGAATAGTCAGATTACTGAAACCAAATGTCATCTTAAGAAGCGACCTTGTCAGCTTAGCTAAATAGTAATTCCTTCCAGTCATATTCCTCAATCCTTATCTGCTTCATAGGTTATATTATCAATGACAAAAAGGACTGTAACTCTGACATGGACAATGGCTACAGAAAACACTAGTTTTTGATATTAAAATTATTCTTGATGGAATTGGTTAAATATACTATAAAACTTGGCTTATAATCAAGATAAATCTTAAACTTGAGGGTCTTTAAAAATACATTTTTGGCACTTACCTTTCATCTTATATTACTAATGATGGGAATCTCAAACATATAAAAAAAATTCAGTTTCTTAGGAAATTATAATGCTTTTGAAAAACTAAAATTTTCTTAGCCTAGCAATGAGGCTTGCAGGCCCTATCACATGGCAAGCATAATATCTAAAAAGAAAAGTCAGGTCAGGCATGGTAGCTCACGCCTATAATCCCAGAACTTTGGGAGGCCAAGGCGGGCAGATCACTTGAGGTCAGGAGTTTGAGACCAGCCTGGCCAACATGGTGAAACCCCATCTCTAAAACAAAATGAAACAGAGCAAAAAAAAAAAAAAAAAAAAAAAAGCCAAACAAACAAAAAGTCTTTGTTGTATGGAGTAAGAACTACCTGAGAGCAAATAAGAAAAAAGAAAATTGGAAACAAGCACTTGTTTTCTTCTACCAGGATATAAAATATGCCAAAGAACACAAAAGAGCTATAGGATAGGAACAAAATCTCCACATATCTCAGACTGACACAGAACAAGCTGTTTTATTCCTCAGATATACATGTCTCTACAATGAAACTGCACACAAGGCCCTACTTATTGCTTGCCCTGGAGAGTACTGTTAAATGTAAAGAGACTGGGAATATATCTAAATGTGAAGAGACTGGTGCCTGTCATTGCTTTTGGGGAAGAGGCACAGATTACCCCACTGGGCACCAGTAAGACTGGAGCACTTCAGAATTAGACAACTGGGATGGAACTATAGAGCCTACCAAATTGAGAATCAACCTTGTGTACCATAAATGTGCTTTTCTTCAGAAGGCCAGTCCCACAGGGACTAGGACACAGACCCCATCAGCAATGGTAGTGGCAGCATTACTAATAAAAATACACATGATTCAGGGATACATGGTATCAGGTGCAACTGACCACAACCATCTCATGGTAAATACCTAAGCCTTGAGAGCCTTAAACGCTATTCTAAATATTCTGAAGGAATCTCCTTTCCCAACAACCACTTCATATGCCTAATATTAAATACTCAAATTTTCAGAGTATACTAGCTAGATAAGACACATTTAAATGAAATATTTGCCCAACAAGGATGCCAAACATTAGAGTTTGTTTTATTGCATGACGTTTGCATAAGAAAAAATGTTATTGAAAACTGTAAGGCATCATGCAATCATTGAATAAGCTAATTATTAACTGTACACTTAAGATAGGTGGACATATAATCTAAAATTTAAAAACTAGTTCCAGAAAAGTACATAAAAAATTTAACATGATGAGCTCTTAAATATGGTTTATAGTTTCATGTTGTTAAAAAGTGCTTCAAATGTACTGCTGGAAAGTTGCTCTTTACAAATGGCGCTGGGGTGATGTCAGATTATAAACTGTAAAAACCAATTACTTTTATGGAATTAGAAAGCTAACATTGTGATACTCAAACTTACTTGAATCAGTTTTCAATTCTCACTCAAATTAAGTTGATTTAATATTAATAATCTAAAACACATCTGTTTTATAACCAGCAAAAGTCTATTGAATTCAAGTTATGCATGTTGAGCAATCAAATCTCTGAGTAAGCCTGAACGTTGAGACCTGGAACCAATGTGAGTTTGTGTTAATCAATGTACTGTGCCATCCAGCGGAAGCCTTCTCCGTAACCTTGTCTTTTGAGCACACTACACATGAAAACTTCTAAGGGTCGGGCATTCAGTTCTTTCAGAGATACACTCCCCTAGAATAGAAGAGAGACATTTTGTTGGAATTTTATGAAATTAATAAAGCCCCACATCCCAGCAGAATTATAGGTTCTATTTTAGAACAAAGAATGGCTGTGATAAATCCATGACTGTGATAAAGTCGTGGCTGCTTGGCATCCAAGCCCCACAAACACACAAGAAGCCTCCTTCTCTCACTCTACCTTAGGACAGGATGGCCACTCAGTGGGAAAGAGGTTAGCTTGCAAGATACCCAAGAATAAAAATAATCTGACTTAGAAAAAAATCCAAACTGGCTTCACTAATATTAAAGACAAACATTCCGTGAGAAGGTTTATGACCAAACAAAGCATTTCCTAAAATTAATATCAAGCTAATTTATAAAAAAGAAGACAGAAAACAGACCAAAGTCTACTTTGTCTGACTTAAGAGCCTCCTGCGGACCGGGCGTGATGGCTCATCCTGTAATCTCAGCACTCTGGGAGGCCAAGGCGGGCGGATCACCTGAGGTCAGGAGTTCGAGACCAGACTGACCAACATGGAGAAACCCCGTCTCTACCAAAAATACAAAATTAGCCGGGCATGCTGGCACATGCCTGTAATCCCAGCTACTAGGGAGGCTGAGGCAGGAGAATCGCTTGAACCTGGGAGGCAGAGGTTGCAATGAGCCGAGATTGCACCATTGTACTCCAGCCTGGGCAACAAGAGCAAAACTCCATCTCAAAAAAAAAAAAAAAAAAAAAGAGCCTCCTGTTATATGCTGCAGTATTTCTCCACCCTGAAATAGTATATGTAAACTAAAAAAATTTTGTAAATCTCTGGGGTTCTTCCACTGTTTATCTGGATTTTTTCAATGCTGATGTTTCCCCCAAAATAAATCCTAGGAAAAGTGAATACCAAAACAATCCGTCTTAAAGCTTATTATAAAGTATATGTTCAGAAAACCGTAAAATATTCCAAGTTTATGTCTTATTTATCTCTGGTAAACTCAGGGCCTAAACACACTACTGGTATACTTAAACACTCAAATATATCGTTTGGTGGCTAATTCTGAAAATGTATGATAAACAACTTTGAAAGCTTTAATTTAGTTTCCTATAAGCACAAGCCTTAGGCATAACTGATCCTTGACATTTTTGTTGTCACCAAGAAAAGGTTTCATTCCATGGTAGAAAGAAATGAGGACATTAAAAAGACCATGTATAAATGACAGTTTTCTTTAAGAAAAATGATAATGGGCTTGTATAGTTGGACAATAGTAATTTAAGAAGACATTTGTACTGTAGAATTAAACACACCCATCATAATTTTTTTTTTTTTTACCTTTCCTGTTGTCTGACCATATAAACCAAACATCTCTCGCAACCTCTCTTCACTGATGGCTTCAGGTCTGTCGATCTTATTCCCAAGAATCAGTATAGGCACATTAGCAATGGTTTCATCTGTCATTAGTGACTGAAAAAAACAAAACAATACAAAACAAGAGTTGATATGAAACCATCCAAAGAGCTTATTTTGATATGATAAAACAATAAAGGACTCATTTTCTACCATATCATGTCATACCAACGTTCTTTGTCAAACTTTCCCCACATTTTAAAGTGACTTCAATGAAACCATAAGCTAAATTCTTCTGTCTTCCTAAGGCTCTTCCTGTAAATGTTTACTCTGCTCATCTTTTAAAGCAGTGACATAGAATGTATAGAGCCAGCACCTTAGAAGTGAACAGATGTGGTTTCACTTCTGGCTCTACTGCTTTTGAGACGTGACTTTGGGCAAGTTAGCCTGACTGAAGCTCTAGAGAGAATTAGGAACAGTAGCATCCACCCTATGAAATTGAGAATTAAATCAAGTAATACGCACAGTCTCTGGAACAAAGTAGGAACTCAGGCATTCTCTGTCCTTGTTTTGTAACCATAGAACCTACCTGGACTTTTGCACACGTACAAGTATTTGTTTGCCTGCTCTGGGCAGAGCCATGGTATGATCAACCTTCAATCAAATCACGGACCTGCTTACTCTGTGGCCCCAGATCTGGTGCTGACCTTGCCTGCTGCTGTTGGGCCCCTTTACAAAGTATCTGATCTGGGATACTGGAGGGGAGGTAGCTACATATGCCTCTGCTCACTCCTGGGAGTAGTGTCAAAGATGGCATGTCCTATCATTTCCAGGTTGTGGCTTAAGAAATAGCATCTTAGCATGACCAGGGACTCAAGATCAACCCACTCCAGGAATATAACAGACATGAAATATACTAAAAGGGTACATTCTGTACAGGGTGAGCTTCTTAAGTCTTCATAAAAGATGTCTGTGTTAGTACTTCCTCAATAGCTACAATTACTCAGTTACTCCCTCTGCATTCTAAGTAATCACTACTTAAAGCAATCACTGAGCTCAACAAATTGCCAAGAGTTTCATCAGAGACTGCAGAAAAGCTGCACTCTGATACCTGTATCTCTGACCTACTTCTGCAGGCTTACCAGAGTGATTTGACTATATTTAGTTTCAGTTATTTAACTTACATCAAGTTCTTCTTTTGACTCTAACAGCCTTTCGTGGTCTGCACAATCCACCAGAAATACAATGCCATTGATAGCAGGAAGGTAGTTTTTCCACACTCTTCGAGCTAACAAAAACAATCAGGGGTTAGAGTTTACTTGTTGGTCAAACCCAGCAGATGGTTTAAGCAAAGAGTCCAACCAGATATCAAGTGCAGTAATCCCTTAGCTGCTGGTACTTCACAATATATTCAAGTTAATCTTTTACCCAGTGGTGCCAAATTCTTCTGAGAATAACTAAGAGGGAATTTCAGGCTTTCCTTGACTGTGGGCAAGTCAAATACTTTAGTCTCTTCCAATTATCACATGTAAGGAGTAGAATATTTAAAATAAAAATAAAAATAAAAAAATACACGTTAAGTTCATTGGAGGACTGCTACTAGATCTAAAATATAAGCAGTAAAAAAACTACATATATGTAATTATATATACATAAAATGTGTGTATTTATATTACATATATATGCAGTGTTCATTTTTTGACATTTCTAATTATCAGATTTTTTTTGCCAGTGATAAATTTGGAATGAGTGACAGAAGGAAATTAATATCAGGTACAAGCTTGTTAAAATAATAAGGCTGGGTGTGGTGGCTCACACTTGTAATCCCAGCACTTTGGAAGGCCAAGGCAGGTGGATTGCTTGAGCTCAGGAGTTCAAGACCAGCCTGGACAACATAGTGAAACCTCATCTCTACAAAAAAACACAAAAAATTAGCCAAGCCGGACACAGTGGCTCATGCCTGTAATCCCAGCACTTTGGGAGGCTGAGGCAGGTGGATCACCTGAGGTCAGGAGTTGGAGACCAACCTGGCCAACATGGTGAAACCCTGTCTCTACTAAAAATACAAAAATTAGCCAGGCTTGGAGAATCACCTGAACCTGGGAGGTGGAGGTGGCAGCGAGCCGAGATCATGCCACTGCACTCCAGCCTGGGTGACAGAGAGAGACTCCGTCTCAAAAAAAAAAAAAAAAAAATTAGAAAGTGTGGTGGTGTGTGCCTGCCCAGCTACTTGGGAGGCTGAGGTGGGAGGATGGAGCCCAGGAGGCAGAGGCTGCAGTAAGCCAAGATCATGCCACTACACTCCAGCCTGGGAGACAGAACCAGACTCTGTTTCAAAAAAAATAATTAAAAAAAACCCAAAACAAAACTGTTTTACTCAGAAAAGAAGCTCAAATGTTAATAATTAACTGAAGTCTATGAAATCATAAGAGTAATTTTTTCCATAACATAACTTTCTTCACTGACTTGAGTTTTATGACATACCTTTTTTTTTTTTAAAGAGACAGGGTCTTGCTCTGTCATCCAGGCTAGTTCACTGCAACCTCAGACTCTTGAGCTCAAGTCATAGTGCCATCTCAGCCTCCTGAGTAGGTAGGACTATCAGTGTCTATCACTATGCCCCATTAATTGTTAAATTCTGTGTAGAGACAGGGTCTTGCTATGTTGCAAGGCTGGTCTTGAACTCCTGGCTTCAAGTGATCCTCCCAACCTCAGCCTCTCAAAGCGCTGGGATTATAGGCCTGAGACCCCACACCCAGCCATTATGACATATCTTGAAAACAACATAGAAATGAAGTCTCAGACAAATTCCATTAGATTCCAATTCTAATCATCGTATTCCAGAAATTATTTTGTGTATATGCCAGACAATTACATGTCTCAAATGTGCTTTCACTAGCCAGAACCATTTACAATCTTTTCAACTATATGTTGCATCAGGTGTTTAGAATGCCCACCAATTTGGTAACATTGGTTAGTTATGACTTACTATGAGGTAGATGTTGCCAAGTACTTTTGGGGATATAAAAAATGAACAGGCCAGGTGTGGTGGCTCACACCTGTAATCCCAGCACTTTGGGAAATTGAGGTAGGAGGATTGCTTGAGGCCAAGACTTCAAAATCAGCCTGGGCAAGATTGTGAGACCCCATCTCTATAAAAAAAAATTTTTTTAATTAAAACAAAACAAAACAAAACAAAAAACAGGATTTTAGTCCCCACAACTTTAATATAAGAGATAAGGCAGTCTTTCCAAACTTGTTGTAGACATGTACACAAATATACTAAGTGCTATGAAGTACAGCTGAGAGTACTCCAACTGAGAATGGCTTCCCAAGGGAGGTAGCAGGGCATACGCTGGGGCCTAAAGGGGTTACTCATGTGCGGATGGGGATGGCATGAACAAAAGCACAGAGGAAAACACCAAGAAGGTCTGATTTGGTTGAAGTAAAAAGAACGGGAAGGGGAATAGAGGGAAATAAAAGAAAAGTAGGCCAGATGTGGTGGCTCACACCTATAATCCCAACTTTTGGGAGGCTGAGATGAGAGGATTGCTTGAGCCCAGGAGTTGGAGACAAGCCAGGGCAACATAGTGAGTGAGACCCTGTCTCTATAATTTTTAAAAGCCCAGAAAAGTAAACTGGGACCAGATCATAGAGATCCTGAATGCCAGGTTAATGAGTTTGGCCTTCATTTTGTAAGTAATGAGTTAGCCACTGAAGGTTTTTTTGTTTTGTTTTGTTTTGTTTTTGTTTTACAGAGCAGTAACATGTTCAAAACATGATTATGACAGTGAGAGGTAGATTGAAGTAGAGAGAATGGAGTTAATTTTACTCGTACACTTTACCACCAAAAGCAATTCTCATTTGAATTGGCCAGAAGTATCATGAAAATCACCCTTTGCTTTTAAAGTATTTATCGGGGAGTAATAATC
This sequence comes from Gorilla gorilla gorilla, assembly GCF_029281585.2. Classification (NCBI taxonomy): domain Eukaryota; kingdom Metazoa; phylum Chordata; class Mammalia; order Primates; family Hominidae; genus Gorilla; species Gorilla gorilla. Next base: position 138,515,165 of record NC_073228.2, read on the forward strand.
CCTAAATTTTAAATCTACTCTGGCCTTGCGTGACTAGAATGAGATTTCATGCACTAGAACTAATGGCCACATTTTTGTTAAGTTAAAATAAAACAAAGTGACTGTAAGAGTAGAAGAATCTTACCTTGAACGTGGTGAAACCCCATCTCTACTAAGAATACAAAAATTAGCTGGGCGCAGTGGCACATGCCTGTAATCCCAGCTATTGGGGAGGCTGAGGCATGAGGATTGCTTGAACCCAGGAGGCAGAGGTTGCGGTGAGCTGAGATTGCACCACTGCACTCCAGCCTGGGAGACAGAGTGAGCCTGTCTCAAAAAAAAAAAAAAAAAAAAAAAAAAAGAATCTTACCTTGAACATGTCCACCCAGATCAAAAGTTGTAAACGTCATGCCAGCAATGGTCAGTTCTTCTGAAGCTAAATAAGATTTTAAAATATTTTTACATGAAAATCAGAAACCCATTAATAGTGTAAAAAGTAAAGTAGAGGTTCCTTTTCAAAGACTTTCCTCCCCATCTAATTAAGAATAAATAGTAACTTATCTTAGAAGCAAAATTGATTCAAAGACCCGTGCTAACATTCTTAAATATCTGCCAGCCGTAATAAAGAAATCAATGTACTTTATGTTCTTAGCTCCCACAATTTAGCCTAAATATTTGCCCTGGCATACTTACACTGGTCCAAGCAAGCATTAGGTCATAGCCTGTTCCTCTTCCTTATTTGAAGGTGTTTTTACCTTTCTCAGCATTCCACAAGTTACTTCCTCCTTCCTTTGTTCTCCTCTGCCTTTGCCTCTTTTAAAAAGTTCTAAGTTGCTAGCCAATCAGGACAAATACAGAATGTGAGGTCCCATTCCAGCCAATGGAAACCGGACACAGCAGTAGGGTGGATGCATCAGATTATAAATGACCCTGTCTCCTTTGTTCGGTGTACTCTTGTGGCAAAACTGCTGGCAAGTGTAACCTTTCTGCAGAAAGTAAAAATGGCCTTGCTGAGGAAATTAAATTTATGTTCAAGTGCTATCCTTTACAGCACCAGGGAACAAACATTTCTAACAATAGCTTATATTTACTACTTAATGTTTGATTTACTTTTATTGCAAATAAGGTCAAATCAAACATTTACGAACTGGTACAATAATACTTTTTTATAATTAGATATACACCAATTCATACTGACAATATAACAAATAATTGTAATATTCAGTTCTAGTATTCTACTCACCACAAATCCGACATTTATTTTTCCTTCTCTATTCTTCCTGCTGAAAATGTTAATCTCTTCAGACAATTATTTGCTATGAATTCAAATAACTGCTCCAATCTAATAATTGTTCATATAATTCATCTTAAATGATACAGGTGAAATAATTTTCTCTTATGGCTGACATAAGACAGTCTTTAATTATAAAAACAATTACCATAAAAAATTGTGGCCATTATTTCCATAACTATCTTTTTTCCTCCTCCCTTCCACTTCTGGGACTTTAGTTGCAGGTTTGTTAGACTGCCTGATGTTGTCTCACCAGTCATTGAGGCTCTGTTTATTTTGCTTTCAGTCACTTTTCTCTCTCTGCTTCATTTTGGATAGTTTCTATTGCATTGAATTAAGTTTAGTGGTCTTTCTTTCTGCAGTACCGGCACTATCTAATTTACTATTAATCCTATCCAGTGAAATTTCCATTTCAGGCTGGGCATGGTAGCTCACACCTGTAAGCCCAGACTTTGGGAGGCCAAGGTGGGAGAATCACTTGAGCCCAGGAGTTCGAGACCAGCCTGGGCAACACAGGGAGACCCTGTCTCTATTAAAAAAAAGAAAGAAAGAAAGAAAAAAAGAAATTTTCATTTCAAATACTGTATTTTTCATTTCTAGAAGTTTCATCTGATTCTGTTTTATATCTTCCATTTCTTTCCTCATGTTTGTGTTTTCCTTTAAATCCCTGAGCACATTCATAACGATTGTCTTAACGTCTTCATCTGCTAATTCCATCATCTTTGTCACACTTGTGTCTGTTTCTACTGACTGAATCACTTTCCTGTTTCTTTGCATGTCTAGTAATTTCATATTGAGTGCTGGATTTTGTTGTAGTCTTTTGAAGAAGGTTGAATTTTGTTCTGACAGTTCACTTGCTTACAGATCAGTTTTTAAGATTTGTTAGAAGGCTAAATGGGATTAAACAACGATTCCTGGCCCCATGAGAGCTCTAGTAATTATTTGGCTAACAGCATTCTTACAATTGTTCTTTGACTAGCCTTTTGGAGCTTTACCCATTGCATGCACAGATTGGTATTCAGCTACGTAAATTTCTAGAGTCCTTTCTCTCCAGAGGTCCCTCCTCTCCAGTACTCCCTCCTCTCTGTCCTAGCAAAAAAATTCTACTCCTGTTGGCCTTTCCAAATTCTGGTCTACATCTCCTCAACTCAGCAAGACTATTGGACTATGTTTGGGCGTCCTCTCTTTGCACCATGGTCTGAAAATTACCTCTTGGCATAAAACCAAAATAGAGTTGTTTCCTTTCTCTCAGGAATCACAGTCCTGTGGTAGCTGTTGCCCAATGTCTGAAAACAGTTGTAGCATCTTTTTTGTCCGGTTTTCTAGTTGTGTACGGTGGGAGGGTAATTCCAGAACCAGTACTCACTTATGGCCAAAAGCACAAGTGCCCCATAATGACAACATAAGTTTTAGTGTAGCTACTTTAGCCCAGAGTATTTTATCTTCTTAAGAAATTCTGGGGGCCGGGCGCGGTGGCTCACGCCTGTAATCCCAGCACTTTGGGAGGCCGAGATGGGCACATCACGAGGTCAGGAGATCGAGACCATCCTGGCTAACAAGGTGAAACCCCATCTCTACTAAAAATACAAAAAATTAGCTGGGTGCAGTGGCAGGTGCCTGAAATCCCAGCTACCAGGGAGGCTGAGGCAGGAGAATCGCTTGAACCCTGGCGGCAGAGGTTGCAATGAGCTGAGATCGCCCCACTGCACTCCAGCCTGGGGAACAGAGCGAGACTCCATCTCAAAAAAAAAAAAAAAAAAATTACCCAGGCATGGTGGCAGGTGCCTGTAATCCCAGCTACTCAGGAGGCTGAGGCAGGAGAATCACTTGAACCCAGGAAGCGGAGGTTGCAGTGAGCCGAGATTGCGCCATTGCACTCCAGCCTGGGCAACAGAGAGAGATTCTGTCTGAAAATAAAAAGAAATTCTGGGCAGGGGGCGGTGGCTCACGCCTGTAATCCCAGCACTTTGGGAGGCCGAGGCGGGTGGATCACGAGGTCAAGAGATCGAGACCATCCTGGCTAACACGGTGAAACCCCGTCTCTACTAAAAAAATACAAAAAATTCGCTGGGTGTGGTGGCAGGCGCCTGTAGTCCCAGCTACTCAGGAGGCTGAGGCAGGAGAATGGCATGAACCCGGGAGGCGGAGCTTGCAGTGAGCCGAGATTGCACCACTGCACTCCAGCCTGGGCGACAGGGCAAGACTCCGTCTCAAAAAAAAAAAAAAAAAAAAAGGGCAGGACACGGTGGCTCATGCCTGCAATCCCAGCACTTTGGAAGGCCGAGGGGGGCGGATCACCTGAGGTGAGGAGTTCGAGACCATCCTGGCAAACATGGTGAAATCCCGTCTCTACTAAAAATACAAAAATTAGCCAGGAGTGGTGGTAGGCTCCTGTAATCCCAGTTACTCGGGAGGCTGAGGCAGGAGAATCGCTTGAACCCGGGAGGTGGAGGTTGCAGTGAGCTGAGATCACGCCATTGCACTCCAGCCTGGGGGACAAGAGCGAGACTTTGTCTCAAAAAAAAAAAAAAAAGAAATTCTATGTGTAGATTGCCAAATGAATAAAATATTTAATACAATCTATATTCAAAGTCACTGTTCATAAGAAAAAGATAATGCTTAGTTAGCAAACCACCTCTATGGTAATAATCCCCAATATACTTTCTGCTTTATGAAAGAAGTCTGAATTTGGCTATTTAAGATACAGAACACTGTTAACATCCCAGAAAGTCTCCTCTAGCCCCTTCCCAGTCAATCCCCATTTTCATCTCCGGAAGCAACCACTGATCTGAATTCTATCACCACAGGTTAGTTTTGTCTGTTCTAGAATTTCATATAAATGGTATCATACAGTAGATAACTTTTTATGACCAGCTTCTGCCATGTAGCATAATATGACTGAATGTATCAGTGGTTTATTCATCTTTCTTGCTAAGTAGCATTCCATTATTTATCAATTTCTTTTTTGATGGACATTTGAGGTGTTTCCAGTTTTTGGCTATTACAAATAAAATTAGTATAGGCTGGGTATGGTGGCTCACACTTGTAATCCCAGCACTTTGGGAGGCTGGATGGGAGGATCGCTTGAGCCCAGGAGTTCAAGACCAGCCTAAGCAACATGGTGAAACCCTATCTCTACAACTAAATTAAAAAATTAGCCAGATGTGGTAGCATGTGCCTGTAGTTCGAGCTACTTGGGAGGCTGAGGTGGGAGGAACACTTGAACCTGGGAGGTTGAGGCTGCAGTGAGCCGCGATTGTGCCATTGCACTCCAGCCTGGGCCACAGAGTGAGACACTGACTCAAAAAAAAAATAATAATAATAACTCACCACCAACAAATAAAGCTAGTATAAACATTTTTGTACAAGGTTTTTGGTAAATGTATTTTCTCATTTCTCTTGGGTAAGTAACTAGGAGTAGAACTGCCAGATCATAGGATATATGTAGGTTTTCACATATGCTTTTTTTTCCTTTTCAAAAATGTTTTCTTTTCCACACCAGAATAGACCACATATGCTTTTGATTAATTAAAAAATATGAGTTGAAATGAATGTGAGCTGCAGGAAAGGTTGAGATAGCATCTGTTTTCCCCTAGTATCCAGAACAATGTCTGACATAAAGTAGGTGCTCAATAAATATTTGAATAAATGAAAGAGAGCAACATCAAAAAATTAAAAAATGACTCACACCTAATATTTAAGACCACTCTGTAGTCTCTTCCAGTTATGCTGGTTTTTGTTGGTTTTTTTTTCTGTGTTTTTTGTTTTTTTCGAGACAGAGTCTCCCTCTGTCGCCCAGGCTGGAATGCAGTGGCGCGATCTTGGCTCACTGCAACCTTCGCCTCCCGGGTTCAAGCAATTCTCCTGTCTCTGCCTCCTGAGTAGGTGGAATTACAGGCACGTGCCACCGTGTCTGGCTAATTTTTGTATTTTTAGTATAGAACGGGTTTCACGATGTTGGCCAGGCTGGAAATTATGCTGTTTTTGCAGACAATTTTATCTACTCAATTTCACCATGATCATTTTTTCTTTAACAGAATTGTTCTTATATCAGAATCTTACTTGCCAAGCCCCACTTTTTTCTCCTAATATAAAAAAAAGATTTGTTGGCCGGGTGCGGTGGCTGACGCCTGTAATCCCAGCACTTTGGGAGGCCGAAGCGGGCAGATCATGAGGTCAGGAGATCGAGACCATCCTGGCTAACACAGTGAAACCCTGTCTCTACTAAAAATACAAAAAATTAGCCAGGCGTGGTGGCAGGCACCTGTAGTTCCAGCTACTCGGGAAGCTGAGGCAGGAGAATGGTGTGAACTTGGGAGGCGGAGGTTGCAGTGAGTCGAGATCGTGCCACTGCACTCCAGCCTGGGTGACAGAGTGAGACTCTATCTCAAAAAAAGAAAAAAAAAAAGATTTGTCAATTTCCTTTTCCAACCTCACTAATTGTTTTATAGATAAAATACTTTGTTTTGTTCTATCCTCATTCTTTGTTCTTTGAACATTTACTGGACTAAAGAATTACAGTATTATCTACTTTTTGGTCCAGTTCTCAATTTTATATTCATTATTAAGGCTACACTTACTATTTCATAATTAATCTATAGATTAACTTGTCTTTAAACTCTGTGTCTATCTGATTCATAAAATTTTCACCTGTAAAAGTAAGGTCATAGGTTAAATTAGGTTTCTGTTTCTAATAATTTTCTCACTTTAACATTAACTTTATTCTCAAATTCGTTACATAACCTTAAATACAAAATAAAATTTATTAAATAATTTACAGAGTCAGCCAAGTGTGGTGGCTCACGCCTGTAATTCCAACACTTTGGGAGGCCAAGGCAGGTGGATCACTTGTGGCCAGGAGTTCGAGACCAGCCTGGCCAACATGGCGAAACCTGGTCTCTACTAAAAATACAAAAATTAGCTGGGCTTGGTAGCACATGCCTGTAATCCCAGCTATTCCAGTGGCTGAGGCAGGAGAATTGCTTGAGCCCAGGAGGCAGAGGTTGCAGGGAGCCGAGATGGTGCCACTGCACTTCAGCCTAGGCAACAGAGTGAGACTCTGTCTCAAAAAAGGAAAAAAAAAAAATTACAGAGTCATTATTAAAAAACATTATTTTTGGCCAAGTGTGGTGGCTCATGCCTGTAATCCCAGCACTTTGGGAGACTGAGGTGGGCGGATCATCTGAGGTCGGGAGTTTGAGACCAGCCTGGCCAACATGTTGAAACCCCGTCTCTACTAAAAATACAAAACATTAGCTGGGTGTGGTAGCACATGCCTGTAATCCGAGCTACTTGGGAGGCTGAGGCAGGAGAATTGCTTGAACTCAGAAGGCAGAGGTTGCAGTGAGCCGAGATCGTGCCATTGCACTCCAGTGTGGGCAACAGAGCGAGACTCCATCTCAAAAAAAAAAACTTTCAATTTTTTTGGTATTTTTTGTTTCTTTAGAGACAGGGTCTCACTCTGTTGCCCAGGTTAGGAGTGCAGTGGTGCAATCATAGCTCAGTGAAGCCTTGAACACCTAGGCTCAAGTGATCCTCCTGCCTCAGCCTCCCAAGTACCTAGGACTACAGGTGTATGCCACCATGCCAGACTAATTTTTTGTTTTTGTTTTTGTAGAGATGGAGTCTCAGTATGTTGCCCAGGCTGGTCTTAAACTCCTGGGCTCAAGTGATTCTCCTGCCTCAGCCTCCCAAAGTGCTGGGATTACAGACATGAGCCACTACACCCACCCTTGTTTTAAAACTTCCTGTGTGTCGATGTATGCCTTGTTTTCTTTAGATTAATTCTGTGGTGTACATTAGATATTGTTGAGGTTATGAAGACTAGAAAAATAACTGGTTAACAAATTGAGTTACCAGCCATGTATAAAACTGTAATGGGTGCTTAAAATAGTACAGGGTGCAATGGCTCCTATCTTTAATCCCAACACTTTGGGAGGCAGAGGCAGGAGGATCACTTGCACCTGGGAGTTTAAATGGTGCGCTATGATCATACCACTGCACTCCAACCTACATGACAGAGCAAGACCCTGTCTCTACACAAATAAAATAAAGTAATATGGCTTTAAAATCTGAAAGAAGGCTGGGCGCGGTGGCTCACACCTGTAATCCCAGCACTTTGGGAGGCCAAGGAAGGCGGATCACAAGGTCAGGAGATCAAGACCATCCTGGCTAACACGGTGAAACCCCGTCTCTACCGAAAATACAAAAAATTAGCCGGGCGTGGTGGTGGGTGCCTGTAGTCCCAGCTACTCAGGAGGCTGAGGCAGGAGAAGGGCGTGAACCCGGGAGGTGGAGCTTACAGTGAGCGGAGGTCGTGCCACTGCACTCCAGCCTGGGCAACAGAGTGAGACTCCGCCTCAAAAAAAAAAAAAAAATCTGAAAGAAAAAATTCAGGTTATGTAAACAAGGCAATGGTGGACTATTTACCAATCATGTCACAATCCCTCAGACAAAAACTTTTTAATTCCTCAATCTAGAGAAGGGAGTACTAGCTGATAAAAAGGTATAAGTACTAATTCAAGATCTAAATATTCTCCCTGGGAGCAAGGTCACCGATAATTTATTATTTTAGGAACAGGTCAAATCACCTGATCATAATTTATCTACCAGAAAATGCCCCCCAAACAAAAAACTTGGCCAGGTGCAGTGGCTCACGCCTGTAATCCCAATACTTTCGGAGGCTGAGAGAGGCTGATCACTTGAGCTCAGGAGTTCGAGACCACCCTGGGAAACATATCGAAACCTGGTCTCTGAAAAAATATAAAAATTAACTGGGCATGGTGGCACATGCCTGTGGTCCCAGCTACTTGGGAGACGGGAGGATGGCTTAAGCCCAGGAGACAGAGGTTGCAGTGAACTGTGATCATACCACTGCATTGCAGCCTGGGCAACAGAGAAAGACCCTGTCTGAAACAAAACACTTTTGGTTAGTGCATATGACTCAGCATCATTTGATCAAGTATCACATTGTATGTAGGAATATACTTACTGGGATGTAATGTTGGGACATGTTGTCCAAGTCTGTCATCTTTTAGCATGTGTAGCAATGTTGTTTTTCCTGCATTATCCAATCCAAGAAATACCAGTTTACCAGTTTTCTTATATAATCCTGCAAAGCAAGAGCTATGATTGGTCAAAGTGACATCTGATACTAATTATCCAAATGAATTTAAATTTGGCCCAGTTAAGCTTGAAGTTCTAAACCTATTTTCAGTTTTAAAAAAGCTATTTTAAATCTATTCATGGCCGGGCACAGTGGCTCACACCTGTAGTCCCAGCACTTTGGGAGGCCGAGGTGGGCGGATCACCTGAGGTAAGGAGTTTGACACCAGCCTGGCCAACACGGTGAAACCCCGTCTCTACTGAAAATACAAAAATTAGCCAGGTGTGGTGGCGCATGCCTGTAATCCCAGCTACTTGGGAAGCTGAGGCAGGAGAATCACTGGAACCCAGGAAGCAGAAGTTGCGGTGAGCTGAGATCATGCCATTGTACTCCAGCCTGAGCGACAAAGTGAGACTCTGTCTCAAAAAAAAAAAAAAAAAAAAAAAAAAATCTATTCATAATTTGGGACTTCAGATAATTATAAAACCAAACTTCAACCCAGTCAATAGAATATGTGTGTTGCCTTAACATATCTACAATGCCAAAATGCTGATTACTTTAATTTTAGAAGTATCAATCAGGTATTGATTGATAAATAAATTGATAAATAGAAAAAAGGCGGCATTGACCAATTTATAATAGACTGGAATTGAACTGCTAAATTTCATATTGAACTTAATTAATTGATTTATTTAGAGACAGTGTCTTACTCTGTTGCCCAGGCTGGAGTGCAGTGGCATGATTACAGCTTGCTGCAGCCTCAACTTCCTGGGCTCAAGTGATCCTCCCACCTCAGCCTCCTGAGTAGCTGAGACTACTGGTGTGCACCACCACGCCTGACTAATTTTTGTATTTTTTGGTAGAGATGGGGTTTCACCATGTTGGCCAGGCTGGCCTCAAGTGATCTGCCCACCTTGCCCTCCCAAAGTGCTGGGATTATAGGCGTGAGCCACACGCCCAGCCAAACTTTATTTTTTACATGTTTAATTGTCTAACCTCCACAAAATTACATGTGAGCCACCGCACCTGACTGAAATAAACAAACTTTTAAAGACATTAGGCAATTATAGTTTCAGGCCATCCGTTTTCAAATAAATTCATACTAAAATAACACTTACTCCTTTGTCCATGCTTAAGTCTGAGAAGTAAATTGTTTGATGTCCTAATCTTTTAGTTTTGGGAGGAGAACTATATATATATTTTATCATTAAGGAATCTACTTCTATGACTGTCACTACTATGAGTGTCACGAAAAAGTAATTTGCCCAAGATTACATAATTTAAAAGTAATTGAACATATTTGTTCAATTGAGTAATTGAACATATTTGTATGATTACAAAGCCCATATTTTTTTTTTTTTTTTTTTTTTTTTGAGACGGAGTCTCGCTCTGTCACCCAGGATGGAGTGCAATGGCACGATCTCGGCTCACTGCAACCTCCGCCTCCTGGGTTCAAGCGATTCTCCTGCCTCAGCCTCCCAAGTAGCTGGGACTACAGGCACGTGCCACCATGCCCGGCTAATTTTTTGTATTTTTAGTAGAGACGGGGTTTCACCGTGTTAGCCAGGATGGTCTTGATCTCCTGACCTCGTGATCCACCTGCCTCGGCCTCCAAAAGTGCTGGGATTACAGGCGTGAGCCACCGCGCCCGGCCTTAACTATTCTTAACTATTGCTTCATATATAAAGGGGCTCAACACAAATAAGCACTATTATATAAATAAAATTAAAGGAGATAACTATAGAGAACAAATGACCAATATTACCTAGAAACTGTAGCAAGGAGGCCGGGCACAGTGGCTCATGCCTGTAATCCTAGCACTTTGGGAGTCCAAGGCGGGTGGATCATTTGAGGTCAGGAGTTCGAGACCAGATTGGCCAACACGGTGAAACCCCATCTCTACTAAAAATACAAAAAATTAGCCAGGCATGATAGTACATGCCTGTAATCCCAGATACTCGGGAGGCTGAGGCAGGAGAATTGCTTGAACCAGGAGGCGAAGGTTGCAGTGAGCCGAGATCGCGCCACTGCGCTCCAACCTGGGCAACAGAGTAAGACTCTGTCTCAAAAAAAAAAAAAGAAAAAAAAAACTGTAGCAAGGCTGGGCACAGTGGCTCATGCCTGTAATCCTAGCACTTTGGGAGGCTGAGGTGGGCAGATCACACGAGCTCAGGAATTTAAGACCAGCCTGGCCAACATGGCGAAGCCCCATCTTTACAAAAAATACAAAAATTAGCTGGTGTGGTGGCACACACCTGTAGTACCAGCTACTCGGGAGGTTGAGGCAGGAGAATCGCTTGAACCTGGGAGGTGGAGGTTGCAGCGAGCTGAGATCACGCCACTGCACTCCAGCCTGGGCAACAGAGCGAGACTCCATCTCAGAAACAAACAAACAAACAAAACACACCAGCCTGGCCAACGTAGTAAGACTCCGTCTCTATAAAATTAAAAAAAAAAAAAAAAAAAAAGAACTGCTGGGTAAAGAAGTCTCATTTGGCATATTAAAAACTGCTATTTATGGTGTACAAGCTACTTTATGGAACATGCATTTTAATAATAATCCTGTAAGGATTAAATGACATAAAGCATTAAAGCACATAGGTAAACTAGCTAATAAATGGTAGATAGTTCTGTTAGTAATATTCCCAGCACCTTAAGAGGTAGGAATTATTACTGCCATTTTACAGATAAGAAAACTCAGGCTAAGGTGAAAAAAGTAATTTGCTAAAGATTACTTAATTTAAAAGGGATACAATGAGTAATTGAACATCTATGTATGATTTCAAAGCCCATATTCTTAACTATTCTTAACTACTGGCTTATATATAAAGAGACTTGACACAGATAAGCACTATTAAATAAATAAGACCAAAGGGGATAACTGTAGAGAACAAAGGACCAACATTACCTAAAAACTGTAGCACACTGCTGAAACCACTGTAAATCCAATCAAATATGAAGGACATATCCAAATCTGATAGGGTCTGAAAAAAAAGAGTTTGAATTTAGTAGTCAACATTAAACACCAATATACATTAAACTTCAATACTGTTAAACACCAACTCTGAGTAGATAATCCTACAGCAACTTTACTACAAAGAGTTACACACTTTGGGAAGCTGAGGCGGGTGGATCATCTGAGGTCAGAAGTTTGAGACCAGCCTGGCCAACATGGTGAAACCCCAACTCTACTAAAAATACAAAAATTAACCGGGCATGGTCATGGGCCCCTGTAATCCCAGCTACTCAGGAGGCTGAGGCAGGAGAATTACTTGAACCCAAGAGGTGGAGGTTGCAGTGAGTGGAGATTGTGCCACTGTACTCCAGCCTGGGTGACAGAGTGAGACTCCATCTCAAAAAAAAAAAAAAAAAAAATTAGCCAGGCATAGTGGTGCACACCTGCAGTACCAGCTACTCAGGAGGCTGAGGTGGGACGATTGCTTGAGCCTCGGAGGTAGAGATTGTAATGAGCCGAGATCGCACCACTGCGCTCCAGCCAGGGTGACAGTAAATGGGATAAGAGGTTAATAGGTGAGGCAGTGAGGAGAGATTCCTATTTCAAAAAATTTCAAATGGTAAAAAACTAAAATCGTTTAAAAAAATGTTGGAAATGGGGTAAGAGAAGTGAGGTTTTTTTTTTTTTTTTTTTTTTTGAGACAGAGTCTTGCTCTGTCGCCCAGGCTAGAGTGCAATGGCTCGATCTCAGCTCACTGCAAGCTTCTCCTCCCAGGTTCAAGCGATCCTTCTGCCTCAGCCTCTCGAGTAGCTGGGATTACAGGCAGGCAAAACAGTCATGCCTGACTAATTTTTATATTTTTAGTAGAGACTGGGCTTCACCGTATTGGCCAGGCTGGTCTCCAACTCCTGACCTCAAGTGATTCGCCTGCCTCGGCCTCCAAAAGTGCTGGGATTACAGGCGTGAGCCACCCCAGGCCTGGAAGTGAAATTTCCTTCTCAAAAAGGGTGAGGCTTGAATATGATGATAAACTGAAGAGAAGGAGATAGTGGGATGGAAGAAGTAATAGGGAAGAAAGGAATTAACCAAAAGGGACAAAGTCCCAAGAGGAGCTTGGACTGACAGCATATCTCTCTGTCTAAGATTAGGAGGAAAGATGGCCAGAAAATTTGTGGAGGTGGTGGGAATCTGACTCCAAAAGTGAAGGGGTATAGAGAATTTTTGAGGAGCAGAGCAAGCATTACAATAGCTACTATGGGGAATGAATCAAGTTAAAAGACTGCCAAAAAAAGCCAAGGACTCAGTTGGAATTGAAACTCAAACATTCACAGCAGTGCCAATCTGTGCTGATTTCCAACCTTCCACCCTCCACCAGCAGTGCTCAACATGGAGTGACTAGAGATTAGGAACATCCAGAATAGAAATGAAAAAGGACAAGGGGAACAGGATTTTGAGAGCACTAGTGAGAGGGCTGTAGGGATCTGATCAGAAGTTCAAGTTGAGTGGACAAAGGTAAAGAAAGGTAGTATACAGAGATGGGGCGGTGATCAAAGGCAGGCTTCTCACAGAACAGAATTGGGAAAATAGGGTAGAAAAAGTCTCTAAGCCAAAAACAGAAAAGGGTGAGAGAAGTGAAAGGTGTGCCAGAATTGTGCCAGCAAAGTGGAAGAGAATATAGGGGGTTCAAGAATTCAAGAGAAGTTCAGGGTTGGGTGGTGGCAAACTCCAAGGCCTGGCTCTCGCATGGACGATAAAGAAAAATGGAGGTGACAGATACTGGAAGCCAGGCTAGAGGGTACACTGTCCACATTGACAGGCAGTGTAATCACCTGGAAGACTGGAGGGCACTGATACAGACTGTGAATCAAGTGGCAAAGTCCTCACTGAAGATGATTGTTGGTAGGTGAGAGCTAAAGAATGGTGAAAAGCCTTGACAGAAAAAGGATTTTTTGCATAAGGATGGTACCAATTTGCTGTTGTAAAATTTGTCCCAAGAGAGATAATCTAAGAAGACACAAACTCTGCTTTGGAAGATAATAATATATATATTTCTTTAAAATTGTGGTTTCAGCCAGGCACAATGGCTCACACCTGTAATCCCAGGACTTTGGGAGGCTGAGGCGGGTGGATCACCTGAGGTCAGGAGTTCAAGACCAGCCTGGCCAACGTGGCAAAACCCCATCTCTACTAAAAATACAAAAATTAGCTAGGTGTGGTGGTGCACACCTGTAATCCCAGCTACCCAGGAGGCTGAGGCAGGGGAATCACTTGAACCCGGGAGGCAAAGGTTGCAGTGAGCCGAGATCGAGCCACTGCACCACAGCCTGGGCGACAGAGCAAGACTCTGCCTCAAAAAAAAAAAAAAAAAAAAAAAAAAAAAAATTGTGATTTCTAGGAACCTTAAAACAAACTAGGAGTAATTAGAAACAGAATTCACTATTTTTTTATTGTTATTTTAAGTAGAAGTAAAAATGCCCAACTAAGAATAAAAGTTACTTAGCTGCAAACAGATACCTGAGCCCAGAAAACAGGTTACACAACACCACGCACACACTATTAAGACATGTGAAGAGCAAAGGTCAAGAACAAGGAAACATACACACGTCAGCAGATTTATTTATTGCACCAGTACCAAACAGGAAAAGTCTCTCTGCAGATTAGAAAAGTGATCTACTCAAGTAACATGAAAACCAGTGCAAAGGATGTAATGGAACAGAATCTCAGATTACAAGTAACTTCTTAAAGCCTTGTCCCATTAAACTACATGGATGGCTCATTTAAATGAAATATCCTGGATAGATAAATCCATAGAGTAAGTATATTAGTGGTTGTCAGACTGAAGGAAGGAAAAATGGGGAATGATTGCTAATGGGTACTGGGTTTCTTCTTGGGATGATCACATGTTCTGGAATTAGATAGTGGCGATGTTTACACAACATTGTGACTATACTAAAAACACAATGTACAATTTTAAAAGGTCGATTTTATGGTATATCAACTATATCTCAAAAAAGCTATTATAGAAAAATTTTAAAAGCAAATTTTAAAAAGCTTATATGGCATTTAATATTTAAAACTGATTTACATGAGTAATTACACAAAACCATTTACTTTTTTTTTTGAGACAGAGTCTCGCCTGTCGCCCAGGATGGAGTGCACTGGTGCGATCTCCTCTCACTGTAAGCTCCACCTCCCAGGTTCACGCCATTCTCCTGCCTCAGCCTCCCGAGTAGCTGGGACTACAGGAGCCTGCCACCACGCCTGGCTAATTTTTTATATTTTTAGTAGCGACGGGGTTTCACCATGTTAGCCAGGATGGTCTCGATCTCCTGACCTCGTAATCCGCCCTCCTTGGCCTCCCAAAGTGTTGGGATTACAGGCGTGAGCCACCGCGCCCCGCCACTTTTTATTTTTTTGACACAGAGTCTCCCTCTCACCCAGGGAGCGCCGTCTCTGCTCACTGCAACCTCAATCTCGGGGACTCAAGCAATCCTCCCACCTCAACCTCCTGAGTACCTGGGGGCTACAGGCATAGGCCACTATGCCCGGCTCATTTACTTTTTAAAACCGGCCGGGCGTGGTGGCTCACGCCTGTAATCCCAGCACTTTGGGAGGCCGAGGCGGGCGGATCACGAGGTCAGGAGATCGAGACCATCCTGACTAACACGGTGAAACCCCGTCTCTACCAAAAATACAAAAAAATTAGCCGGGCGTGGTAGTGGGCGCCTGTAGTCCCAGCTGCTCGGGAGACTGAGACAGGAGAATGGCGTGAAACCAGGAGGCAGAGCTTGCGGTGAGCCGAGATTGCGCCACTGCACTCCAGCCTGGGCGACAGAGCGAGACTCCGTCCCAAAAAATAAAAAAATTAATAAAACCACACATTAAGGGCCGGGAGCAGTGGCTCACGCCTGTAATCCCAGCACTTTGGGAGGCCGAGGCGGGCAGATCACCTGAGTTCGGGAGTTCGAGACCAGCCTGACCAACATGGAGAAACCCCATCTCTACTAAAAATACAAAATTAGCCGGGCGTGGTGGCGCATGCCTATAATCCCAGCTACTCAGGAGGCTGAGGCAGGAGAATCGCTCAAACCTGGGAGGCAGAGGTTGCAGTGAGCCGAGATCGTGCCACTGCACTGCGTCCAGCCGGGGTGACAGAGCAAGACTCCGTCTCAAAAAAAAAGAAAAAAAAATACATATTTAGTTTGTGACCAGCCTTGGCAACATGGAAAAACCCCACTTCTATAAAAAATACAAAAATTAGCCAGATGTGATAGCATGCACTTGGTGACAGTGAGACCCTGCCTCAAAAAAATAAAATAAAAATAAAAAATACACATTAGTTCTCAGGGGTCCTGTAAAAAAAAAAAAATACACATAAGATGACAAAATACAAATACCCAAAAAATACTGTTGGGAGAAAATAAGGGACATAATAGTCTAAAGAGGCAAATATGACATCAGAGTATGACTGTAGAATCAATGCACTAATAACTTTGGGATGCAAAGCATGGTAATGCTATGGTGAAATGGGTGTAGTAACTGTCCTAGAATACAAATATCCAGGCTGAGCACAGTGGCTCATGTCTGTAATCCCTGCACTTTGGGAGGCGAAGGCAGGAGGATCACCTGAGACCAGGAGTTAAAGACCAGCCTGAGCAACATAACAAGATCCCATCTCTAAAAAGAATTTTTTTTTTTTTTTTTGAGACTAAGTCTCACTCTGTCGCCCAGGCTGGAGTGCAGTGGCACAATCTTGGCTCACTGCAACCTCCACCTCCTGGGTTCAAGCAATTCTCTGCCTCAGCCTCCCGAGTAGCAGGGATTATAGGCACCCACCACCATGCCCAGCTAATTTTTTTGTATTTCTAGTAGGGACGGGGTTTCACCATCTTAGCCAGGCTGGTCTTGAACTCCTGACCTCGAGATCCACTCACCTTGGTGTCCCAAAGTGCTGGGATTACAGATGTGAGCCACCATGCCCGGTACAAAAAATTTTTTAAATTACCTGGGTATGGTAGCAAGAAACTGCAGTCCCAGCTACTCAGGAGGCTGAGGCTGGAGGATTGCTTGAGCCCAAGAATTCAAGCAGTGAGCTATGATCACACCACTGCATGCCAACCTGGGCAACAAAGTGAGACCCTGTCTTTAAAAAAAAAAAAAAAAGGATGAACTGGGCATGATGGCTCATACCTGTAATCCCAGCACTTTGGGAGGCCAAGGTGGGGGGATCACTTGAACCCAGGGGTTTCAGACCAGCCTGGGCAACATGGGAAGTCCCCATCTCTACAAAAAAAATACAAAAATAGGCCAGGTGCAGTGGCTCATGCCTGTAATCCCAGCACTTTGGGAGGCCGAGGTGGGGGGATCACTTGAACCCAGGAGTTTGAGACCAGACTGGGCAACATGGGAAGACCCCATCTCTACAAAAGAAAAAATACAAAAATAGGCCAGGCACGGTGGCTCACCCCTGTAATCCCAGCACTTTGGGAGGCCGAGGCGGGCAGATCACGAGGTCAGGAGTTCAAGACCAGCCTGACTAACATGGTAAAACATCTTCTCTACTAAAAATACAAAAATTAGCTGGGCGTGGTGGCGTGCACCTGTAATCCCAGCTACTCAGGAGGCTGAGGCAGGAGAATCGCTTGAACCCGGGAGGCAGAGGTTGCAGTGAGCCAAGATCACGCCACTGCACTCCAGCCTGGGCGACAGAGCAAGACTCCATCTCAAAAAAAAAAAAAAAAAAAAAACAATTAGCTGGGTGTGGTGGTAGGCACCTGTAGTTCCATCTACTCGGGAAGCTGAGGTATGAGAATTGCTTGAACCCGGGAGACGGAGGTTGCAGTCAGCCAAGATCGTGGCACTGCACTCCAGCCTAGGCAACAGGGCAACATTCTGTCTCAAAAAAAAAAAAAAAAAAAGAAAAAAAGAAAAAGAAAACGAAGGATAAAACCATGACAAATATAAATAGTAGAAAATTTTTAAGAGTGGCCAAGGTGAGGGCTGGGCACAGTGGCTCATATCTGTAATCCCAGCACTTTAGGAGGCCAAGGCAGGCAGATCACTTGAGGTCAGGAGTTCAAGACCAGCCTGGCCAACATAGTGAAACCCCGAGTTGGGATGAGTATTTAAAGTGAGTGACCGTAGAAATACTATGCTCAGCCAAGTGAGTACTTAACGAAATGAGTGTAGAAGGCTGGGGGAGGTGGCTCACGCCTGTAATCCCAGCACTTTGGGAGGCTGAGGGGGGCGGATCACCTGAGGTTGGGAGTTCGAGACCAGCCTGACCAACATGGAGAAATCTTGTTTCTACTAAAAATACAAGATTAGCTGAGTGTGGTGGTGTATGCCTGTAATCCCAGCTACTCGGGAGGCTGAGGCAGGAGAATCGCTTGAACCCAGGAGGCAGAGGTTGCAGTGAGCTGGAGATCATGCCATTGCACTCCAGCCTGGGCAACAAGAGCGAAACTCCATCTCAAAAAAAAAAAAAAAAAAAAGTAAGTGTAGAAATACACCTATAGCAGGACACAGTGGCTCACGCCTATAATCCAAGCACTTTAGGAGGCCAAGCTGGACAGATCACTTGAGTTCAGGAGTTCAAGACCAGCCTGGCCAACATGGTGAAACCCCATCTCTACTAAAAATACAAAAATCAGCAGGATGTGGTGGTGCATGCCTGTAATCCTAGCTACTTGAGAGGCTGAGGCAGGAGAATCACTTGAACCCTGGAGGTGGAGGTTGCAGTCAGCCTGGAGCCACTGCACTCCAGCCTGGGCGATAGAGCGAGACTCCGTCTCAAAAAAAAAAAAAGAAAAAGAAAAAAGAAAAGAAATACTAATATAGCATTCCAACTTGTAAGCTTCAAATGATGTGGCAATGATTTTCATTTCTTTTTCTATTTCTTTTTTTTTCATTTTTTTTTTTTTTTTTTTTTTTTTTTTTTTTTTTTTAGCAACAGTGTCTTTTTCTTTCACCCAGGCTGGAGTGCAGTGGCATGATCACAGGTCACTGTAGTCTTGACCTGGCTTCAAGCAAACCCCCCATCTCAGCAGCGAGTAGCTGGGACTACTGGCCTGCTAGCCAGGGCCCTGCACCCAGCAAATTTTTTTTTTTTTTTAATGTAGAGACTGGGTCTTGCTATGTTGCCCAGGCTGATTTTCATTTCTGTTAGACTCATCTTTTTTCTTAATTCTTGCTTGAATTTCTATTCCAGTACAATAATGCAAGTCAAAGGAAGGTTAAAATGTACCTTATTTAAACTGCTAATCTTTGTAATTACTGACAGTGCATCTCTAACATTTCTGAAATGAAGACACCTTCCTTTTCTACAAACTCAGAAAATGCCAATGAACTATCTTAACATTTTTTAAGTTCAAAACATTTTGGTGACAGACACAAGTCTACTGAAAGGTATAATAGTAGATATTCATGTTGCTTTGCTATACTGGCACCACCATTTATTTGCCATCTGTAAAATGACAGCTAGTGCCTTACTCATAGTAGTCAATAAATGTTCCTTTTCTTTCCTTCTTTCATTGTTTCAATATGACCTACTCTTCACTGATATTTTAACACGGAATATACGTCTTCAAAGACACTTAGTAATATAGAGGCTGATGTAAGAACACACAAATAAATAATACTATGTTTAATTTTTCAAGTTAAAAGGACTTCTTCACCTCATTTTGTCCACTGTACCAAACACCTTAAATTGCTGACGAATTTGGTTCTTTCAGCTAACAATGTCAAAGTTTTAGCTGTTTTAAAACAAATCTTCTTGGAAAAGCTTCAACACCTTAAAAATCAGTACAGTGGCCCACTGAGGTGGCTCATGCCTTTAATCCCAGCACTTTGGGAGGCCGAGGCGAGCAGATCACCTGAGGTCAGGAGTTGGAGACCAGACTGGTCAACATAGAGAAAACCCATCTCTACTAAAAATAGAAAAGTTAGACCGGATGCGGTGGCTCACGCCTATAATCCCAGCACTTTGGGAGGCCGAGGCAGGCGGATCACGAGGTCAGGAGATAGAGACCATCCTGGCTAACACGGTGAAACCCCATCTCTACTAAAAAATACAAAAAAATTAGCCGTGCGTGGTGGCGGGCGCCTGTAGTCCCAGCTACTCGGGAGGCTGAGGCAGGAGAATGGCGTGAACCCGGGAGGCGGAGCTTGCAGTAAGCCGAGATCGTGCCACTTCACTCCAGCCTGAGCGACAGAGCGAAGACTCCGTCTCAAAAAAAAAAAAAAAAAAACACGCACACAAAAATTAGCCGGGCGTGGTGGCACGCGCCTGTAATCCCAGCTACTCAGGAGGCTGAGACAGGAGAATCGCTTGAACCCAGGAGGCTGAGACAGGAGAATCGCTTGAACCCAGGAGGCGGAGATTGCAGTGAGCCGAGATCGTGCCACTGCACTCCAGCCTGGGCGACAAGAGGGAAACTCTGTCTCAAAACAACAACAAAAATTTAAAAAATTAAAACAAAAATCAGTACAGTTTTCTCAACAGTGTATCTTTTTTCCACTTAACTGGGACTTTGGGCTACGGAAAACGTTAACCAGTACTAGTAAGGAAGCTCAATTTGCCTCTACACTAATTGGGAGCGCTGAAAACACCAGGCCATGTCACAGCCTCTTCAGCTGTCAGTGAGACCCGCCACCTTCACCTTACCAGGTAAGGAAACTGAGGCCCAGGGGAAGGAAGGGCTTGCCTGCAGTCACCTCGTTCTTTCCTGAAAAGACCAAGCGTCTGACAACAGCAGTGTTCTGCCTCGAGGGCTATCAGACGGCCCCGCGGAGCATGGATGAGACCTGTCCTCCCTCGCGCCGCCTAACCCCGGGGTGAAAAACAGGCGCCCCTTCACGCAGTGCCACAGGCAGGGACCCAGAGTAGGTCTTGGCCCTAAAAGTGCGCCTTCTAGGGGATCCATAGCTGCTGCCCACCGGTCCTCCCAGAAGGAGGGGCTGTCACTCACCTGCGACTGGAGAGAACGCAATCCCCTACTTGGCGTTGGCCGTACACCAGGAGACCGAACTGCAAAGCGCGATGGCTGCCGTGGCCCCAGTTCGCATCAGCCCCTTCCGGGCCGGCGGGTGCCTCACTAGCGACAGTCCGCAGGACCGCGTCGCCGAGCGCCCTAGGTTCCGCCTCCTGGCAGTCTTGCCGCCAATTCCCCAGTTGAGCGAGGCTGCTCGCAACCCCTAACACCGCCTGGGTCTCCCAGCCGCCTGGTCTCCCCACACCCGCCCGCCCGAAGGGATTTTAGGGGCCTGCGTGCCGAGAAAGGAACACCCCGTGCCTCCCTAGGGGAAATTACTTTTGGCATTTTTTTTTTTTTTTTTTGAGACGTTGTCTCGCTCTGTCTCCCAGGCTGGGGTGCAGTGGCACGATCTCGGCTCACTGCAGCCTCCACCCCCTGGATTCAAGAGATTCTCCTACCTCAGCCTCCCGAGTAGCGGGGACTACAGGCACCCGCCACCACTGTCCGGCTAATTTTTTTTTTTTTTTTTGAAACGGAGCCTCGATTTTGTCGCCCAGGCTGGAGTGCAATGGCGCGATCTCAGCTCACTGTAACCTCCGCCTCCCGGGTTCAAGCGATTCTTCTACCTCAGCCTCCTGAGTAGCTGGGAGCACAGGCGCACACCACCATGCCCGGCTAATTTTTGTATTTTTAGTAGAGACGGGGTTTCACCATGTTGGCCAGGCTGGTCTCGAACTCCTGACCTAAAGTGAACCGCCCGCCTCGGCCTCCCAAAGGGCTAGGATTACAGGCGTGAGCCACTGCGCCCGGCTAATTTTTGTATTTTTAGTAGAGACCGGGTTTCATCATGTTGGCCAGGCTGGTCTCAAACTCCCTAGCATAAGTGATCCACCTGCCTCAGCCTCCCAAAGTGCTGGGATCACCACTGCGCCCTGCCTAAAATACATTTTCAAAGTACACGTGTTTATTGAATTCATTTTTTTTTCTTTTTTTGTTATTTGTGCTTATTGAATTCACCAGTGATTTACACAATGTAGCTATGTACCAGATAATGTGTTGGATGCTGGTTATTCAGCTTTTATTCAGCTGGTTATTCAGTTGTTTTATAGACAGTCTTGGCCAGGTGCAGGGGCTCACTCCTGTAATCTCAGCACTTTGGGAGGTCAAGGTGGGTGAATCACCTGAGGTTAGAGTTCAAGACCAGCCTGGCCAACATGGTGAAACCCCATCTCTACAAAAATACGAAAATTAGCCAGGCATGATGGCAAGTGCCTGTAATGCCAGCTACTTGGGAGGCTGAGGCAGGAGAATTGCTTGAACCCTCCGTCTCAAAAAATAAATAAATTAATTAAATTAAAAATAACTTAAAAAATTATATATATATATATATATATATAGACGGTCTTGCTCTTTCTCCCAGGCTGGAGTCCAGTGGTGCTATCATAGCTCACTGCAGCCTCAATCTCTTGGGCTCAAGGAATCCTCCCACGTAGCTGGGACCACAGGCGTGTGCCACCAGGCCCAGCTAATATTTTAATTGTTTTGTAGAGATAGGGGTCTCATTATGTTGCCCACGCTGATCTTGAACTCCCAGGCTTAAGCGATCCTCTGGCCTCTGCCTCCCAAAGTGCTGAGATTACAGGAGTGTAGTCAGATAGTCAGCATTTGTTTTTTTTTGGAGGCGGAGTCTCGCTCTGTCGCCCAGGCTGGAGTGCAATGGTACGAGCTTGAGCTCTGCTCACTGCACCTCCGCCTCTCAGGTTCAAGCAATTCTCCTGCCTCAACCTCCCAAGTAGCTGGGATTACAGGCGCAGTCCACCATGCCTGGCCAATTTTTTGTGTTTTAGTAGAGACAGGGTTTCATGGTGTTGCCCAGGCTGGTCACGCCCGACTAATTTTTTCTATTTTATTAGAGACGGGGTTTCACCGTGTTGCCCAGCCTGGTCTCGAATGCCTGAGCTCAGGCAATCCACCCGCCTTGGCCTCCCAAAGTGCTAGGATTACAGGTGTGAGCCACTGCACCTGGCCGTAGTCAGCCTTTTTGTATGTTTGTTTTACTATGGAACAGTTCATGAATTTGCCTATCATCCTTGTGCAGGGGCCATGCTAATCTTCTCTGTATCATTTCAATTTTAGTATATGTGCTGCCAAAGAGAGCACACAGGTATTCAGCTTTAAACAAGACTGTTTTGACACCAATGTTCTTTTCTAATGGATTGGCGTTGCCTTCTTTAAATGCATCAAGAGCTGTTTAGGGATTCTCAGCAAAGCCTATCATTGGCTCTGCTGGATCTCCTCTTTCTGCTCCAGCCTCAGGAAGTGCTTCACTCCATACGCTCTCCCTTGACACTAGGGTTTCCCTCCGCCAGAAAAGCTTCTACCCACCTCTGCATTTCACCCGGCTAACTCCTACACACTTTTCAGATCTCAACTCTTCAGGTCTTCCTCTCATCAAGGCCTTCCTCCCAGATTTGGTTAAGTCCTCTGTTACAGATTTTGAGATGGAGCAGGGACCCCTCTTAGCGGCCTGCCTGACTCTCCCAACCAAGTATGGAAATAAGGGAAAATCTCGAGTTCCTTTAAGGGAAATTCCCCACACCTAGCTAGCCCTGAGCAACTTGATAAGCAAGAAAGTAATAGTAGCTCAAAACAACAGCCTAAGAAGTTTGAGTCATAAGATGTTTGGTTCTTTATAAAAACTAAAGATAACATCTTAACATATGTCCCTGAGTTGTTTTTCAGAAACCCAGACCCACATCAAATGGATCCACTGGAGCCGGGTGTGGTGGCTCATGCCTGTAATCCCAACACTTTGGGAGGCTGAGGCAGGAGGATTGCTTAAGCCCAGGAGTTTAAGACCAGCCTAGGCAATATAGTGAGACCTCATCTCCATAAAAAATAAAAAAAATTAGCTGGGCATGGTTGTATGCCTGTAGTCCCAGCTACTTGGGAGGCTGAGGTGGCAGGATTGCTTGATTTGAGCCTGGGAGATCCAGGCTGCAGTGAGCTATGATCCCACCACTGCACTCCAGCCTGAGCAACAGAGTGAGACCTCATCTCCCCCACCAAAAAAAAAAAGATATTCCATCTTTTTAGGCCAAACCAATGTATAACCTCATTTACTGATATACAATTTTGCCTGTAACTTCTGCTTTTCTGAAATTTACCCCTCCCTTTAAAAACTCTTGCTTGGGCCAGGCACAGTGGCTCACACCTGTAATCCCAGCACTTTGGGAGGCCGAAGTGGGCGGATCACCTGAGTTCGGGAGTTCAAGACCAGACTGGCCAACATGGTGAAACCCCATCTCTCTTTAAAATACAAAAATTAGCCGAGTGTGGTGGTGCATGCCTGTAATCCCAGCTACTTGGGAGGCTGAGGCAGAGAATCACTTGAACCTGGGAGGCGGAGGTTGCAGTGAGCCCAGGTCGCACCACTGCACTCCAGTCAGGGCTAGAGAGTAAGACTGACAAAAAAAAAAAAAAAAAAAAAAAAAAACCATTCTGGCTTGTAAGCCATTGGGGAGGTCAGGTCTTAAGTGTGAGCTGACAGACTCTCCTTGTTTGGTGCCCTGCAAATAAACATCCTCATGTAAAGCCTCCATATAGATGTCAGGCCTTACCGCATTGGGAAGCAGACTCCAGTTTGGTTGGGTAACAAGCTTCCTCAGCAACTTTACGATTTACTTTTTTTTTTTTTTTTTTTTTTTGAGACCGAGTTTTACTCTTGTTGCCCAGGCTGGAGTGCAATGGGGCGATCTTGGCTCACTACAACCGCCACCTCCTGGGTTCAAGCGATTCTCCTGCCTCAGCCTCCAGAGTAGCTGGGATTACAGTTGTGCCCCACCATGCCTGGCTAATTTTGTAGTTTTAGTAGAGACGGGGGTTTCACAGTGTTGGCCAGGCTGGTCTCGAACTCCTGACCTCAGGTGATCCATCCGCCTTAGCCTCCCAAAGTGCTGGGATTACAGGCATAAGCCACGGCGCCCGGTTTACAATTTAATCACTGAAGTTATATAATTGTATATGTGTGATTATTTGTTTAAATAATCACACCACCAGCAGACATTTCATAAGCTTCCTGAGGTTATGGCCCCTATATACTTTTTTCCCTCCTGAACCTATTTTCAGGGCCTGGCACAAAATAGGTACTTAATAAATATGATCTGTAACATGAGGGGGTCCTAGGAACATTTTTGTCCTCTGGGCGTTGAAGGGTTTCCTTTTTTTTTTTTTGAGGCACAGTCTCACTCTGTTGCCCAGGCTGGAGTGCAGTGGCACGATCTCTCCTCACTGCAACCTCCGCCTGTCTGGTTCAAGCGATTCTCGTGCCTCAGCCTCCTAAGTAGCTGGGACTACAGGTGCCTGCCACCACGCCTGGCTAATTTTTTTTGTATTTTTAGTAGAGACAGGGTTTCACCATGTTGATCAGGCTGGTCTCGAACGCCTGACCTCTAATGATCCACCCATCTTGGCTTCCCCAAGTGCTGGGATTAGAGGCATGAGCCACTGCAGTAGGCCAGAAGGGTTTCTTTAGAGTTCATTAATCTGCGGTGGAAGAGCCTGTTGTTCCAGTCTGGGTTTCCCTCTACAGTCTCTCTACTCACCTAGTCTTGAATTGTTTGGTTTAATAAACACTAATGTGGCCTGAGGCAATTCACAAGGCTCCTCAACTCCTCAAGATTACAGCTATTGTCCTAGATAGGCTTTCTTTCCTGATATCCCTGGCATTTTGGTCAGCCTTTTAAAAATTTGAGGTAGAGCTAGCTCCCTGACTCACATTTGTCATCCCAGCACTTTGGAAGGCTGATGTGGGAGAATTGCTTGAGACTAGGAGTTGGAGACCAGCCTGGACAACAAAGTGAGACCCTATCTCTGAAAAAAAATTTTTTTAATTAGCGAGGTGTGATAGTGTGCATGTGAAGTCCCAGCTACTTGGGAGGCTAAGGCAGGAGGATTGCATGAGCCCAGGAGTTCAAAGATGCAGTAAGATATGATTGTGCCACTGCACTCCAGCCTGGGTGACAGAGCGAGACCCTCCCTGTCTCTTAAAAAAAAAAAAAAGATTATAACATTCTATACACTTTTATAAAACACTTAAAATGAAAAACTTAATCTAGCTACAGACTACAGGTTAAAGACTGGTTCCAACATTAGCCACTCAAAGTTTCAGTTCCTGCATCTGTGAAATGGGGACTAATATCCCGAAGGAATGATATCATGAGAAAATAACATACAAAAAGGAATAGATATAGGAAAAGCACCAGGCAAGTATTATAGTTTAACTGAATCGATTTGGCCTAGCCCACTGGGTGCCTTGACTCCCAAACTGCAGAACCTTTTGGGGGTTTTGAGCAGAACAGAAACATGGTCAGAATTGTGTTTTTAAATGTCTCCTCTGGCAGCAGTGTGCAGATTTTATTGGAATAAGTCAAGACTGAAAGCTGAGATAAGTAATGAGGCTGCTGCAATTACACAGGTGAGAGGAAACAAGGGCCTGGGTTGAGTCAGTGGGAACAGAGAAAGAGGGAATCCTATGAGAAACTGTAAAGGTTGGAATCTGTAAGATTTCATGGCTGGACGCGGTGGCTCACACCTGTAATCCTAGCACTTTGGGAGGCCCAGGCAGGCAGATCACGAGGTCAGGAGTTGGAGACCAGCCTGGCCAGTATGGTGAAACCCCATCTCTACTAAAAATACAAAAATTAGCCGGGCATGGTGGCACGCACCTGTAATCTCAGCTACTTGGGAGGCTGAGGCAGGAGAATCACTTGAACCTGGGAGGCAGAGGTTGAAGTGAACCGAGATTGCGCCACTGCACTCCAGCCTGGGTGACAGAGCCAGAATCCATCTCAAGAAAAAAAAAAAGATTTCATAATTGACCTGGCACAATGGCTCACACCTGTAATCCCAGCACTTTGGGAGGGTGAGGCGGGCAGAGTTTAAGACCAGCCTGGCGAACATGGAGAAACCCTGTCTCTACAAAAATACAAAAATTAGCTGGGCATAGTGGTGCACGCCTGTAGTGACAGCTACTAGGGAGGCTGAGGCAGGAGAATCGCTTGAACCTAGGAGGCAGAGGTTACAGTGAGCCAAGATTGTGCCACCGCACTCCAGCCAGGGTGACTGAGCAAGACTCTATCTCAAAACAAACAAACAAAAAGAAACAATTCATGATTGATTGCATGTGGCTAGCAAAAGCAAAGAGGTAGCAAAGTCCAAAGTTTTACTTGAATTAGTAAGTCTATTTCTCTCTATCTCTAGTGCAAATACCTTACTGCAGGCCACCATCAGCTTTGGCTCCAGTTACAGCAACAACTCCATTATTTCCCCTCCAATAACTTATCCTCACAGTGGTTGGCTAGATTTTTTTTTTTTGAGATGGGGTCTTGCTCTGTTGCCCAGACTGGTGTGCAGTGGTACGATCATGGTTCACTGCAGCCTCAACCTCTCAAGTGATCCTCCCACTTTAGCCCCCCAAGCAGCTGGGACCACAGGTATGCACCACCATGCCCAGCTAATTTGTTAAAATTTTTGTAGAGATGGAGTCTCCCTATGTTGCCCAGGCTGGTCTCGAGGTCCTGGGCTCAAGTGATCCTCCTGCCTTGGCCTCCCAAAGTGCTGGGATTACAGGCATGAGCCAACTTGCATGGCCTGAGTTTTTGTTAATGGATTCATCTTAAATCATACTTGGAGCAAGTTATTCTTCTATTTATAAATCTTCAATTGCTTCTCGAAACCTCTAAACTCCTGAAAATGGCTTATAAGTTTCTCATGGCTCTGTCCCCCTCTACTATTCCAATCTCATCTCACACCATTCTGCCTTGCCAACCACAGCAAGCTGATTCCTGGCACTGGGCCTTTCTAGATGCTCTTCCTGCCTGGAGCCCTTTCCCCAACCCAGCTCCTCTTTTCGCATAATTTCCTCATCCTTTGGATCACAGCTCAAATGTCATCTCCTGTCCTAACCATCCTATCCAAACCGGGTCCTTCCTTGCTATTTTCTGCCTCAGCACTGATTCCTCAATAGCACTTACCAATTTAAAAGTTTGAAATACATATTTATCTACATTATTGTTTCTTTCAACTATAAACTCCACAGATCCACAGAAGGAAGAGATCTTCTCTGTCCTGTTCCTTTTTACTTGGTGCCTGGCACATGAAACGTATTTAGTAAGTATTTTTTCCGGCCAGGCATGGTGGCTCATGCCTGTAATCCCAGCACTTTGGGAGGCTAGGGCAGGTGGACCACCTGAGGTCAGGAATTCGAGACTAGCTTGGCCAACAAGGTGAAACCCCGTCTCTACTAAAAATACAAAACTTAGCCAGGCATAGTAGCGGGTGCCTGTAATCCCAGCTACTTGAGAGGCTGAGGCAGGAGAATCACTTGAACCCTGGGGGCAGACATTGCAGTGAGATGAGATGGTGCCATTGCACTTCAGCCTGGGCAACAAGAGTGAAACTCCATCTCAAAAAGAAAAAAAAAACAAAAAACAAATAAATACTTGTTCCAGCTTGGGCAATATAGTGAGACTATGCCTGTACACAAAATTTTAAAAATTAGCTAGGTGTGGTGGCACATGCCTGTAGTCCCGGTCACTCGGGAGGCTATGGTAGGAGGATTGCTTGAACTTGGGAGGTTGAGGATGCAGTGAGCTATGATCACACCATTGCACTCCAGTCTGGGCGACAGAGTGAGACTTCTGCTTCAAAAAAAAAAACTTTTTTTTTAATGAATGAACGAAGGAGCTGGTGAAGTTATTCATGAGAAAGTGTCATGAGGAAAAGGTAGGTTTAGAGGGGAAGGTATACATCTTTAATACTGTGGTGTCAGGGTATCTGTAGATAAATAGTTGGGTTTAGAAATGGAAAAAGACACTTTGGGAGGTCAAGGCGGGTGGATGGCCTGAGGTCAAGAGTTCGAGACCAGCCTGGCCAACATGGTGAAACCCCATCTCTACTAAAAATACAAAAATTAGCTGGGGGCAGCCACTCATGCCTGTAATCCCAGCACTTTGGGAGGCTGAGGCGGGTAAATCACGAGGTCAGGAGTTTGAGACCAGCCTGGCCAACATGGTGAAACCCGGTCTCTACTAAAAATACAAAACATTAGGTGGGAGTAGTGACAGGCGCCTGTAATCCCAGCTACTTGGGAGGCTGAGGCAGAAGAATCGCTTGAACCCGGGAGGCAGAGGTTGCAGTGAGCTGAGATAGCACCACTGCACTCCAGCCCAGGCGACAGAGTGAGACTCCGTCAAAAAAAAAAAAAGCAAAAATTAGCTGGGCGTGTTGGCGGGCACCTGTAATCCCAGCTACTCGGGAGGCTGAAGTAGGAGAATTGCTTGAACCCAGGAGACAGAAGTTGCAGTGAGCCACGATTACGCCACTGCACTCCAGCATGGGTGACAGAGCGAGACTCTGTCTCAAAAAAAAAAAAAATTAGCCGGGCACGGTGGCACACGCCTGTAGTCCCAGCTCCTCTGGAGGCTGAGGCAGGAGAATCGCTTGAACCTGGAAGGCGGAGGTTGCAGTGAGCCAAGATCACGCCACTGCACTCCAGTCTGGGTAACAGAGTGAGATTCTGTCTCAAAAAGAGAAAAGGAAAAAGAATTGGCATTTGATACTGTACCTCTAGCCCTTCCCAGGTGAGCTGGGCCTGAACAGGGGCTGGCACTACTTCAACTACAGTATTAGGCCTTATCACGATATAACATAACAGTCGAGAACCTGAAAGAACTTGAGACTTCTCATTACTAAGCACTCAAGTGAAAAAAAAAAAAGAACTTAGACCAACGTAGTTTAGAAACAAGTGCTAGTGATGTGGTTTAGGCTATAAGTGCAATAGTAACTTATAGTAATGAATTAATGAGGGTCAAAATAGTCAGAACAGGCCTAGGGCGGTGGTTCATGCCTGTAATCCCAGGACTTTGGGAGGCCGAGGCAGGCTGATTGCTTGAGTCCAGGAGTTTGAGACCAGCCTGGGTAACATGGTGAAATCCCGTCTCTACAAAAAATACACAAATTAGTGGGTGTGATGGTGTGCACCTGTAGTACCAGCTACTCAGGAGGCTGAGGTGGGAGGATAATTGAGCCCCGGAAGTTAAGGCTACAGTGAGCTATAATCACGCCATTGCACTCCAGTCTGGGTGACAGAGTGAGACCCTGTTTCTAAAAAGGAAAAAAAAAAGAAAAAAAAATTAAAATTGTCAGAAGTCTGGAAGATAAAGACACTTTAAATTTATTCCTTCAAAAATGTTTACTGAATATCGTACCTGTTAAGTGTGAGGCCCCAAGCCAAGTGCTCAGAATACCCACACTTGTGGTGAATAAGACAGTCCTTGGTCTCTACTCACTGACGGTCTAACAGGGAAACAGACATGGTTACCTTGGAATTCACAGGCTATGTATAGACTTATGGTCCATTGAAAAAAGATAAACAGGCTGGGCACGGTGGCTCACACCTGTAATCCCAGCACTTTGGGAGGCCGAGGCAGGCGGATCACAAGGTCAGGAGATCAAGACCATCCTGGCTAACACGGTGAAACCCATCTCTACCGAAAACACAAAAAATTAGCCGGGCGTGGTGGCAGGCGCCTGTAGTCCCAGCTACTCGGGAGGCTGAGGCAGGAGAATGGTGTGAACCTGGGAGGTGGAGCTTGCAGTCAGCCAAGATTGCGCCACTGCACTCCAGCCTGGGTGACAGAGCGAGACTCCATCTCAAAAAAAAAAAAAAAAAAAAAAGAAAAGAAAAAAGATAAACATAGACACATAGACACGAATAGGGCCAGGGTCAGTGGCTCACGCCTATAACCCCAGCACTTTGGGAGGCTGAGGCAGGAGGATCACTTGAGGCCAGGAGTTTGGGAGCAGCCTGGGCAACATGGTGAGACCTCATCTCTATCAAATAAGATAATAAAAAGGACACAAATATATAACAATAATAAGTGTTATGAAGAAACATAAGCAGAGTAAGAGGAACACAGAGTGAGCTGTGTCAGGTAGGATATTTAGAGAAGCCCTCTTCAATTAAAGTAACATTTGAACAAGGGCCTAAAGGAGTGAGATGTCTTGGGGAAGAGTATCCCAAGTAACAGAAATAAGTGTAATGGCAGGCTTGTGCTTGAATAGCTAGAGAAATAGCAAATGTGTCTGGAGTGGAGTGAGTGGGAAGGAGTCTGGAAGTCAAAGAGGTAGCAAGGCCAGGTTACGTGGGGCCGGGGTAGCACTCTGGATTTTACTTAGCTTGAGATGAGAAAAGTCATGCAGAAAAATTTTAACTTGATGGAGCAAGCAGAGGGAGTAATCACAGATCTGGGAGTATAGGAAAGTAAAAATGGAATCAGTGGTTAAGGAACTCAATTCAACATGTGGGATGGATTAGAGGCAATCCAGAAGGCGATTCATTCCCAACAGTTCAAGTGCAAGATGATGAAAAGTAACCAGAATGGGCAGGAAGAATGGTAAGAGCTACATAAAAATGAGAAGTTTTCAAAGAAAGCAATGGGATTTTCAGGCTTGGTGGGGATGAATGTACTTGTGATGTAGCTTCAGAGCTGCTGACTTCAGATACAAACAGCTGTCCTGTCAGAAGCAAATGAGGCCAAAGGAACTGTTCTTAAAATGGAACCAAAAGAGTTTCAGTAAACAAAACTGTTGTTCTTATAAACCTGTTTGTAACTGAAACTGTTCTTTGTTTGAAATAGAAATGGAACGGTCTTTTTTTTTTTTTTTTTTTAACGGAGTTTTGCTCTGTCCCCCAGGCTGGAGTGCAGTGGCACGATTCCAGCTCACTGCAACCTCCACATCCCGGGTTCAAGCAA